>NW_022196913.1:55795216-55830235 GCF_008632895.1 Mastomys coucha | reverse complement strand
CCTCTCCTTCCCCTTCTCCCTCTCCTTCTCCTTCCCCTCCCCTTCTTCCTCTCCCTCTCCTTCTCCTTCTCCTTCTCCTTCCCCTCCCCTTCTTCCTCTCCCACCCTCCTTCCCCTCGCCTTCTCCCTCTCCTTCTCCCTCTCCCCTTGTCTCTCCTCTCCCTCCTCCCTGCAGTGTGGGCCTGCATGCTCTCCCCTTGTCTCTCCTCTCCCTCCTCCCCGCATGCAGATACACAGGTGTGTGCTGGTTTTTTCCACAACCTCAGGTCTTTCTCATTCTCTCTCCACCTTATTTTTGAGTTCTTGATATTTCCACTTGGATCTTGGAGAGTCAGCTAGACAGGGCAGGCCAGTGAGGCCCAGGAACCCACCTCCCCACTGGGATCTGCAAATCTTCACCATCACACCAAGCTTTTTCTTTCTCTCTCTCTTTCTTTCTTTCTTTTTAAGATTTATTTATTTATTTTATGTGTATGAGTACACTGTAGCTGTAAAGATGGCCGTGAGCCATCATGTGGCTGCTGGGAATTGAACTCGGGACCTCTGCTCCCTCCGGCCCCTCTCTCTCAGGCCCTGCTAGCTCCACGCTCCTGCGTAATACACTGTAGCTGTCTTCAGATGCACCAGAAGAGGGCGTCAGATCTCATTATGAATGGTTGTGAGCCACCATGTGGTTGCTGGGATCCGATTTGGAAGATCAGTCAGTGCTCTTACCCACTGAGCCATCTCACCAGCCCCACACCAAGCTTTCTAAGTGGTTTCTAGCCATTGACTTAGTTCCTTAGGCTTGCACGGCAAGTACTTTATCAACTGAGCCATCTCTTACTTTTATTATTATTTTTTTAAATGATAACCACGGAGGCTGGGGTGGGATGGAATCTTGTGGTTTTGTTTTTCATTTCTCTGGTGACTAAAGGTATTGGCCATTTTTAAATGTATTTGGCATCATGGGAGTAGTGCTTTCTAGACAGGATCCCAACGCCAGGAAACTATAGCCCTTTTTAAGCATAAACACACTAGGAGAAAGATCCAGATAGGCTGGGGGCAGAGAAGGAAAACTTGCCTCCCCTTCCCCATGAGCTGGGGTTTTGGGGGCGGCTTGGACTGCTCCAGACACTCTTTTGTGGGGGGCATAGGTATCACAGTGGCTCGCAAGTGAGAAAACAAGGCTCAGAAAGAGGAGCTCAAAAAAGCCACACAAAGGATGATAAGTGGAAGAGCCGGCATACTGTCACATAACCATAATCTCGCTTCCGCCCGGGTTGTTTGTTCGGCTGCGGACAGCTCCTACCTAGCGATCCTACTCAGAACCAGCTAGTTAACACATGAAAGGCTCAGGAGCAAAAGCGAGTTTAAACTTTTCTCAACAAACAGCAGCCTGGATCATTAACCTAAAGAGGCAGCATCCAGTCATGGCAAACCTGAGACGCATGGCGCCTAGCTGTGCTGACTGTAAAGTAACCTTAGGGATTTGCCCGGGAATAGTTAACTTCTCTGAGTGGGGCTTTCATCTGGCACAGAGTTTTCAGACTTTCAGAGGCGGATTGGCAACAGATAGAGAACCGAGAAACCAGCCAGGGCCTGCGCGCATGCGCATGTTTCCAATGACTCTAACTGGAAGACACTGCTTTGGGTGTGGGTGGCCTGGATTCCCTACTTCCCACCTCCACCCCATCCCCACCTCTTACACACACACACACACACACACAGAGCAACATCATTTTGCCTAGGAAAGTGGCTGCAGAGCTTGCCTGTGAATAGCACACTTCAGCAATCTGGGGGTTTGGGGGAAGGGGAGTGCTTTCTGTCAAATTACTCCTCTCAAAGTGTCTGTGGATGCCACACCTGGGAAATCATGGTGGGAGCTGGCTGACGCGGGGAGCTTCATTTCCAGACAGTTCCCAGAGGAGGTAAACTGCGTCATTCAACAGAAATGCCCGGTGTTGCGCCGGCGCTGAGCAACTGAAGGTGGTCAGGAGCAAACCTGCCTGTCTCCTGCTGAAACTAGTTTGGTGTGTGCTCCCACTATGCCCTCGGGCTTCTGAACAAGTGTCTGCAATGTTCTGGAATAAGTTTGCTTCTTCTTGGCCACCAAATGGTTTGGTTAGGAGTGGTGGTGGGACGCAGAGGGTGGAGATGAGTTGAGAAGCAGTTGTCAATTTCCTTCTTCCAAACATCAAAGGCGGCTGCGGATGGCAAACTGAAGTACAGAGGGTTTGATGAAGCAAGAGGAGCCAGCAGCAACCAAGGCCAGCCTGTTGCCGGTTCAGAACAGCCCTAGGAGATTAGCTTCAGACTAAGACAGAAGACAGAGAGTCCTCGATTTTGCCAAGGTTGCACAGCTGGGGAGAAACACAGCTATGGTTTCACTTCGGCCCTTGTTAGGATTCCTTCCGAGTCCGGTTGCAATTTCCTGGATCTATTTTGATTACATTGGGAAGTTGTGGCGTCTTCGGAGGACTTGGGCTGACCCTTCTCCATGAATGATCAACACCTGGTGTGGTGATTAACCTTGTCAAATTAACTGGATTTAGAACCACCTTCGGATGTGTCTGTGAGAGATTTTCTAGACTGAGCTACTTGAAGTGGGGAAATCCTCTCTGAATGTGGGGAGTGCCACCCGTGGGCTGGGGCTCTAGAATGAATAAAAAGGAGCGGGGGAACTAAGGGGAACTGAGCACCAGCACCCATGCCTCCCTACTTCCACTTCAGGACTGTAGGTGCAGTGGGACCAGTTCCCTCATGCATCTGCCTTCCTGCTTTCTCTGCTATGGTGGGCTAACAACTCCTCCTTTCCTTAAGTCATTTTTTGTCACAGCCATAAGGAGAGCAACTGGTTCCCCTGGAGTGCAGAGATGAAGGGAATAGGGGGGATGGCCCTAGGCAGACCCCAAACCTTGCCATTTCCTATGTCTCTGAGCTCTGGGCCAGCGTTGGCTGGTTTAGTAGATTCTAGATGGAAGCCATAGGATCCCTCTGGGTGGTCCTAGCCCCAAGGGTGGTAGGGCAGGCTGCGCTAATGCAGTGAGGATACTACCCACTGGCATCCTTCCTCAACATCGCTCCCGACTGACACAGAAAGTCTTTAAGATCTGTGGGTCAGCATCCTCTGCCATCCTGAATACAGAGTTCCATACCTGGGTATTTAAAGAGTCATGGAAACGCCACAGCTTTATACAGACACATGTGTGAAAGGTTCTCTTCAAGGCTAGCTGACTAGTAATCATGTATGGATTTATTTAAAACAATAACAGCCCTTTCAAGACACTGAGGAAAACATGAGGGGGAAATCTCAAACAAATTTAGTCTTCTAAGATGTCACTTTAAGAACAGCAGAAAAGAGGCAGGCAGATTTCTGAGTTCAAGGCCAGCCTGGTCTACAGAGTGAGTACCAGGACAGCCAGGGCCACACAGAGAAACCCTGTCTCGAAAAACCAAAAAAGAAAAAAGAAAAGAAAAGAAAAGAACATCAGAAAAAGAGTGACAGCAGAGTCAATAAGCCAAAACATACCCGATAAAGAGAGTAGAAATTATGAGAAGTGAGAGGGACTGTCAATAGAATACGAATAGTCATCAGTTGAGAAATCAGAGATGGAGAGACTCCTGGGACAGCCATACTGGCACAACCTTCTACAACCTCAGTGAGATGACCGGATTTGTTAAGAAGTGAAGGCTACCAGGTAGCACTTCTCTCCCAACAGAAAATAAGTACATGAGACACCCTTAAAACTACCAAGGAAGTCGGGCAGTGGTGGCACACACCTTTAATCTCAGCACTTGGGAGGCAGAGGCAGGTGGATTTCTGAGTTCTCGAGGCCAGCCTGGTCTACAGAGTGAGTTCCAGGACAGCCAGGGCTATACAGAGAAATCCCGTCTCGAAAAAAAAAAAAACTATCAAGGAAATGGAACTAATAATTTGCAAACCTTCCAAAAAAAAAAAACCATAAAAAAAAAGAGAATTTCAATCTCTGGAGTGTTTCATCTAAAAACATTATACCAAACAACTCAGCAATTCCAAAAAAACAGAAAGAGGAAGAGACCGGGTGCTTCCTAAGGAAGACGGGGCTATCTCTCATACAAACACGGCAGGAACCAATGCCACTTAACTCCCTCATAAATAAGATACAAGTGTTCTTGGTTTTGTTTATTTTTGTTTGCCAGGACAAAGTCTCATGTAGGCCAGACTGGTTTCAAACTTGCTATGTAAACAACCTGGAATCTCTGATGCTCCTGCTTCCAGAATGCTGAGATTTCAGGTGTCACCACATACTGTGTGTTTGTGTGTGTGTGTGTGTGTGTGTGTGTGTGTGTGTGTGTGTGCGCGCGCGCGTGCGCGCGCGAGTGTGTGCAAGTATGTGTATACCACTGGAGATTGAACCAGGGCTTCATGCATGCAAGGTGCAAGCACTGTTGAACTACAGCCTTGGCCCAAGAAATGTACCTTGACCTAAACGTTACATCTTCTACAAAAGCTAACACAAAGCAGGCCATAGATTTAGGTACAGTATAAAGCTTTAGAGCACTTGTGAGATGCCATAGGACAGGTAACAGAGTGACCAGGTATGACAGGATCTCTAAAAGAAATATCAATGAACCAAACCTCATCTAAATGGAAATGTTTGCTCAGCAGAAAAAGACCTGCTTGGGAAGGTGGACAGCTGAGCTACAGCCTGACAGAAATATTTGCAAACCACAAATCTAATGAGGAACTCATATCTAGGATATATAAAGAACTCATTAAAAAAAAATTCAAATCAAATGTGGGCAGGAAATGCAGAGAGGTCACATGGATGGAAACAGATTCATGAGAGATGTGCAAATAAAGCCCTAGTGATCTCTAAGGACAGCTCACACGGCATGGACACTGCCCGGCCAGCGGTGGTAGAGGGAGCAGAAAACCTGTCTTTATCCAGTAAGGACTGGGAGGTGGCACAGACTTTCTGGAAAACAACAGGGTCGTTTCCCAAACAAAACAAAACAAAACAAAAAAAACAACAACGAAGCCAATAAATATAAAAGTATACTTTTGATACTAAGCAACCTACCCACTGCACTCCAGGACAGGCAGTCCAGGGGAGCTAAAACCCCAGGAGCTAAAACCCCAGGAGACTTCGTGGAATGCCCACGATTGATCACACAGAAAACCCAGGCTGAAAATAGTTAAGACATTCCTGGCAGAGAACCATCACGTGAATGATGGTCCCTAAACTGTGACAGTGTAGCTTGGTTCCCTGCTACATGCCAAGGTCTGAATGGAGGGCTAGGATGTCACGGTCCATAGAAAAGTCTGTTTCTAACCAGCACACACTGTAACATCCATTTTCATTTTTATAATGTGGGGAGAAAACACATCTGATTTCCAGAGTCTAGAACTGGGGTCTGATGGTGAGAGGGGTGGGTATGACCATGAAGGGTGAACCATGGTGAACCATGGCACCCAGAGATGTGTGTTCGCGTGTTTATGTATGCAGAGGCAAGAGGTCATTATCAAGTGCTAGTCCCCAGGTATCTTCTACCCCCATGTTTGCGATGAGGTCTCTTCTTGGCCTCCAAGGTAGTGCTGAGGCTAGGCTGGCTGTCCGGTGACACCCAAAGACCTGCTCATCCCTACCACCACCCCAACCCTAGCACTAAGATTATAAGCACATGGCACCAAATGCATTGTTTTAAAACTTGGCTTCAGGAGTTCAAACTCAGGTCCTCAAGCTTTCAAGGCAAGCACTTTACCGTTCGAATTATCTCCTCAACCTAAATTATTTGGTGTCATTGCAGTGGTGACATGAGTCTACACATGTGGTAAGAATCTCAGGACTACACACACACACACACACACACACACACACACACTTACTATATACATACACTCACTCACACATACATGTGCACATACATATTCACACATACACACAAATCTACACATACACACATACACACGTGCATATACATAGACACACATACATATGCTGTTTCTTATCTGGTTCTTGATTTGTGGGTTGTATTGTAATAAAATTAAATAGAATGTGAAAGGCAGACAGATATATTTGATTATGTCCTTATCTTTGTAAATCCCTGTGAACTTATAATTGTTTCAAGAAAGCTAAAATTTGAACTAACTAAAAAAAAAAAAAAAAAAAAAAAAGAAAAATCAGAAAAATTACTTTTCCTCCTGGCGAGAAACTTCAAAAAGGACCACCCTCTGTTCCACCAGCTGTTTGAGGCATGTTCCACCCTAGTGGCCATCACAGCCAGTGTGAGTAGACATTTTAGTGAGGGCACAGAGTTGGTGTTTCTCATAAGGTTGGTGGGTGGCAGAAAACCACACATGGGCATCCAAGAGACTTGGTTTGGAAGCACGCTGCTATTGCTGCCACTTGTGGATGCGATGGGAAAATTTTAAATCTCAATAACCTCTTCAGAGACCAGGCGGGATAACTCTTAAGATGCAAATGAGATGATAGAGCAAAAAGCAGGACCTGGGGTCTCCCAGGAAACCAGAACTGAAAGGCTTCAGGTGCCCAGAAAGCAAAGAGTTCAGCAGAGGAAGAGGCTGGAGGCTGCTTTCCACTCAGAGGAACTGAACAAGGCCACCTTGTTGACTCCACCCTGAGACAGAAGCAGGGTTCCCACCTGGCTTCTGGGTACTCACTTCCTCTTGCTTGGTCTAAGCGTCAAAGAGAGAAGCATAATGCTGATAAGGTTTCCTAATTCATCTTTAAGTATCCATACGCCTTTGGAGATGTGAAGCCCTCCCTGTATGCTCACTCATCCTTTGAATGACCAGAATCTGCACAACTCCATGAAGTTCTGGAATTTCTTGTCAAGTGATGGAGAGGAGTTCACTACCTGTGGGGTTTTGGACAGCAGTTTGTACCCTGTGGACCTAGGTTGCTTTCTAATTTATGACTTAATGCCTGGCTGTTAGCTGACTGCAAGATCCCAAAACTACCACACAGCTTGTGGATCTAGGTGTCAAGGGACCTGTGATTGGCTTAACCAAACTTAGCTCTTCATCCTGTAGTAGATTTCTGAAGTCTCCAAGGAGCTCTGTCACTCACTGTCTTCCCCAAGTAGGCAAGGGTGAGGGAGCTGGAGGCAGGCAGGAAGGGGAAATGGGGAAGCCTGTGAGTGGGGGTGCTCAAACAGGACATCTCGGGTTACATCCTCTCATTATGATGAATCATGCAAAATGACCATTTTAATGATTAAGGTGTGGAGGGTCATCTCAAATGCTTCAATCCAGCACATTCACAGAATAAGAGACCTTTGCTTCAGTGCCCTTTCTCCAGTCAGGGCACCAGAGACTTCCTCTGTCCCCACACCCTTTCCTCTCTCCACCAGACCTCCTTTCTCCAGCTCTTCCATCCCAGCTAACCACATTGTTTATCGAATTCCCAGGAGACAGTAGTATTTGATGTGGTTTGTAAATGTGGCCCTGTAGACTCAGTGGAAACAGCTCAGACAGGAAGCTGATGACATGAACCCTTCAAGTTTCCAGTGATGTAAGAGGAGGAGGAAGAGACAGTCATCCATGCACGTCCCATATAGGTCAAAGACCTTGGGAATCTTTCTCAGGTAGCCCACCTGGGTGCTAGGATTGAGTTTCTTACCTGTCCTGACCGTGTTTTTTCTCTCATTTTCTGATGCCCCTTCACAAATGACTTCCCAGGAAAAAGACCTCACGGTGAATTCTTGTGTGGTGCAAGCTCCTATTTAAAATCCCCTCAGACTGGGCTGATAGTTTAGCTGGGTATCAAACTCCAGAGTGAAAATCATTTTCCTCAGAATTAGCACAGGCCATGAGTTTTATGCTTTGTGTGTGTGTGTGGGGGGGTGTGCATGTGTGTGCACTTATGTACATTTCTAGTGTGGGTATACATGTATCTAAGTGTGCACATGGAGATCAGAGGTCAACATTGAGTGTCTTCCTTAATTGTTTTTGAGACAGGGTCTGTCACTGAACCTGAAGTTCATAGACGAGGCTAGGCTGGCTAGCCATTGAACCCTGGGAGCCTCCTGTTCTCACCTTCTCTAGCTCTGGGATTACAAGTGTGTGGAGTAATGCCTGGCTTTTCACATGAGTGGTGGGCATTCAACTCAATCCATGCTTTCGAGGCAGTGGCCATAGAGCTTCCCCTTGCTGAGAGCTGTTAAGGTTGTTCTGCACTCTGTTCCTCAGAAATGTTCTGCTGACGTCTGTGAAACTTGGTCAGTCATTTGTTCAGGGCCAGTCTCTTAATCTCTATTTCCTTCTGAAATGTTGAGTTCCTGTATTTATTCTATAATTTTGTTTCCCTTTATTGTTTATTTTACCTTTTGTTTTTAAAAAATAATTCCTAGGATATTTATGTGTCTATAAAATATTTTATATCTGAGCTGAGCAGTGGGAGCACACGTCTTTAATCCTAGCACTTGGGAGACAGGCTGGCAGATCTCTGATTTTGAAGCCGTCCTGGTTTATAGATATATAATACATATATGTATATATGCATTTATATGACACATAGGTCCCTGTCATCTGTCTGCTTACTTATCTAGCATTTGGGGAAGAGTCACATGTACAAAACAACACAAAAGCATGTGTTGTCTTTTATTTCTTTTCTTTCCCTTTCTTTCCTTCTTTCTTTTAGCATTCTTTTCATTTTGAAGGCAGGATCTCCTGTAGCTCAGGTTAGCCACAAATTCCCTAAGTAGCTCAGGCTAACCTGAACTCTTGATCTTCCTGCCTCAGCCTCCAAACTGCTGGGAGGACAGGTTGCCCCACCAAGCCCAGTTCTTTGTGTAGCTCTTCTGGTTTGTTTATGTGTCACTTTCTCTGGCCTTGTGCTTCCAATGTTTATGTCTCTGACACCCATCCTGTTACTAGTCCTGCATCCCTCCACTACCCTGCCACTTCTTTATGTCAATTTTTTCAAGCAGGAGGTTTGGCCTGGCATTTGGTGGTTTCTGCCTCTCTGTTCACCTTGACACTTCTGGGAAGACCATGGACACCAGAGTTCAGATCTGAATTCTCCCCAAAGCCCACATTTTAAAGGCACGGCCTCCTTCTTGTACTATCAGTAAGTAGCAGAGCCTTGAAGATGATGGGCTGGTGGGACATTTGGGTCAGTGAGGGTAGACCCACTGGGTCTAGGGATAGGGATTGTGGGATCACGGTCCCTTTAGTCTTTCATTTCCTAGCCATTCTAAGGTAAGCCGGCACCTTTGCCTCTCCACCTGCTTCCTGCCATGATGGACTACCAAAAGTAATGAAGCCAACTGATCCCAGGCTGACACCTCCAAAACCAGAAACTAAAGCAAACCTTTCTTATTCATAAACTGATCCTCTTGAGTATTTTGTTCCAGTAACAGCAGTATAAAGCTGATGGACATAGTGCGTCCTGTTGCTCGGGAAAATACGTGTTGGTGACTGCAATCCCTTAGTTGGGTCATTCAGTCATGTTCTTTGGTGGTAGAATTGTCTGGTCTTTTCACTCTGAGATGCCAGTCTGGCAGCAAGGGAGGGACTATAGACTCCCTGCCTTGCTTGACTTTCCTGTGGTAACTCCTTCCCCTAGCCCATTAGATCCAAGGCTCTATGGGTCCTGAAGAGACTTTGAGCAGCTCACTCTCAGAATCCACCTGTGCAAGCTCAGGAGTTGGCGTCTCTTGGGTTGCCACAGCTGTTTCAGTGCCTCAATTCACTTCTCTCTGCAGAGTATGTTGAGCTCACTCTGCCTGGGGTTTCATGGCCTTGCTTTTGCCTTTTTGCTTTTGCTTTTGCTTTTTCTGGTTGCTTTGATCTTCAAACCTCAATCTGCTGCCCCACTGCTGTGGTTTCTCAGAATGGAGAGAAGGTAAATGGCTGGGGAAGGGAGGAGTTGGGGGGGAGGGGAGGTCATGCAGTAGGCTCAGAAGGTAAAGTCTACCAGGCTTCACCTTCAGGGGAGACGTTCTCATCTCAAACACCAGTGGGAGGACCCCTCTCCCACACTTGTCCCGCCCTTCCTGCTGCCCCCATACCTGCCCCGCCTACCCTTCCAGCTGCCTGCCGATTCTCTCTCCTTTCTGGGAAGCTCCGCTTTCTTCGCCCTCCTCCTCCTGGGAACTCCTATCTCCAGAGCAGTACTCCAGTCCAGCTCTGCTGTGGCTAACCCCAGCACCCTGCCCCCTAACTCTCACTGTGCTTTTCAGCTGGTGGCATGGTGGGTAACCACACACTCTTGGTGGCTGCTTCTTACTTGGTCACCAGCTGCTCGAGTCCTTTGGTTTGCAAATGTCTCTAGTTTTCCCTGTGGCTCACCCTGACTAGTTCAGAACTTTTACAGTTTGAGTGGTCCTACACACACACACACACACACACACACACACACACACACACACACACCTAACACCTCTCCAGCCACACTTCATACTGATATCAAAAGGATCTTTTAAAGTGTCCCTCAAGGGACCTCTCCCCCACCCCCTGGGGTGAGGGCCTCCCTCCTTCATGAGCTTTTCTGAATCAAGTCAGTCTCCCACCTTCTCTTGACTGTGTCTACACCGTTGGCAAGCTTACACTGGTCTCCTGCCACAGGACCTTTGCACATACTGCTGCCTTCCTTGCCGTTTTAAATATTAGCTTTCACTTTGATGCTTTTTATTTCCCTTTGAGACAGTCTCAATACGTAACTAAGAGTAATTCTGAACTTCAGTCCTGCAGCCTTCGTGTCTCCGGAGCTGGATTTACAGATGTGCACCACCATCACCAGCTGGCTTCCCTCTGTACCTCACTGGGCTCCACGACTGCTTTCAGTTGGCACTTCCTACAGAAAGCCTTCCTGGCCATATCTGCTTTACTCTATATTTATATATTGTCTTTTATCCATTGGAGAAATGAATGCTTGCCAATCCCTTCTATGCTGTGTGCACAGCTGGATTCTGTGTCAGCCTGAGGACCCAAGTCCCATTTTCAAGAAGGCTATGTTTGTGGCCCCTGAGCAAGGTGCTGTGAGGATCTGCACCATTCAAGCTAATCTGGAAGTGGGTGGGATGGGGGTGTTTCTGACTCTTGTGCCAGGGGAACAGAAATCACTTTTACTTTCTGGACTTCCATGGAAATGCCTCCTTTCCTCATCTTTGCAAGCAAGGTGTGGGAGGATGTGTGTGTGTTTCCTGATTATTTACCTGAAATGTCAGTTTTCTTTTTAAGTTCACTGTTATGCTATTCACATAACAGCAGAGATTGTTCAGAATGTGAGACTATTTTCAATCTGCCATAGCCCTCCACCCCCACTGGGAACCAGTGTTCGGGAGCTCTGGGAAATCACCTGGGGAGTCCCCATGCCACAGCTATGCCTGGGGTGGGGGGTGATCAGCTTGGATGACTCCCAGGGTGAGGCAGGGAACTCAAGCGTGGACAGATGTGGGGTTCTGCTGCTGTGGTACGGTCTTCCAGAGGTGGTTTCCACTCATTAGGTTAAAGTGTCTAACCTGGCCAGAAGGCAGATTACACTGGGAAGCAGCTGGGAAATCTATGGTACAGAGCTACAGGACAGTAGAGAAATAAGGGAAATACAGAGGAACCTAGAGATGCACATTGACTCCAAGAGGCCAAGAAGGAAGAGAGGGGCGAAGATCCTGACCTCCTATGCATAATCAACATAGTATCTGTCTTTACTGGTTTCAATCTAGAGCATTTCTGAACATGCTCCTTTGACTGAGTGAAGTTCAGGCAAACTACAGGCACCAGTCTTCACAAGGCACCTCCTTTCCTGTGATAATCTATCGAGCTGCAAGCTCTATGGCTTTCTATTCTCCTGCCTTACTATAGAGACCCCAGCATCCCTTCCCCAAACTCTAAGCATGTCCACAAGACACTCCATGCAAAAAAGATGATGCACAAACCATGTGCATTCAAAGTTTTGTGCAACACCATGGGCACACACATGTGCTAATTCAGTTCTTTCAAACCAACAGATATGTTGATTTGCATTAAGTACACACACACACACACACACACACACATGGGCACTCACATGGGTACACACATAAGGGCACACAGCCACACATACATTTCATCCACAAAATTCTGCTTTCTAATCATGACTGTAGAAATAGTTTTGCCTAGTTTTTTACAATCCAGCTGTTTGTACATTTTCTTTTTTCCTGTTCTTGATTATTTGCAGACCCATGGAATGATAATTATTATTTACAAAGCAAACAAAGCCTTCGAGTAAGACACTGAGTGCTTTGAGGTTCACTTCCTGTGTGGAGACTCTGGTTTCCTGGCCCTGAGACACAGACAGCACCAGGAGGCTCATGACAGGCAGCAGAAATAAGCACTGGGAAGGTGTCCTTGGTCTTTGAGAAAAGGCAAGAGTAAGTGGCAAGTGAAGAGATTTGGAGAGTCTCTGCAGAATGAAGCTGGGGAGAGAGAAGATGGCTGTCCTTGAGGAGCAACCAGCTGCTGAGTTCATGAGCCACAGGGAATGGGGGATGGGACAGGATGACTGCTGGCTGCTTGGCCTGCTGGCTACACAGTATCCTCAGAGCACCTGAGACCAGGGTGGCCAAGGCTTCTGTGTGCTTGGCCTGCTGGCTACACAGTATCCTCAGAGCACCTGAGACCTGTTGCCAAGGCTTCTGAGTTCTGAGCTTCTGTGAACTGCCAGACACTGCTTTCATAGCTGTGATTTTAGCGCAAACACCCAAGGAAGGTCTCACCTTTAAGGTCTTAAGGGCGGCTTCAAAGTGACAACTGGTAGCGGGAAGGTCCGAAGAAGCTCTTCTATTGCAGATTCCTTAGCACCTCTACCTCCACTCCAACCCTGGGCATAGCAATCCCCAAAGGACAAATGGCAGACATGGTCTGGACTGTGAGATCCAGCTGTCACAGTGGGCAGGCACTGTGGGATGGGGAGTGTCAGTAGGCTTTAGGGTAAGGGGCTGAGAAATTCCATATGCAGAAGTTGCCTGTCCAACCAGGCCCAGAGTCCCCTAAGGTGAGCTACAAGAAAGTGTGAATATTGACCAACAAGGAGCAAAAACAAGTGGGAATTAGGCCCTGGGATTTCCTGGTAATGTGAAATTTATGACAGGACACAGAGGGGCTCCAAGAAATTGCAGTCTCCCAGCACTTGGAGGCAGAGAGATGGACCATCCTCTCGCCTTTCAAGTTGGGTAAGGTGAGCACCAAATTAAGGGCCATCAGCCATTGATCAACATCTGTCCTACAGCTGTTACTGGGGATCCATAGTGAGGAGGGCAGGGATCTAGAAAAGCAACCAAGTTACTTTTAAGTTTCTGGAATTGTTGTTTAGCCAAAACGTCAGAGCTCTACAAAACAATGTGGGGATGGCCAATAAGAATCAAAACGGTGTACCTAGTCAATATGAAGGAGAATTCCCAGACGGGACCCGTGTCTGCAAAGACTGAGGAATTGACTGGTTAGATCTGCAAGTGATGTGGAGAGGTGGAAATGTTGCTCAGCCAGTGGCTAATCACCTTACCGCAGGCTAACTTCGGCTCCCTGAACAGCCCTTTCTTGCCCACCTATGTGTTAGAACTAATAGAACCTTTTGGAACCTATTGACTTAGCAGACAACTAATCTTCAACCACCCAAGCTAAGAGTGTCATCAGATAGCATCCAAAGCCGATAGAAAAGCCCCCTCCACCACCTTGCTGCTACCACTTCTCTGATGTACCCACCAGTGCATTTTGAACTTGCCTTGATTTAATGACTTTCTATGTTCTGTAAGACTATAAAAAACCCCATGAAACTGCTTCCATGACAGAACATGGAATTTGGGGTAACCTAAATGTGTTTTCCTGGGGTATGGCTGCTCAAATTTAGCTCTGGAATAGTCTATCTCTAGTTCTCCATGCTTTTGCATAAACACAAACATAGTAGCTGTGTTTTTAATGTGTGTACATGTTCGCATGCTTTGTGTATTCATGTGCGTGTATGTATGTGTGCATGAGTGTGTGCATGTGTGAGCATGCATGTGTGCATGTCTTTTTTCATTGTTTATCTTTTATCCCTAGCTTATTTCCTCTTAGCATTACACACCCTTATGATTTGTATGCGTCTATGCAAATGATAGAATGCCATTCTTTTTAATATAACAGGCCACTATGTATGTATGTGCTAGTGTGCATGGGTGTGGGTATACATGTATGTGCACATGTGTGTTCATCTTTGGAGACCCTCAGATTGCTCTCATAGATTGGATCTTGGCTGTCGTGAGGGAAGCTATGGTGAAGCAAGGTGCGTGGATGACTCTTTGACATACGGATTCCATTTCTCCTGAATGGATACTCAGTTGTAGGAGTGCTGTGCCATATGGTGGATGTGTTTTTAACTTTACGTGCATGTGTTTGCATATGCATGCAGAGGCCAGAGGTCAATGCACGTCTCTTTCTCAATCTGTTTCTGTCTTGTTTTAGGAAACAGATGTTCTCGCTGAAACTGGAGCTTGCTGAGTGGGCTACATTGCCTCCAGTGAGCCGCTAAGACCTTCCTATTTCTGTCTCCCAGTATTGGGGTTACAGATGTGCTGGGGGTCTGAACTCAGCTTCTAACGCCCAGCCACTTCCCCAGCTTCCATTTTTAGGTTTTGGGGGAGCTCCTGCTGCTTTCCATGATGGCTGTACCTCCAATTCCCATGCACAGGGTTCACAGCTCTTCTTTTCCCCACAGCTTCATGGACAGGCTGTCTGCCTTTCCAATAAGAGCCATTCCAGGCGGAGAGGTGCTTTCTTATTGTGGCTTTGATTTGCATTTCCCTGACGACAGTGACACTGGATGTCTTTTTATAGATCCGTTGGGCCATTCTTATGTCTTTCTTAAGAAATGTATGCTCTAGCTCCGTGTCTGTTTTTAAGCTGGGTTATTTGTTTTCTTGCTAATGAGTTCACTGAGTTCCTTAAATACTTGGGTATTACCCCTTTGCGAGACATAGGACTTGCAAGTGTCCTGCCCCGTTGTGCGGGGCTGCCTCTGCGGTTCTGTTTCCCACACAAATTCCATCTGTCTGTTGTTGAATTTGTTGCCTGTGCTTTGGGAACCACATTTAAAAACACTCACTATGCTTGATTGAGAAGCTTTTCTTCTGTTTTCATCTAGCAATTTTGTAGTTTTGGTTCTTAAGAATTTGTAATGTGTGTTGAGTTTATTTGGCCATATCCTAAAAGCTAAGGGTCCAATTTCATTCTTCTGCTTCTATACACTCGATTTTTCCAACAAGATTTCATTTAATTCTACTTACTTATTTATTTACTATTTATTTATTTGTATGTGTATATGTATGTGTGTATATGTATGTGTATATGTATGTGTGTATGTATCCATCTGTCTGTATATGTATGTATGTATGTGTTTGTAGATGTGTGTATGTATGTGTATATGTGTATATGTATATATATGTATGTATGTGTCTATGTATGTGTATATGTGTGTATATGTGTGTATATGTATGTGTGTGTATGTATGTGTGTATGTGTATTTGTGTGTGTTTATGTGTATATATGTGTATATGTATGTAAATGTATGTGTATATGTGTATATATGTATGTGTGTATGTATGCATGTGTGTATGTGTGTGTTTGTAGGTGAGCACACCCATGCATGCGTGTGGAAGCCAAAAGTTGGGGTCAATCACTCTCCACCTTATTTTTTGAGGCAGGATCCCCTGCTGAACCTGGAGCTGGCTGTGTAAGACTGACTCGCTCCTCCATCCTTCTGTCTTTCTCTTCCAGTGCTGGCATTACAAGTGTGCACTGCCATGCCTCACTTTGCATGGGCTCTAGGGATCTGAACTCAGGTCTGTAAACTTGCACTTCAAGCACTTTACCCTCTGTGCCCCAACCACTTATCAAACATATCATTTTCTATTGTGTTCTTGGCAAAATTGCTGAAGATAAACCAACTGTAAACACTTGGATTTGTTCCTGATTTTTCTACCCTGATTCATTGGCCTATAGGAATGTTTTGATGACAGTAGCCAAATCCCTTTTATTACTCTATCTCTCTGTGCACATGTGAATACACACACTTTATAGCACACACACACACACACACATGCACACACATTCACTCATGCATGGACACACACTTTATAACACACATACATGTTGGGGATTGGTTCTAATGCTTTGTCTTAATCCAGCTCCCAAAAGCCAGGCTTCCAGACCTGAGGGTCCCTGCTCCCAGCTGGCTTCAACTGGAAATAAAGAACTGCCATACAGCTAATGGCTGGGCAGAAAGACTGAGGCAGGAATTTAAGATTGCACAGGTGAAGGACCGGGAGAGACAAGAGAGATAGAGAATTGCCATGATGGGGAAGGAGAAAGATGAGACTTAAACATTTGCAGGCATGTAAGAATCTGGGAAAGTGGCCTACAGGCCACTTCCCCAATTGAGTCTGGGGTAGCAGAGATGAAATGTTGATTTAGCAAATTGACTCAGGAAAGTTGGAAGGGAGAGTGTATGCTAGCGATGGGGAAATTTAGAAGTGCCCAACCATTGAGATAGTCAAGGCATATCAAAATTAGCATGTGTGTGTGTTTCATTCTTGAATCCACAGAGCTCTTGGGGGGGGGGGGTGTTCAACCCACCAGGAGCCAAACAGTTTAACTAATTCACTGTTACACATACACACTCATGCACATGCAGATACATACTTTATAACACACCATACACACACACACACACACACACCACACACCACACACCACACACCACACACATGCATGGGCACACACACACTCACACACATGCATGGGCACATACATACACACACACTCACACACACATGGGCACATACACACACACACACACATACACCACACACCACACACACGCATGGACACACACACACTCACACACACACATGGGCACATACATACACACCACACACACGCGCACGGGCACACACACATACCACACACCACACACACGCATGGGCACATACACACACACCACACACACGCGCATGGTCACACACACACACACACACACACACACACACACACGCATGGGCACACACTTTACTGACTCTGTTTCTCTGCCTCTCCGGGAGATGTTGACTGAGATTCTGGCCAGCAGACTCCGGCCTTTTCCTCTAGGGTGGCATTTGAGAAGGATCACAGACAGTAAACTTTATAGTATATGCCACTTGACCCCTGTGGACACACCAGGACAGCATGCTTGCCCTCTGGGGTCTCCGGTCAGAAGAGACTCTGAGGTTGCCAAGAGGAGGCAGATACGACCTAACTTTGAATGAGGAAGCCAGAGGAGAGAGCTTGCTTTGGAAATAGACAGCTCCAGAGTTGGGATGCTGCCCAGATCGCCTAGGAAACAGGTGTGGGCGTTGCTACAGAATCAGTCCTGAGCTCATCATTCAAATGATGAATTTTATGAAACAGAGGATTGCCATGACTGACTGTAGAGGTGGGAGCCAAGCCTTGAACCCAGGTCGCCAAGGCTAGTGTAAATCATTGGTCTGTGCATATATAATCAATCTCCCTATCTCCTTCAAACTCGTGAGAGGTAACCTAGGCAACTGTTCTCATAATCTACATTTCAGAGGGGTTATCTATCACAGAGTGGTGAATGATAACATATTTCTCAGCTGTGTGACCTCCAGAATTAATCTTTTTTTTTTCTTCAATAAAAACAACCAAAGATGGAAGGTTTATATAGGTCTCCCCACTTCAAAAGGACAATGGACTAGGATTACCCTGACTTGTGTGTGCTGAAGGGAGGTTGATTCACTCCTCATTGTAGTGGCTCTCCTGCACTGGAATCGCCTGGAGGGCTTTTGAAGATGCGGACCTGCTGCCCTGACTTGGGATTTCCTGACTCAGCAAATCTGAGTCTGAGAATTTACATCTTATGTGGAAGGACAGATGATTTGAGGGTCATGGACTGAGGACTACTGTCCTGCTAAGGATCCGTAGCTCTCCTGGGATGAAGGTTGAAGATCTTGTCCCAGGATGTGTCAGTCAGGATTCTATGTCTCTGTCCCCATAGACAGGGCAGCGACTGGAGCTGAAGATTTGGCTTAATGCTTGGATTATGGCATTTGGGTTCCCAAAATTGCATGAGAATCTGTATGTAAGACACTGAGGGTCCCTGACCCCAGGTGGTTCTGATTTGCAAATAAAGTTGCCAGCAGCCAAAGGCCATATAAAAGGAGGCAGAGGAGAGCCTTTGGGATTCAAAGACAATGGGACTGAGGAACAAGGAGAATCACTAAGCTGGGAAAGGAATATGATCCAGGCTTGAGAGCTGCAGAAGAAAGAGCTCACCAATCATGAAAGAGCACACCAACCATGTAAGAGCCAGGGAGGAGCAGCCCCAGGTCCCCCCACTGGGTCTAGGGCAGCAAAGGTGGAATATAACTTTTAGTAAGTAATAACTCAGGAGTATTGCAGGAGAGGCATTCGCAACGTGGAAATTTGGGACCTATTGAGCTGTTTAAGACATATTTAAATATAAGGCTCTGTGTGTGTGTGTGTGCACGTGCACACACGCACACGCACGTATGTATATATGCATCAAATATGAAATATAGATGCCTCACAAAGCTGGGGCATGAACCATTGTTATTAGCAAATCTGGGGAAAGCACAAGCTGGGAAGATGGCTCAACAGGTACCACTGAGCACTGCACAAGCATGAGGACCTGAGTTCAGATCCCACCCAGGTAAGAGGCCCAATATGGCTGTTCATGTTTGTAACCCCAATGCTGGGGAGTGTGGTACAAGGACACAGGAGGACAGCCTAACCAGGAAACAAATGGGGAGTGGTCCTGTGAGAGATCCCTCTCAACACAGAGAGGGAAGGTAGAGGGGGATGGGAAAAGATGAAAGAGCAAGCAGGATACCTGACATCCTCCTCTGGCCTCCACTGTCCTGTGCACATGCACCACACACACAGGGGTGGGGCAGGGAGGGAGAAAGGGAGAGATCCAGAGCATAAAGCACAAGTGGTCATGGGGCTGGATTCTTAGACAGAGAGCAATTCCTGTTTGTTTGTTTGTTTGTTTGTTTCCTTCAAAGCAACACAGAAGAAGACCTTGGGCTTGCAGTGGGTGAGAGCCAGAGGAGTCAGAGAAAAGATGCTAAAGACAACCTATGATGTTCACATGGCAAGGCGACAGGGCAGGACCCACAACCTTTGTTCGAGTCATCACCTCTCCAGCTCAGCTGCTCTCCTCGGCTATTTCCCTGGAATCCCCTCCAAATGCACTACTACAGCCAAAGTTGGCTCAGTTCTGCTGTGGTGGGAAGCTGCCTACCTGGATGGGCAAGGGCTTCCAGACAGATGAGGAGGCAAAAGGGGATAATATGCTTCAGAAATCCTTTAATTGACTTGGTTTTTTGTTTTGTAAAATCATGTAGGGAGAAGTGGCTCGGCGGCTCAAAACACTGGCTACTCTTGAAGACCGACCGGATTTGGATCCCAGCACCTACATGGCAGCACACAAGCATCTAGAGTCCCAAGTCTCAGGATCTGAAATGCCCTCCAGAGAGCTTCGACTTATTTTCTCTTGTCATATGTAAACAAACACCTTGAGGAATTTTAGGTAACCTGCATGCAACTATCGACGAGCTGATTTTCTTTCTTTTTTTTTTAAGATATTTATTTATTTATTTATTTATTTATTTATTTATTTATTTATTATCTAAGTACACTGTAGCTGTCTTCAGGCACACCAGAAGAGGGCGTCAGATCTCATTACAGGTGGTTGTGAGCCACCATGTGGTTGCTGGGATTAGAACTCAGGACCTTCGGAAGAGCAGTCAGTGCTCTTAACTGCTGAGTCATCTCTCCAGCCCTGACGAGCTGATTTTCAACTCCTGCGAAAAGTTTATTTCTAATAAAAATATTTGAACAATTTCGAGGTGAGTTTTATGAATCTGCACTAATTATGCAAGCAAGTTACTGGGTTTATAGTAATTTCCTCGGACTTCTTTTATGGCCAATCATTGCCCAGGACGTTAGTCATAGCAAGTACATTATTACATAATGTAAAGGAGTGACGTTGGCTAATTTAGTGATGGTTTTGGAGATGGCTTTTAAATGGAATTGAAAGGCAATTAATCATTGGATCAGTGGTTCTGCAGAGAAAACACAGCCTGTGAAAGAGGAGCCAAGGAGCAATGTCGTTCAACTGGGACGGACTCAAGCATAAATCTCTGTTTGGGGCACAAATAAATGCACACACATGCATGTTCACATCTCCATGTGTATACTCATTTGTGCATACAGACATGCATATGTACATGTGCACACACACAACATTAACTCTATCACAGAATGGAGCAATGGCCACAGTGATCGTCCCTGTGGGAAGACTGTTCCTCTGGGTCCCAGACTTGACATCTTTACCAAACACTAAATGCCAAAAGTACATCAGGAATCTTGTTGTGTGAGTGACTTTTCTTTGGGAGATATGAATAAATGTCTTTTCACCCCAGACACAACACATTGACAGACCAAAGAAAAGATTCTACTGAGGACAAGATTGGAACCTGTGAGTTTACTGGGGCTCTGGATGTGTGGGTGATGGATGACTCAGGAAGACTGTACCATTCAAATGCCTTCTGGAACCTGCATGAAACTGCACTGAAGAGTATCCTCTCTCCTAGCAGTGTTCGCTACTTTTGTGACCTCCGGAGAGACCTTAAGAGTTTTGTCTTAGGACTTTTGTCCCTGAGCAAAAAGCAATTGGTTATACTCATAACATCCATGGCACCATTGCATCTGCAGACACCTCTTACCTGACGTGTTGGATGTAGCCTACAGGGTCTGAGTAGGATGGCCAGTGACATATTCCCAACAGTCTATGCAACATTATAGCTTTCCAAAAATCAGACAACAGGAAGGAAGAATAGTCCCCGTCTGCTTTCTCCTGCCAACAAGGTGTGTGTTGTCTTTAGCAATAAGGACTCATCATTCAGTTCTGACACGCGACCCACAGCAGTGGTAATAGCCTGAACGGCTTGTGGGCCTTTGGGGATCTCCTTGACCAACAACTCATAGAGAGGCAGCCTACCCTCGTCATTGGGATTTTTATCCAAGAACTTCATGGCTTCTGGGAGCTCCTTTCCCACCACACCTGTGCTCTCAGGCAATCTCTTTCACTTCTGGTTGTACCATCATTCTCGGTGCATTTCCAAATCTGTGAGACCGTCAAGGGTTAGCATTATGTAATGAAACCCAGCCGAGGCAAGAGAACTCTTAACAAGTTCTCCCCTTGCAAAGGCAAACGAATCAGGCTCTGTGAGATGCAAGATCCCTTGTACTTCTGGGCCTGGAAGAGCTCTCTATTCCGCTGTTCATTCCCCCCATGGTGGGGAGCTTAAGTTTTTTCTATCTTTTCTTTGGAGTCTGCTTCAGCTCCCACAGGCCTGTTAAACAACAGCACAACTTTACAACTGAAAAAAAAAAGCAAAAAACAAAAACCACTATGGTCTGATACAAGAAGGGGGTCACAAATGTCTCTGGAGTAACTCCTCTATCACCAGGGTTGCTGCACAGGGTCACCACCACAGGTCCCCAGATGGGTCTCTTTCACCTTTGAGTCCAGCCTCCTTTCCCAGTATGTGTGGGCAATGTCAGTGAACTGAGTCTTAAAATAAACCGTGCCTGTGTCTCCAAGGTCAAATTCCAGATGCTGAGCAGAAACTGGTGAGTGATGACCACACAGCCCCACCCCCAATCTTTTGAGTTCTTTCAAAAACTCTGCTGCAGAGGGAGCACTAAGAGAAATGTGCTCTGGGTGCTACTCCTGTGTGAGACAGGATGGTAAAACCAATAACAGCTTACGTCTGGAAAAGAGGAAATGGCAGAACAGCAATACTGGCCAAGGTGAAGATGACCCTGCCTCTGTGCCTTCCATGAGTCCTGCTGGGATCCACCCCACATGTGTGAGTCCTGCTGGGATCCACCCCACATGTGTGAGTCCTGCTGAGATCCACCCTGCAGTGGGTTTATTTGCTCAGTCCCTCCATCACCAGCCATGGATGTCGGAATTCTCAGCCAATGTGGAAAAGAGCTAGGCCTTGATGCAGGCTCTGCTCAGCTGGAAAGAGCTCAGAGCCTCTCCACACTAGCTTTCAGTCACTTGAGGGAGGAACTTCCCTACTTTTCAGGGTGGTCAAAGCACTCATGGGATGCGAAGATGCCTCCTCTCTACAGGGTTTGAATGTGGCTAAAGATAATGTGGATGCCTGGCTTTCACTAAGAAAGGGGCTTGATAAATTCTCTGAGCTCAAGATGGTTGATACAGAGATTCTGAGGGAAGCATTTGAAATTAAGGGAATAATCATATTCGCCCACGTGTGTGTGTGTGTGTGTGTGTGTGTGTATGTGTGTCTCAGTAGATCAGAAGTCAACATAGGGACCTTTCTCTGATGTTCTCCTTTTTTGAGATGTCATCTCTCACTGTATCTGTGACTCACTGATACAGACACTGGCCAGGGAGCACCAATCATGCCCCTGTCTCCTCACTGGCAATGTCTCAGATTCCAAGTGCACCATGATGCCTGGCTTTTTTCATGTGGGTGCTGGGGATGGAACTCAGGTCCTGCTTTTAAGAAGAGCTCCTTACTAACTGAGCCATCACCCCTGGCTCCAACAAGCACACAAGAGTTTCTATACACTTTCATGTTCCCCTTGCATCCCTCATAAAGCGCAGTCCACCTCCGTGGGCAAACTTTTCACAGCCTCTGGCTCAGTTTGCATTTCTGCAGACTATGGAAAGTTTACACAAAGGGGTCCTTGGGGGGAGCCTAGGATTGTTTATCAGTTGTTTCGTCTGGTCATGTGAGCTTCTATTTGTGTCTACCATCTGTTATCGAACAGTCGAGTTTAGTTTGTTTGTTTTTACAGAAAATAAGCAACAGGATATCAAAGTTAAGGATCGGCTCCAAGATGTTTTTTTGTTGCAGTGCTCTGATCTGCTTGTGTTGCAACTTGACATTGTGGAGAGCTGCTCCAGCCTCTCCCCGGACTTCAGGGGCACAGCCGCCCCTCCCCCACCCAGTGCAGGTAGGAATGTTAGGATACAGTCTAGGCTGGGGTGAGAGGCTTTGCCACCATGGCTGCCACAGAGCAGCTGGCAGTGAAACTGGGTTGGGTTGATAAACACTATGCTAGCCACTGAAAGGATATGTTAGTTTGTTTTTATTCCCAGGGGCTTGAACAGTACATGAAGACGTCGCTGGAGACCAGTTCTCTTTTGTCATGATGGGTGGTGATGTTCTTGCCTTGAACTGGCTGTCAAGTGGCTTTAATTGCTGATGATAAGAACTGTGGTCTAATTTGTTCACTAATTCACTAGCTTATCTTAAAACCTACTTAGTGTTGACTCCGTGCCAAGCTTTGGGGACTGGGGTTGGAGTTGGGGCAGGAGTTAAGGGAAGGGAATCAGGGGAAAGAGACATTATAAGAGCCACAGTAACAGTCTTCAGGTGAGGGAGACTGAAGTGTGCTGATGGAACATATTTATGATGAGTTAGAAAATGGAACCAAAGGGCCAATGCCCGTAAACGGGTGCTTCTTATCTTGTTCCTGTGGTTAAAAGAACTTTAGCCTCTTTCAGTGTCTTGGAACTCTCTAATCTAATTTGGTTTTTGATGCTAGGGGTGGAAGCCAGGCTTTGCGCATGCTATGCAAGTGCTTTTAACACAGAGTGACATCCCCGACCAGCTGTCTTTCCTGACCCAGCTCTCTATGAGAAGAATATTCATCTTCCTTGTGTCCACTGGCCCACTTATCTTGTTGTGATGACCATGACATGAGAAATAATGTCCATGGCATGAGAAAATCATCACAAAACCAGGAACAGACATCTATGAAATGGAAAATAAACACAAATGCTAATGTGTCATTTGCCTGCTTGATATCTTTTTGGAGACATTTTTATTTCCTTTTCTATTTTCACATTGTGTGTGTATGTGTGTGTGTGTGTGTGTGTGTGTGTGTATTCATTATACAACTAAGTCGACTTAAAGGTAACATCTCCATGCATGTCTGTGTCTTGCTTTGATGAGTTCACCATCCCTCTATTCCTACTCTCCCAGGCTCCATCCCTTGCCTGACAGCCTCTTTTCTACTTGTACATCCAGACTCCAGCAGCAGTGGTGTTGACTTTAATCCACTTGTGAGGACAGAGATCACATGGTCAGTCACCTCCCACACTGCTCCAATGAGGACTGTTCCCAACACATGAGCTTGGGACAACATTCAAACCATAGCAAAGAGTGGTTAGGAACCCTTGTAAAGTCAGTGTCTTACTTAGGGTTTTAATGCTGTGAGCAGACACCATAATAACCAAGGCAACTTTTATAAGGATAACATTTAAATGGGGCAGGCTTACAGGTTCAGGGGTTTAGTCTCACCATCAAGGTGGGAGCATGGCAACATTCAGGGAGGCATGGTTCAGGAGGAGCTGAGAGTTCTACATCTTCATCTGAAGGCTGCAAGCAGTATACTGGCTTCCAGGTAGCTAGGATGAGGCTCTTAAAGCCCATGCCCATAGTGACACACCTACTCCAACAAGGCCACATCTCCTAATAGTGCCACTCCCTGGGCGAAGCATATATAAACCATCACAGTCAGGTAAAAATTAAAGTGGGTGGGAAGGTTCCTGAAGGGTCCATAAGAGGTGAAGTCACCAGTGAGGAAGGGGATATCCAGGTGGGTGGGAAGGTTCCTGAAGGGTCCATAAGAGGTGAAGTCACCAGTGAGGAAGGAACTTCCAGGAACCCTGGGTCTTTTCTTCTTTATTCTTTCATGAACTTGTGTGTATGTGTGTGTGTGTGTGTGTGTGTGTGTGTATGTATGTATGTATGCATGCATGCATGTATTATATATGAATGTATGTACGTACATATGTACATAGACAACTTGCAAGAATCAGTTCTCTCCTTCCACTATGTGGGGTCAGAGGATCAAATTTGGTCATGGAGATTGGTGGCAAGCACCTTTACCTGTTGAACCACCTTGTCAGCCCAGGGCCTTGGGTCTCAATGGCCTTTGATATCCAAGTGCCAGGCAGGGGATTCATCAGACCAAAGCTGAGTATGGAAACTGCTGAACCCACTGTATGAATCTCATCAAGATTCCTCTTTGTCTTGCTAAGGAGCCATAGGAACCTTGCCCCTGGTGTGTACTTCTGTCGGTATCTCTCCACAAACCCTTCCTAGTCTCCCTCCTGGCCTAGGGAAACCTCCACAAGCATCTCACTGGCAGAGTTTTCCCTGGAAATTCAAGAATATTAAGTTCCAGGAAGATTTGTAAATGTGGATGAACAAGAATGAGTCCATAGATGTTGTGTTTGCTCTCACTGTCTGTCCTAAGCAAGGGCTACTTGCCACCCTCCCTGCCAAGCATTCTTCTCTGTGGTGTGTGCCTGTGTACATAGCCATAGGTCGTTAAAAAAGAAATATATGTTCAAAGTAACTTTTGCAGCTAGCCAACTGTGAGTGGTGTCATTCCCTAGGCAGGGGTTTCTGACCAGTATAGGGCAAGAGAAAGCTAGCTGTAGCCAAAAAGCAAGGATCCAGGCATTTACTCCATCTCTGCTCTTGACTGCTGATGTTGTTACAACTTTTGGTCTGACTTCCCCACAATAATGGACTGTAACTTGGAATTGTATTTCAAGCAAACACTTTCTTCCCTTGGTTGCTTTTTGGCCAGACGTATTTTATCACAGCAACAGAAACAACGTTAGAATAACAGTGTAGAGATTTTCTTCCCGGAGCAACCTCTGACATTAAAATTTTACTGCCCTATTAAGCGTGTTAGCTTTCCCACGAATGTCCACCTCTCTTTCCCAGCGTCCAGTCCAGAATCATGCATTTCATTTAGCCAGCGCAACTGATTAGTCCTATATCTATGACATCTCTGGTCTCTCCTTGCCAGCATTTTGGAGAATTGTCCCCTAGTTTGTGACTCTGTGATATTTTCCCATAGTTACACTGGGCTCACAGATTCAGGAGGTCAAGTGACCTCAGTGCCCTAGGTCAGAGGGCATGTGGCCAGGTGAGTTCCCTCTTGGTGACAGTCTGGGACACCTGCTAGTGGTATCACCTTCAGGGTTCCTCCTCGTGGAGATGAGGTTTCTCTTTCCCTTCCTTACCAAGTTCACCTTATGCTCAAGGGCAGACAGAGTGACATCAACTCCCTTGAGGCAGATCAAAGTATTTCCAGACTTGTGTTAAGTTACACCGTGAGTAATAAGTGTTTGGGGGTAAGGTACTTTGAGGCTGTGCCAATCCCTTGTCTCCCAAAGACCATCCCACGCGCTGTGGCATCCCTGCATCTCTCCTGCAGCTGCTCCCACCAGGCAGCTCTCACTGAGGGTTTTTTTTCCCTTCTCATTCCTTCTGTGTTTATTACTTGGAGTTTTTTTAAAGGGAAACTTGTCCTGTTTCCTTCTTTATTTATTTTTAATCGTTTATTTTTGTCAGCATGCATCCGTGGATATTTATTTTATTTTCCGGGTTGTTGCAATCGAAGCCTCTGTTCTCTGTTGTTGCTCAATTGGTTCCTGTTTTGGCCACTGGTGCATGCTCAGGTTGGTACATGCTCAGGTTGTATCCCGTGCTCCCCAAGGACCTTCCACTTCTTATTTTTCCCTTCATCTTGAATATTTGTTTAATTCTGGTACCACAAAATGTTCCTGCCCATCTTGTGCTTTTCTTTTTTTTTTTTAATTAATCTTTATTTATTTATTTATTTATTTATTTATTTGTTTGTTTGTTTAATGTGAGTACACTGTAGCTGTCTTCAGACACACCAGAAGAGGGCATTAGATCTCATTATAGATGGTTGTGAGCCACCATGTGGTGGCTGGGATTCGAACTCAGGACCTTTGGAAGAGTAGTCAGTGCTCTTACCAGCAGAGCCATCTCACCAGCCCCATCTTGTGCTTTTCTTGCCCCATCCTGGAAGCAGCCATGTTTCCAGGGAATTGCAGTTGGGCTCTTTGGTTCATTGGAAAATGGTATTTGTGGTGTAAGAACCCAGTATAATGGGTTGGCTTTGCCGGATGCCAAGCTTCCAGACTCTCTTGCTAACAGACCCAGGGAGACACAGGTTCCTCTGCGGGTGTGTGTGTGTGTGTGTGTGTGTGTGTGTGTGTCCAGAAGCACACAGCGAAGGTATAGTAACGGAAGTAACGCTCCATGCATGAACCTGCAGAACCAGCTCACTGGAGAGTAGCCAGTTCCACCACTGGGGTAGGCTGGGAGCTAGGAGCGGCTTCTGCCGCAGGCTTCTTCAAGCCAGGTCTATGCCATACATCCTTAGCCTGGGAAAAGGTCAAACTTCAGAATCTAAAATTATAGTTCCTACAGAATATATATTGCTTTTGATCCTTAAATCTAAAAACTGTAAGCCGGGAATCATCAGTGTGTGTTCTCGTCCATGTACACGGTTATTTGTCTGCCTACATTTATTTGTCTATTGCAAACAATAGACAAATAAGTAGAATAGACCAGTAAAGCAAAAGTGCCTCAGTCTTCAGCATTATTCCACCACCAAACTGCTGATATAGTTAGATTTATAGTGGACATGCACAGACATATACCTCACACATATACTACATATACAACATACACATATCATATACTACACATACCACACACCATACATATCACATACCACACACAATATACCACACAAACCACATGCACACAACACATATACACCACATACAACACATTCACACCACACTACCACATCCATATACCCCCAAACAATATACCACATCCAGCACATACAACAACACACACGGACACCCATACTCCACACATATATACCATATAGACCCACAACACACATATACATAACACCACATATCCAATGCACACACAAACACCCACACACCATACACACCATACTTGTGTGAACACATACACCACACACATACATGCACATACAGGCAAGCACATATAACACACACATGACACCATCCCACACAAAACACTTGATTCCTACAGTGTTTCTCCTAGATCTTTTTGGCACATCCTTGGTTTCTTAATGTCAAAGAAAGCACCATGACAGCACTTCATACACGTGCTAAGTAGCAGGCATCAACCACCTTCAGAATACAGATATTTATAGTGATGAGGTGGTTCAGGTTTGAGGCTCAAAGCGGATACTGAAGTGGATTCATCTTTTTTGTTAGAGATATCTGATAAAAGTTACTGTCCTACTAGACAGGCAGAGAGCAACATGGTAGGGCACAGAGGAGAAATCAGGCCCATGTTGGGAGAGCTCCTTCTGGTGGGGAAGTTCTGTGCCCCATGGCTAACAAGTAGTGCATTAGAGAAAGAGCAAGAACTTAGAGAAAAAAAGTCACAGCAGTTCTAGAAACCAAGTTACTGTGTTTCTAGGATTGTGACTGCTCCATCAAAATGGAGGAACTTTACAAAATAGCCTGGCCCAACTCCCACACAGGGTAATTCACAGCAGTCCCAAAGAGGAAACAGCTCAGATGTCTCCCAGCTTATCAATGAATAAAGTGTGGTACGCCCATACACTGAGGCAGGAGAACTGGGTAAGAGGATGACCCTGAAAGCAGCGTAGGAGGGGAGAGAAGTGAGCCACTGCCGACTCACAGCGTATGCTTTCCACATGAGACACCCAGAATAGACCAGTGTGCACTGAGAGTTACAGCTACTAGGCTGGGCGAGAGGGAAGTGAGAAGGTATCACTCGAAACAAGGGCCAGGATTCTCTCAAGAGAAGCGAAAGTGTTCTAACATCAGACAGTGCTCATGACTGCCCAACCCTATGGATGTAATAAAATACACTGGACCATATAATTTTAATAGACAAATTATATGCATATTAAATTTAATATGGTTGGGGTTTTTTAAAAACCACCTATTTATCATCATCACCATATGATTTATCATATCATATCAACCAAGACTCCTGCTCTGTTCTCACCAGCTTGTGTCCCAGGGTTCCTTCAGTCTGTGTTCTCACATGAAGCCTGACGCCCCCTTCCAAGCTTGTACTGTGCCTGAAGGATGTGGTTCCTCTGGCTGTAGGATTAGAGCCACTTGATTCTGGACACATCATATGTTCCTCTGCCACTTGGATTTGTCGCCTCCAGGAAAGCAGTGGTGTCTCTGTAAATAGCAAGACAAAGCCTTGAGTGTGAAATGTTCCCCATGGGCTCATGTCTTTGAAGTGTGTGGCCTGGGCCCTACTTCCTGTGACTGGCCCACCATGATGAGAACACGTCTACTATATGCTTTTCCACTATGGATGAATCTTCTCTTCCATGGTGGATTAATCCCTCAGGGACTGTGAGCAAAAGCAAGCTTGGTGTCTCTGTACCGTGGTCGCTGCCATGCGGAAGTAAGGGGCACAGCACTTTGGTAGCAGTCTGATTGTGGGCGGAACAGCCTTGGCTGTGCCCCATTGGTGAAACGAAATCACTGGTACCCCACACTTTTGGGGTGGTGCGTGGATGGAGGGAGTCCTAGGGACCATCTCAGCCCCCCTCTCCCTTTACAGATAACTACTCCCCAGAGAATTGGCCAATGAATGAATGAATGAATGAATGAATGAACAGAGTAGTCTAGGCTGTTGTTCTCAGACACATTCTAAACCCCATGAGGGGATGACAGTTCTAAGCTGTCCAGTCCATCTCTGGGTGGTTTATTTTTAAAACCTGATTATATTCTAGAAACTTCTGCTTCTCTGCACACCTCCAACACTGGGCATGGAAGCCAGGCATCACATGTGCTAAGAACTCTGTTATCATTTAGCCACATGTCCAACCTTTCTGCTGGGAAGTTCATAAGGGAGCCGTTTTTCCTTCTGTCTGTCCTTCTTCCTTAACCCCTCTATTTCAACATTTTGAGCCTTTGACAATAAGCTAAATTTTAAAAAAAAAAAATGACATCATAGTCTCCCCAAAGCTTCAGATTGAGAATTCAGGGTTTTAAACTTTTTTATGGAGAAGTAATCCTTGCTGAAGGGCAGAAGGCACTTATGGAGTTGCCCTCGAAGCCTCCCCATTATGTATTCTAATAAAAACCTCCCCACCCACTCTTAAACACTCCTGTAGTTAATTTGTGAGTGTTTTTGTGAGGGTTGTTTCATGTTTATGAAGGTCCGAGGTGATTACGTGGGTTTCAGGGGCATTGCTGAGCCCTTTCATTCCGTGCCTCTTCTCCCCTGAGTGCTACCTGCAGCCTGGGCCTGAGCTTGAGGATCACACCCTGCACACAGCTGCTGGCCCAGGAGACACACCTGAGCCAGACACACTTGGGCCAGGCTGGGTTGTTGTTTGCTCCATCAACCAGGCTGACCTTGAACTTGGGGTCCTCCTGCCTCAGCCTCCCAAAGGGCAAAATGCTAGGAATGTACCTCCAAGCCCAGCCTTCCTCACTTCTAAAGGGGCCCATGTCCTAATACTCTCAAGCACACTGACCCTTAGGTGGGCTGTGTGCTTTGACGACCGGCAGAGCACTGTAGTGAACACAGGGTGGAGGGGGCTGGAGACTGTGACACACTGATCTCCTTACACGTGGAAGCTGAAATGTTGACCTCAGCAGCGGAGAATAGAATAATGGTTGCCAGAGAGAGGCTGGGAGCGGCAGAGAGGAAAGGAAGGCAGAGAAGGCTTGGTGGTGGAGAGAACCAACTGTGGCTAGATGAGGACCATGCATCACTGCCCTGAAGCTCAGTCCGGGGAATTTCTGAATAATCAGCGAGCAAGTACCTTTGTACGTTTTCATCATCATGACCAAATACTGACATGAACCATATACAGAAGGAAGGCGTCGCTTTGGCTCCTGCTTTTAGCAGCATCTGTCCATGCATTTAGGCAGAGCAGGGAGTGTGTAACAGAAGCCCGTCTTCACTTCAGAGGCTGAACAGTGAGAGGATGAGAAAATGAGGGGCACACTCCAGTGCTCCACCCCTACCTTCCAGCCCTCCCCAATCCCAGTGATGGTGTCACAGTACAAATCCATCAAGGGACTAATTTATAGAAATATCAGGACAGACATACCCGGAGGTGAGCTTCACTTACTCCCAAGTGCTTCTTCATCCAGTCAAAGTGACAGTCAAAATTAACTGTCACAAAAATCCAAGTGTTCAGAGCATAAAGGGTGACCAGGGTGCCTAAATGCTAAATACCCGTTGGCCATTGTATGATACACACACACACACACACATACACACACACACACACTATTGCACAGTTCCACACAATTCTCCTGTGTCCGTCAGAAGAGAAAGGAGAAGAAAGGAGGGAGAGAATGAGGAGAAGGGATGAGAAGATAGAGGAAGAAGACAGGAAGGAGGAGAAGAGGAAGAGGAAGAAGAGATGGGACAGAGGAAATGAAGGTGTTGGAGAAGGAGCCAGAAGAGGGAGTGGTTGTGGAGAAGGGGGAAGGGGAGGGGAAAGGAGAGAGGGAGGGAAGGGAGAAGGAGAGAGGGAACTGGAGGACAAATCCGATAGCCTCGAAGGTGATGAGGACTACTATGAAGAGGAAGAACAGTGTCAGCCAGCGTTGACTCGGAAAACACAGATATAACACGCTGGGCCAGACAAACAAAACAGAAAGGGAAATGGAGAATCCAGGGACAAGGTACTGGGCAGCTTGACCTTGGCCCCTGATGAATGAGAACACCCAGATGCAGAAACCAGGCCACACTGAAAACCCTGAGGAGGAAGGGCTCTAGCAGGCTCAAGAATAGAAAACAAGGTGCCAGCAGGCCTTGTCTTTTCCCCTTCCCGTGCTAAAACCATAGGTTACATCCCTCAAGCAAGCCTCCAAGGTCTATTCCCTTATATGGCCACTTCCTCTTCCTGAGACTCACCACCAGGGTTCCCACTATGAAAGTATTGAAGTCTAGCAATCAAAAGCCCCCTTTCGGGCCCACCTAATTAGCATTCCCAATCAAAACAAATCAGCTCACCCTAGGGGCCTGTATCTGTCGCCACTTTATCCAAAGGCAGTCTCTTTTCCCTCTCTCTCAGCTCCCTTGCCCTTTTTCCTCTGAGGTGATTAAATCTCCCTTGTCCTGAGAACTTGCTCTTATCTTATTCTCTGTCTGTTCCCATTGCAGTCTTACCCCTACCTTGCTGTCTCGGGGGTCTGTAAATGTTACAGCTCTGAGGGGAAAGTTTCCCTCAATTCAACTGTTGCGGCTCTGAGAGGAAAGGTGTCCCTACAGTCGGGAGTCAAACCTCGTGCAGTATTTCTTGGGAAAGACACAAGACCGTGGCTTGCAGCAGAGAGCTGAGCAGGAGACAGGCTTCTATAGAGCTTCTTGGAGGCGGAGTTTTTCAGGGTGAGGTTTCCACTGGTGGGATTTCAAGTCCTGAGCTTAAAGCAAGCTCAGGGATTGGTGGGTTTTTGAGCTCAGGGATTGGTGGGTTTTCAAAGCCTGGATGTAAGCTCAGAATTTTTAACCCTACAGGGCCCCAACTGAGGGTGGGTATATGTGTGTTGTATCACCCAGGAAAAGTTTGTCACACAATACTGGCTCTCCTTGTTTTCTTTGCTTAAAGCTTCAGGATGATAGGACCCCTCAGACTGTCTCCCTGCCAGGGCTCACAAAAGCAAGCCTTCCGTGGCACTGAAAGCTGGTGGCACAGCCGTCATCAACACATCTGGGCTTTCCAGAGCACATCACTTTTTCTTCTAGTGTGGCCTTGAGACCCTAACAGACCTTCCGACAGCCTATCAACTTTGGATGCCTGGGACTGTACAGGTTTTCTAGTGTCATGAGAGCCAACAGAACAGGATGGAAAGGGTTTGTAATAAAAGGTTTGGGTATAAAAATAAGGTTAAGTGGCCATTGCCAAAACGGCTGATGGATTCTGGAGAAGGCCAGTGCTGGGTGTGCACATTACAAAGATTTTTTTCTTCAGTCTTGTCTGGGGAAATAATAACTCAGAAATTGTTTGTCTTGCAGGCAGGAGGAACTGAGTTCCCTCTTCAGAACCCACTTTAAAAAGTCAGTCTTGGTAGTCACATGTATATTACGAGCACTGAGGAGGCAGAGACTTTTGAAGATCACCAATTAGCCAGCCTAGACAGACTGGCAAGCTCCAACCAAAGAAAGATCCTGTTTCAGAAAAAGGGGCACAGCTACAAGAGAATATAGTACTTAAGGTTAACTTCAAGCTTCCATATGTATATATATATATATATATACATATATATATATATATATATGTACACACAAATCTATGAACCTCCTCCTAACTCCACCACAAACATATATCCACAAGTATATGGACACCAAACATATACACGAGTTGCCAATCTGACTGTGAACAGTCTGTGACGTTTCTAAGCATCAGTCTTTCCATTGATATGATGATAATGCCAATGTCATTTGGATCTAAGCATTTAGTGCCACAGCCGCCATCATCATCATCATCATCATCACACTTCTATCACCGTTGTATCACTGGCTTCACCAACACTGTCACCACCGTTATCATCAACATTTCCACTACCATCATTATCATCCCTATCACCGTCATCATCACCACCACCACCATCATGATCATCATTATCATCACTATCCTCATCAACATTATCAACTACTGTCATCATCTTCCCTACCATCACTGACATGGTCATCAGTGACATGTCACTGACATGACAAGGGAGGATCTTGGGCAGAACTAGTACTTGGTTTGGAGTCCCTACTAAGCAAAATAGAGCCACAATCTATAGCTCTCATGTCTCTAACCCTCCAAACCACATAATACATGACATCTAGACAAAGAAGGTAGAGAAATCTACAACCAACTTTTATCATCTTCTTATCAGTTTAAATCATGGCATTATATCCACAGGATAAAATGAACCATCTCACTCACTTGAAAATGTTCAGTGCAGGAGCCAGAGAGATGGCTCAGCAGTCAGGAGCACTGGCAGCTCTTCCGAGGACCTGAGTTCAATTTCTAGCATATCTGATGCCTTCTTCTGGCCTCTGTAGACACCAGGCATATAAGTGGTACCTGTACGCATACATACGGGTAAAAGATTCATACACATAAAAAGAGCAGGTAATGTTTTAAACTGTTCAGTAAATTGGTATTACGTGTATGCCCAGCATTGTGTGATACCAAGGCCATCTATCCCTAGAGATTTTGTGTTTGAAACCCTGCACCTGTGAAACATCAACCCCTCATCCTCCCCAACCCCAGCGCTCAACAACCAACTCTCTACTTTCTATCTCTGCAGACTGGAGTACAGCAGATGCCAGGGACAAGTGAGGTCATGAGTACTTGTCTACCTGAGACTGACTTGTTCTAATATACATAATGTTCTCAGGGTTCCTTCCCTATCAAGGCTGCGTATGGTTCCATTGTGCAGACAGATGGCTCCTCGTGTATGAATTCACCTACCAAGAGATACTTGGGGCCCTTTCGTCTCTGACTACTGTGTGTGGTGCTTGTAGTCTCATGATGGCTTTGGGCATCGAGAATATTAGTCCTATAATATCTTCATGCAGGCTCACATTGTTAGTCTGTACTGTGGCCATGTTACAGCTTTCAGTACAGAGTCTCAAGGCTTGACAGCTCTCTGGAACCCATCTGGTGACTGGACACCATGGTGCCTGCCTTTTGGCTTCCTAAGCTATAATTGCTTAGTCTCACAATCTGACCAATCTTCCCTCAGACTCACTCCTTGCCTGGCTGCTCTCAGGTTGTTTGGTTTCTACTGCCTGTTTTCACAGCTTGGCCTCTTGCCTGCTTAGCTCTCATAGTCTCTGCCGTTCTGCCTCCCACTCCACTGATGTACTGCCGCAAGTAACTAAGCAAAACCTCTCATCAGTCTGGAAGTAAGCTGGTGGGCAAGAGTGGGTCTCTCACAGAATGGGGTGAATCTGAGTAGATACTTGCACAGCTGAAGGAAGGCTATTTGGACCAATCATGGTCACGTGTTTGGGTGAGCCATGGCCTTTGGTTTGGGGACAGTTGATCATACACATATATTTGAATCAATCATAGTCTTGTCTTTTTTTTTTTTTTTTTTTTTTTTTTTTT
>NW_022196913.1:55790708-55794980 GCF_008632895.1 Mastomys coucha | reverse complement strand
TGGCCTCGAACTCAGAAATCAGCCTGCCTCTGCCTCCCAAGTGCTGGGATTAAAGGCATGCGCCACCATCGCCTGGCGGCATAGTCTTGTCTTGATAGACAATGCCACATCATTCCCATGACTAGACCAGCAGGGGAGATGCAGCTTGTCCGACAAGATGTACATGACTGCAGGGCCCTCTAAAGTTAGCCAAAGCTTGAGATAGAAAGCAGTGTGCTAGAAACTAATTCAAAGAGTGCTGGCTGAGACCATGCCTTCAGGAGTCCAGGCAACTGGCTAAGATCTTTCTAGTTGTCTCACACTACGCAGTGGAAAGTTTATGAAGGCTAGGGCTGACATAAGGCTGATCCAGCTGCTAACCAGAGAATTATATAGCCCCCGGCCCTGACATCTTTGTTGTTTATAGGAAAATGAACCTCACAAGAGTTCTTGCAACAAGAACCAAGAATAATTTCCACTAATGCCAATAGTGTTTTTTTGTTGTTGTTGTTTTGTTTTTTTTGTTTGTTTGTTTGTTTTTTTAGGTTTTTTTGTTTTTTTTTTTTTAGTATCTTGTAATAGTGTGTAACTTTGCTCAGCGTCCCAGGAAAAGATCACTTCTCCTTTATCTGCCTTAAAACCCAGCAAAGGTCAAGGGGAAGGAAGAATGTAGTAAGAAGATGGGTGGACTGCTCTGCAGCTCTGCCCTGAACAAGCTCCACACTGCAGGCAGCCACCATCTCTCAGTGCTTCAGTTCCTCCCCAGTAAAGACTGGGACCAGTGCCCAAGTGTGTAATCCCAGCACTCAGGAGGCTGAGGCAGGAGGATGCTATGAGTTTGAAACTAGCTGGGCACACATTATGAGGACAGTTGGAGCTAGATAGCAAGACCCTGTCTCAAACACAACAACAAAGTCCCTGGCCAGGCCTGAGGAAGAGCCCTAGCTCAAGAAAAATAAATTGTATTTACAGTGGAAAGAGATACTAGGGCTTGTTGGTTTGCTTAGCTAGTCAGTACCTTAGATATCAGTTTTTCTCTTTTTTCCATAATTTAAAAAAGTTTGGGGAGACAGGATTGAATGGGGATTTTTTTTTTTGTAATTTTTTAAAATGTTTTAAGAGTATAACTACATCATTTCCTCCTTCCCTTTCTTCCCTCCCAACCCTCCCATGGATTTCCCTCATTGTTCTCTTTCAAATCCATGGCCTTTTTTTCATATATTTGTGTATGTATATGTATACATAACATCTTGGACTTTGCGTGTGTCTGTGTGTGTGTGTGTGTGTGTGTGTGTGTGTGTGTGTCTGTGTGTACATGCGCATGCGAGCACATACACGAATACCTACCTGTGTGACCAGAAGAAGCCAGAAGAGGGTGAGAGATTCCCTGATGTGTGTTACAGGAGGTTTTGAGCTGGTCGTGGGTGCCAGATCAGGACCTTGGTTCCCATGATTGAGCAAGAAGAGTTCTTAACCCCTGAGCCGTCTCTCCAGTTCTTGAGGCTTGAATTTCTTAATATCAAGCACCTGCATCTTCTCAGATAGGTTTTTCAAAAAAACTTAGCAAGTTACAAAATTAATTATGGTGGTGGCAGTGTTTTTCTGTAATTCTCTTTTTAAACAGGAAGATAGTACCTGGCGTGACTTGTGTGGCTTTAGACTGTTTTAGTTTTATATTACTGTGATAAAACAGTTGGGTGATCATTTTATAAATAAAGAGAGTTGTTTGGCTCACAGTTGTGATAGCAGGAGGGCCCAAAGAGCACGTGGTGCCAACCCTGTGAGCTCTCCCCCACAAGGCAAAGAAATGAAAAGGGCCCTGATCCTGTACATAAGTGGACAAATGTGGGGTGACTCTTTATAACAATCCACTCTGATCCTGTACATAAGTGGACAAGAGTGGGGTGACTCTTTATAATAATCCACCCTGATCCTATACATAAGTGGACAAGTGTGGGGTGACTCTTTATAACAATCCACTCTTTCAGAAGCCCTTTCTCGTACAGCAGCAGCAATTCCTTCCTGCGGCACTCGTGTGCCCAGCTTCTAGTTCCCCAGCTTCTGAGAGACACTCAGTCCACGTTCAAAGCCTAGCGGGGGCTCCTTCTAAACCGATGAGAACAACCGGAGCCCCTGGCCACCTGTGAGCAGGCACCCTCACAGTCCACAGGGGGAAGGCCAGTCCAACCCAGGCAATCTTCAGAGCCTCAGAACTTTACCTGCATTTTCAAAAGCTCCAGAGAGCAGCGAATTTGTAGAGCACTTACCTAGCACACACGATGTCCTACATTTGATCCCTAGGGCTGTGCACACCAGGCATGGTCACAGACACATACAGTCCCAGCATTCCACAGGTGAAGGGTGCTGTGTCCTATAGAAAGGAAAAAGAGCCAAGGATATGTTTGATAGAGCAAGGTAGGGTGAGGTGGTAGGGGGGGTCCCTCAGCAGGCCCATGCTGAGGCATCCCTTCCCCCTGAGGTAATAGAGTTTATTTAGGGCATGGGAAGGGGAGTTGAGAAGGGGATAGAGATAGAGAAAGAGAGAGAGAAGTTGGGGGAAGAGGAGAGGCTGGCCAGGAACACGTAGTGGGGGGAGGGGAGGAGGAGAGAAGGAGAAGGGACAGAGAGTGAGTAAGAGAATAAGAGAGATAGGAGGAGGCGAACAGCTCCTTTAGAGTAAGCCAGGCATAACTGGCTGTTGCCAGGTAACTGTGGGGCAGAGCCTAGAATGAATGCTAACAAAGAGGTTCAGAAGTTCAAGGTCATCTCTGGCTTAGTAGTGAGTTTGAGATTATACTGAGATACACAGACCCTGTCTGGAAAAGGGGGGGTGTCTTAAAATATATTTTCAATGATTTTAATATTCAGCAAGATTGAAGACCACTAACGTGGATTCTTCAGCCTTCGCAAACAAAAGTCAACCATCGGAAACACGAATGTTCACTGCCTTCTAAGGTGTTCAACAAAGCCTGTTTGTTTTTCTGGAATGTGCGTTTGTGTGTGGTGTGCATGTGTGTGTGTGTGTGTGTGTGTGTATGTGTGTGTGTGTGTGTGTGTGCGCACGTGTGCATGTGTGTAGGTTAATTCAGGCACCTTCCTTCATTGCTCTCCATCTTATATATGGAGGCAGGGCCTCTTTCTTAACCCAAAGAGTGCACTCTTTTGGCGATACTGGCCAGTCAGCTTATTTCAGGGCTTCCCTGTGTCTGGCTCCTCCTGCCAGCTAGGATGGCAGGCAGCCCACCACACACACCTGATGTTCATAGGAGTCTTGGGGGATCCTAACTGCTATCCTCACACTTGTGTGGCAAGTACTTAAGCACTTAAGCAGCTGCTTTGTAAACCTGGCTCAGGTTTGTTTCTGTGGTGAGCCGTTTCTTAGATGGTCCTGGTCTTTATGCTGCAGTACACATCAGCTCCTTCAGATGCCAACTTTAGTGGATTAGCTCTATCCTGAGAAGCTGGGGAGAGGGTCTCATGGTCTTCTGCTAAGAAGGTGGGGGAGGTCAGCTGTCAACAGTAAAAGCACTTTACGGACTGTCCAATCGCAGCACCCTGTGCCTATTTTCTTCACACTGGCTCCCTAGGCTGGCCAAGCAACGGTCATTTCTCACACCCACAGAGCTCAAGTGCTCACACATCACTATATGTAACTTAAAAGTCTTGGCAGGGCTAGAAGCTACTGCCCTTCATCGCAGGGTTCCTGGGAGGACAGTGCTCCTTGGCTCTCCAGGTGGAAGCCAGCAGCCGACCTTCCTGCAGAGACACAACTCCAGCTAGCCCTGTAAACTGTACTTCTCTGCTCAGGGGTGGGAAGAGGCAGCCTCCCTGGATGCCCACTGGCTTTGGCATGGGCCTAGGCAGGCAGGCTTGGGCTTGACATCTAACTCTGTTGCTCCTGGCCCAGGCAGCCTTCTTGTGCATGCACGGAGAGGACAAAACAGGAAAACACATACAGTGCTCTCTCTGATGCCAGCCTCCATCATCTGCCTCCTTTCCTGTCAGCTTCAACAAGGCTTTGGCACGTTGGAGATTTCCATCTGATTGAGCTTTGCTTTGGTAAAATGCCTCTAGATGGGTTTAAAACCCAGCATTGAGCTTCAAATGACCAATAAAGCCAGCATTTCATCTGACTACTGAAGGCTAGTTTGAGATTTATTTTTTTTGTGCTTTTTTTCATAAATGAAATCTATTTTTTTAACTTTTATTGCATTATGATGAGAAATTACATGATTTCAATTTGTCTGAATTTGTCAACATTTAAAAACATATTTTAAGTAAATAGAATTAAAT
>NW_022196913.1:55790140-55790462 GCF_008632895.1 Mastomys coucha | reverse complement strand
ATATAAAACAACAATCAATTTAACAGTCTTATGTAGATGCTTGTCTACAGCAATATTGAAAATAAATACATTTTTCTCAGTATAAGTTTTAAATAACTCCAAACATATTAACTGTATATTGCAAAATAATACATCACTACTAGTATTTTCTTAAATGAACATAAATATATAAAGTTTTTTTGTTTTTTGTTTGTTTGTTTAATATTTAGTAGAGTTTAAAATTTTAGCTCTTACTGTGGTACAAGCCCAAAATCAGAACAATTTTTAGACACTGGATTTCATTGTAATAAGGCTGTACTTCAATGACCCTCAAATCACCAAA
>NW_022196913.1:55789328-55789714 GCF_008632895.1 Mastomys coucha | reverse complement strand
ATTATCCTTTGTAGGGCTGGGTTTGTGGAAAGATATTGTGTAAATTTGGTTTTGTCATGGAATATCTTATTTTCTCCATCTATGATAATTGAGAGTTTTGCTAGGTATAGTAGCCTGGGCTGGCATTTGTGTTCTTGTAGGGTCTGTATGACATCTGCCCAGGATCTTCTAGCTTTCATAGTTTCTGGTGAGAAGTCTGGCGTAATTCTGATAGGCCTGCCTTTATATGTTACCTGATCTTTTTCCCTTACTGCTTTTAAAATTCTTTCTTTGTTTAGTGCATTTGATGTTTTGATTATTATCTGACTGGAGGAATATTTTTCTGGTCCAGTCTATTTGGAGTTCTGTAGGCTTCTTGTATGTTCATGGGGATCTCTTTCTTTAGG
>NW_022196913.1:55770400-55788317 GCF_008632895.1 Mastomys coucha | reverse complement strand
CCAGGACTTGCTATGGTAGGAGAATTGGGTTCTGATAATGCCAAGTAACCTTGGTTTGTGTTGCTTATATTCTTATGCTTGCCCTCCCCCCGCCCCCGCCATCTGGTTATCTCTAGTGCTACCTGCTCTTACTAAATCTGACTGGAGCCTGTCCTTCCTGTGATCCTGGTTGTATCAGAATTCCTCAGAGTCAGGCTGTGATCCTGTGATTCTGGCATCCTGTGACCCTGGGCTTGTTAGAGCACCTGGGAGTGCAGCAGCTTCCTCTGGGTGTTGTGGGACTGGCTGTGGAGCCTGGGCCCAAGGTCTGCTTAGGATACCAGCCCAGAGAAACCAGAAGGAACCCAAGCCACCAGGCTGGCAGAGTTCCTGTATGCCTGGTCCTGCTGGTCCCAGTCACTCCTGGTGTTGGGACAGATGTTGGGTTCTCCTTACCTCTGATCCTGAGAGTGTCAGAGTGCCTGGGAGTGGAGCTTCCTCTGGGTGTTGTGGGACTGTCTGCAGAGCTTGCACCCAAGGTCTGCTCAGGACACCAGCTGAGATTTTAAATATTAAAATAAGTTATACATATGTAAAAGAGGTGGGACTGTGTGCTACACCTAGTCATGAATACACTATGACATATAACAACACTTGTGTAGATCATGATCATTTTTTGTCCTTATCTACACTTTGCAACTTTTCTATAGGAATGTGGATGAATCTCTCTCTCTCTCTCTCTCTCTCTCTCTCTCTCTCTCTCTCTCTCTCTCTCTCTCCCATCAGTAGATCACTGTGGACTTAAGAGGAGAATATACTTGCAGAACTTTTCAGGGACCATCTTCCTAGTGGCCTTAGGATGAGATGGCTCCTTGTTGAGTCCAGTGTCCTTAACTGGTCAAGGAGCCTTGACACTGGGAGGCTGAATAGACCCTTCCCTCCTCATCTCCTACAAAGGGGATCTTGGAGTAAACCGGGTAGAAAGTTCAAGGACAGCCTGGACAACTTAGCAAGAATCTTTTTCAAAATAAAAATGGAAATCAAAAATAAGACAAAGGACCAGAGATATAGTTTTATGACAGAATATTTGCCTAGCTTATGCAAAACTCTGGGTTCAGTGCGAAGTACCCCTTCTTTCTTTCTTCCTTTCTTTCTTCTTTCCTTTCTTTCTCTCTCTTTCTCTCTTTCTTTCTTTCTTTCTTTCTTTCTTTCTTCTTTCTTTGTTTCTCCCTTTCTTTCTTCTTTCCTTCCTTTTTTATTTCTTTCTCCTTTCTTTCTTCCTTTCTTCCTTTCTTTCTTTCTCTTTCTTTCTTTCTTCTTTCTTTCTTTCTCCCTTTCTTTCTTCCTTCCTTCCTTTTTTCTTTCTTTCTTTCTTTCTTTCTTTCTTTCTTCCTCTCTCTTTCTTTCTTTCTTCTAGCTATGTCATTCATGGAGCTTGAGTACACCGTTTTGGCTAGATTGGTTGATCAGTGAGCCCTGGGGATCCACCTGTACCCCTCATTCCACTCACTTAGCATTGGCTTTTACACTGGTGCTCGGGATCCAAACTCAGGTCCTCATACTTGCAGGGCTAGCATGCTTCAAGAGGTGCCACCTTCCCCCTGGCTGCCGCTCTGCCTTTACTTAAAGGATAGAGGCCCTATGGGATGTCCCAAGTGGTCTCAAAACCTTTCAACCTCTATGTTTTCATATCTCCAGCTGCAGGATAAACATTTCTGATGGGAGGGTGACACAGACATCCTCTTGAGGTTCTGCAGTGAGGTACCCTTGAAAGCCCAGTCCTTCTTTCCAGCCTCATGAGGCCAATTTTGGTTTCTCTTAGCACCATTATTAACATTTTCAGCACCAACCAAAAGCTGAGGTTAGTGCAGAGATAGGAGCAGATGTCTTGCCACGTGTGGAACTCTTCCAGCATCCGGTGCGTGAACAGAAAAGAGATGTCAGGACAGACCCTCCCTCCACACCTCGAAGTTCCCAGAGGCAGCAACTCACCCCATTCCTGAATCAGAACTCTAAAGGCTTTGTTGTGGCTCTCCAGCAAGCACTGCTGGGTGTGAGCCCCGAAAGCCCCTTCTGTCTAGTGACTATGTGAGGTGAAGCTCAGAGAATGGAATGTTCTGATTGTAGTCTGCAAGTTTCTGTCAACACCTGGGTGATCAAAGCCAAGCAAAGCTGTAGAAGCTCTTGCTCATCCGAGCTGCTGGGAATGCAAAATGGACTTGCCACTTGGGAGAGAGCTCAGTAGTTTGTTGCAAAACTAAACACTCACCACACAACCCAGCAATTGCATTCCTTGACCCAAAGAAGCTGAAAGCTGTACACACACACACACACACACACACACACACACACACACACACACACCTGCACACAGAACAGATTTATTCATAACTGCCTGAACTTGGAGGCAACCAAGACTTCTTCAGTATGAAAATGGGCTAGAGGTGATTCAGTTACACAGTAAAATATTATACAGTGACCAAGAGACTGGAGATAAGAAGCCAGAAGATGTAGAAGGGCATTGGATAAGTGAAAGAAGCTATTCTGAAAGTCCCCGAAGAGGCAAAAGACAGACAGTAGAAAGACTTGGTGGCTAGGGAAGTGGAGGATGGTGTGGAGGATAAACTGTCACAGCACATAAGGTTTTAGGACAGTGAAGTGCCTGTAAAACCTGCACCTTGAGGGACCAGGTAAGGTCAGCATCACTGAAGGACCCCGTGGGATCTATACTACTGAGGGACCTAGCACTGCATTCAAGACCTGTTATCCTTAGTATCTCTCCATGGCTCCTGTTGTGGAGGAAGCACCACACCCTGCTCTGAAAGAGCTCTCAGGCTTTTTCTCTGGCAGGATCTCTGTGTTTGATGTTCTTTCACAATGCCATCTTGTTTTTCTGGTTGTAGGGAACAGAAACCTTCTGCCGGTCTCCAGAAGGTCTTTAGATCTTCAGAAGGAAGCCACTCAGAAGCCCAAGGGATCATTAGTCCTTATAAAATGAGTCAGACATACATTTCTGCTGGTCCACCCTATCCTATGACAGGCCCTCCTCACTCCTTCCCTCCTTTACTCTTCCTCTCTCTTCCCACCTCCTCTAGGGGGAATAAAAAGCTGGCTTCATGATTTATGGAATGCGGAGCTTGTTTGTTCCCATAAAGGCCTCGGGGACTCTTTATTTTAAACAACTCTGTAGTTCCCATGTAAGAGTAAAGAATGCCTGTATCTGAATGCCTTGCTTCCCCCCCTTCTGAAGGCTAATATGCCACTGTCTGAGTTTCAGATGGCTCCACAGTCTGCAGCCACACAACCCTCCTCCTGGGATGGCTTTCAGCACAACTCAGATCTTTCCTAAGGACACAGACCTTTAAACTTTTTGACTATGGACTGGTTCCTAGTATCATGGGCATATTATGAGAGATGAGCTACTCAGGAATGTAGTTCTGTGATTGGCAGTCCAAGACTGTCACTCTGCTTGGAAATTCCATGGTGTAGGAGGCTGGACACCATGCCTGCAGTAGCTAATTTACCTTTTATTAGAAAGGGACACTTTTAGAAAGAGAGAGAGAGAGAGAGAGAGAGAGAGAGAGAGAGAGAGAGAGAGGGAGAGAGGGAGAGAGGGAGAGAGGGAGAGAGGGAGAGAGGGAGAGAGGGAGAGAGGGAGAGAGGGAGAGAGACAGAGGGAGAGGGAGACAGAGACAGAGACAGAGACAGAGAGACTCTCAGAGGAGGGCATTTTGGTGGTGTACAGGCACAGTTGTATGTGCTTGTGAGCATGAAGGCCAGAGGACAGCTTTGGTTGTAATTCTTCAACTACATCCACTTTACTTTCTGTGTTTGTTTGTTTGTTGAGACAGGGCCTTTCATTGGCTTAAAACTCTAGACTAGAGTCTGCCTCCCTAGATCTGGGATTCCAGGCCGTTAGTCCTGCTCTTTATAAGAGGATAGAACTCAGCTCCTCACTGCCAAATGAGCTATCCAGCTTCAGAAGGGCCAGTCCCAAGGCCAGATATGTTGCTGCTCTGTTTTCAGCCAGGCAGAGAGGACCTGGAGGCACAAGACACTCTCTGGGCAGAAGAGTTCCCTCAGCAGCAAGCGAGCAACTGCCCCTACCTTTTGAACTGGCTGATGAATTTGGCCCAGTGCTAGGTGGATGGAGTCTAAGGCCAGTTTACACAGTGATCTTTCTACAAAGGTGCAGCTACCTAAGAGTGATCTAGCTTCTCACAGCTTCATTCCAGGTTAGACGAGGGTTACTCCATGGGCCTGTTCAGTAAGTGAGCTTTCGTTTTCTGGTGGTGTGCTGGCAAGACACAGCCCAGCCTCAATGGATCAGGTCCCCCAGAGCCACCTGCACCATCTCACAAAGCTCTTTTTGTCTTCATGTGCTAGAAGCACACCATTTCCATATCCACTTGCGGGCATGTGACACAGGGCTTTCTGCTCCCGTTACCATGTGCACATCAAATTCCTGACACAGAGCTTTCTGGAATAAATGTAGCCTTTTAAATGGCTTATCATTTTTCTGCTTCTCATTTATTGTGTTGACCTAAAAGTAATTTGAAATTCCTATGAAGAGCACAGCGGTCTAGCCTGGTATGGTGATGGAATGTTGTCCACATTCACCACCCCCTTCTCTTAAGTTCAGACTTTTTACTGTAAATCAATCTGCCCATGATGCACAAACTGCATCACTTGAAGGAACCCAAGCTCAGGTCACTGTGTTTGTGCACCTACATAGTTCCTGTAGGATCATTTACCTAAAAAGTTGAAATTTCTCCATCAAGGTGTCATTGAAACATAGTCAATAGTCATTCACCAAGACAGAGTGAGCACACATATATTAGTCTCTCTACTAGATGAGTGCAGCCCCTGGCCTATGACCCACACGAGACTAAAGATAGTTATAAATTTTGTTCAACACAAACTCATAAACTTATTTAAACACTGTGAGATTTTTTTTAAAAATTTTGTTTTGATTGTCTAGAACTTAGTGAACATCGTTATGTTGTCAAACAACATCTATGGGTCAGAAGTCAAAAGTAATACTGTCCTTAGAGCAAACAAGTACACGTGCTCACAAACAAGTGTATACAAACACACACACACACACACACACACACACACACACCTTAAGTCTATACCAGTGGTTCTCAACCTTCCTAATGCTGCCACCCTTTAATAGAGTTCCTCATGTTGTGTTGAACCCCAGCCATAAAATTATTTCATTGCTATTTCATAACTGTAATTTTGCTACTGTCATGAATCATAAATATACTATATATAGGATATCTGATATATGGCCCCTGTGAAAGAGGCATTCTATCCCAAAGGGGTTGTGACCCACAGATTGAGAACTGCTGGTCTATACTGTTACCAAAATAATACTGTCTTGATTATGCTAGGCTTCTTGTGAATCTAGAAATTGATAGTAATCATCTTAGTGTTCCATGTTAGTTTGTTTGTTGAGATAGGGTCTTGCTATATGGCCTAGGCTGGCTTTAAACCCTTAATCTTGCTTGCGTCTCCTAAGAGAGTAGGAGAGTAGGGAATCAGGCATCAAGTCAACCTTATTTGAAAAGGTTGTTTTGGCAATTATAAGTGCTTTGCAATTCTGTATGAATGTAATTATCAAATTAAGGGGGGAAGACCCTGCTGGAGCCCCAGTCTTGTTTGCAAATATTTAAACATTGCAGCTTTTAAAACTCTCTCCTCTGTCACCACTCTTTGCTCAGGAAACTTTTATACAGCCGAGTGTTGACTGTGTGAAATCAAAGGCTAAAGGAAAACAAACCATATAGCCTTCTATTTTAAATCACTTCTTTGGTAAGCATATGATTTTAACATTTTGCTGACAGACAAACAAATCCTTATAGTTACAGGACGTGCTTGTCTCTCTTTTCACAGAATATTAAATCAGGGCTGAAGGTCTGATCTTGCTGGGTGTAAATGCTAAAAAAGTCTTTAGCATTTTCTAGAGTTGATCAGTATTTTGATTTTGGAATCATTAATATTGAGAATTCAGCTTTGTTGAATTGAAATGTAGGCACTTCAAAAAAATGGCAAATTTATGTTCAAGACCTCTCTAGAAACTCTTGGAAGTTTGTCCTGACCTCAAGTCAAAAGTCATTTCACAATTTTTGGGGGAATTCAAGTCAACAAGTTAGTTTCTGAAGTCACCTGTTCTGACATCATTGAGTGCAAAGCCGAGACTTACTGGGAGCTGGTGGGAGGCTACTGAGAGTCTTCGCTTCTTAACTTCAAATCACTGTTTTCTTAAGAACAGAGATCTCTGCACACACAGTACAAGCATGGCTCATGACAGTCGTAATAAGCGGTTTCGGTTGTCAGGGACTGGGTGTAGAGAGTCCCTGTGAAGTATCTCCTGGATCAGGCTAGCCTGGGGGCATGTCTGTGGGGGGTTGTTTTGCTTACTTTGATTGATATGGGAAGACCTAGCCCCTTGACTTCCCTATGAAGATGTTCTGTAACCTGTGAGCTTAAACTCAGGCTGTCAGGGTTGGTGGCAAGCACCTTCATTTGCCAAGCCCTCTCCACAGCCCTGTACTTCATTTTCAGCACCTTTAATTTGTTGAATCAATGTTATGAAAGATATTTGGTTTAAAGTAAGATTTAGTAGAAGCTAAAATAAATCTTTCCAGTACAGCCTCCCCTATTATTTAAAAAACAAAACAAAACAAAAAAAACCCAAAAAAACACAAAACACACTCATTTCAGATGCAGAGATAAAGAACCTTTGATTCTTTAACAAATTCCTCAAAGATGCTAAATGAAGCTAATGTTCTGTTCTGTGTTAAAAGAAACAAGTCTCTGAGTTCTAATTCCTTCTCACTAGTTTGAAACTTTTGCTATCTTTCAGACTCAATGGTAATTTTTTTTTCAAAGTCTTAAATCAATAACTGTCACTAGACTTGCACTGATCCTTAGTTGACCTTTGAAGTATGTGAAAGTTCAGTTTTGAGGGCAGATGAGGAAGGAGAGGTCTGGTAGGTTGAAGACGGGCAATCTAGAAACATTCACTATCAAAAATGGACCCACGTCCGATGACCTTAATCATAGACAGGCCATAAAGTGCATCATCAACCGACTTGCAAGTGCATATTTATAAAAATTGATACATTTTGAAAGTCACTTTTCTTTATTTTAATTATCATATCAAGTACATACAGTTATTACTATGCTATCATTTGTTTCAGACAGGGTCTTACTCAGTGGCTCAGGCTGGCCTTGAAATCAAGCCCTTCCTGCCTCTGTCTCTCCAGTGCTGGATTACATGTGTTCTGTTACCAGTGGTGGCTAGGTATAATTACCATACATAAAGTTCTGCAAACAACAGCTAGTAAGGGTTCTGGATACTTGCTATGTAAAGGGATGCTGTTGATGTAACTCAGCTAGAGGCCTCTCCTGAAGACTGTGTGTGAGGACATCATGGAGTGAAATAATATTGAGTGGCATCTATGAGTCAGAAGACAAAAGTAGGAAGAAATGTTCTTTTAAGCTCAGAGGTAGATTAGCCTGACCTGTGCGGGGTCCTGGATTCAATGGCCAGACCTGCAAAACAAATAAACAGGCAGATGTATGTATGTATGTATGGATGGATGGATGGATGGATAGACGGATGGATGGGTAGGTGTATGTGTACATGGATGGATGGATAGATGAGTGGATGAATAGAATGAATAGATAGAGATAGAAAGGTATGTAGATAGATAGATGGATAGATGGATAGATGGATGGATAGATAGATAGATAGATAGATAGATAGATAGATAGATAAGCATGTTAACATGTTTTCAAAAAGCTTTCTTCTTCTTCTAAAGGTGACTATTTCTGGACTCATACCTGGCATCTGCTGAAGGTGGTTAAGACTTCCAGTTATAGGGGTATGCCTCTTATTGCATTGGAGAGGTGGGTCAAGGAATTCTGGCGGGGGGTGCAGCTATAGAGGCACAGGCACCTGAAAGCTTGTGAAGTACTACTGCAGGAATAAGTGAAACTGGATTCAGAGCAGTGTTTAGTACCAACCCACTGTTTTGGCTTTGACAAAGCCAAAGATACTAGGAAGTGATTTTTCCTGAGTCCGTATTTGGATACTTTCTCTGCTCTTTATTGAACATTTTGGAAGGTGGTTTTAACTTCCCAGGGTAAGATCTTCATGCGTGACAAACAGTGATGCCCTTTTCATAAAGAATAGGGTTGGCTTCTTTGAAACAACTGAAAATCAAAACAAACCAGGATGTCAGTGAAAGTAGCTCTCAGCTGACCTCACACACTAGAGCAGCTTCTAGGGATGAATGTTTCCTCTGAGTGGGAACCCTGAACCTCTACTCGCCTTGCTGGTGCACTCCCTGACCCCTGGCCCAGTATGTGAGTGTGTGTGCAGATGACATACTTGCCACCAGGAGTGAGGACATGAGCTTGGAGTTCCAACATAACAGATTGGTGAATTCTGGGTTCAGCTCAGAGACCATGCCTCAGAAAACAAGAAGAAGAGAGATTGAGGAAGTCATCCAAATTGACCTGGGTCAACACATACACCCATGTGTGTGCATGCACGCGCGAGCGCGCGCGCACACGCACATACACATACACACGTGCACACACACACAGAGGCATACACACACACATGCATGCACACACACATGCACACACACACTCACACGCATGCACATGCACACACACATACAGACACACACACTCACACACATTACTCCCCCTCCCCCATGAGGAATGGGTTATAACTTTCTACATTTCATTAAGTGATTGTGGTCCACCTTGACACATCTGTTATTTTGTTTGTTTTGCTTTGTTTTCTGTTCATCTGTTGCTGGCTGATTTCTAACTTCTATGTCTCAGAATAATGAGATTCATCCACCTTGTAAATATCAGTAATGTGTCCCTTTTATTGGCTCAACAGTAGTTCCCAGTGAATGTAGCATGACAGAAGGGGATAGACATGGGCTTTTTCCAATGTCATCATTTTGAACAGAACTACAGTGTAGGTTCTCATACAATTATATTTGGTTGTTTGATTAGATCAGGATTACTGATTTTCATCTAGTCCTCAACATTTTTGAATTTGTGTGTATGTATCTGTGTGTGGGTTTATGTACATGAGCATGGTGTTTGAAGTCAGTAGAGGGAGTCGCATCTCCCTGGAGCCAGAGTTACAGGCAATTGTGAACCACCCTGAGTAGGTGCTGGGAACTGAGCTCCAGTCCTCTACAAAAACAGCAAGTGTCTGGCATGAAGGTGACATACACTTTTAATCCCAGCCCTGGAGAGGCAGAGGCAGATCTCTGTGAGTTCGAAGCCAACCTGAATTACAGAGTAAGACCTTGTCTTAAGGGGAAAAAAGCAGCGAGTGCTCTTAGCCAATCCCAGCCCTAGCTCAGACATCTTTATAACCCCACATGTATTAGTGAAAAATGAAATCAATCCTTGCTTTAAAACAATATATACAACATGAGGGGCATCTATTGCAGCGAGCCCTGAGTTCAGGTCCATGGCTGTCACTGGGCCACCACGCTTGTCACTAGAGGTGATACCACCCCACCCACACCTCTGCTTCTGTTTCCTGCACTCTGCTCACTAGTGACACAACACAGAGTCTCCAATTAGTCACCTGTCCCTGCTTATTAATGCCATGGATTGTTCATACTAGAGAAGCATCGTAGCCCTTGAAAGAAGACAAAGAACTCATGTAATGCTGTGTGACTTTTCCTGGAGAGACATGAAGAAACATTTACTGACCGCAGACAGAGAACATAACACACACACACACACACACACACACACACACACACACACCACAGAGCATTGTTGGGTGTTGATCTGATGTTGTGTATGCAAATCCTAAATACTGGCCCCCAAGATCTGGTTGCCCCCCTGACTAGCAGATCCTCCTGAAGAGCAGCAGATCTCCTCATACACTGAGGAATGTTATGTAAATTGCTTCCCAGTTCAAAGCTATAGGTTAAATCAAAGTGGCCATAGTCAATTACTGGGGAGAATAGAGGTAAGCAGAGTTTCAGCTACTGGGCTGGGAGTCCCCAAGACAGACACCTGGAGCAGAAGTAACCCGGAAAAGACTCAAACAGCAAGTACTTGGGGAGAACATGTAGGAAGTAGACAATCTAGTATACAGAAAAAGAGATTACAGGTAATCCCGCAGTAATCGTGCAAGAGCTGATTAAAACTTTCAAAGGACTCAAACTCGATTATTAGGGGCCTGTCCAGGTCATATTAATAACTAATAGAGTTATTAAATAACTATTAAACTCAATTTACAGGCACTATTAAAAAAAAAAAACCAGATTGAGAACAAAGCTGTCTTGCCAATTTCTCTTTACTCCTGGGAAACTAGGTAACATATGTACATTTCAGGAAACTCCTGTTGCCATGAAGCACTGGTCAAACCTTACCAAGGAGTCAGAATGCCAAGTTCACAAAACTTTTTCAATGGGCTTTGGTGAGCTTGCTTATGTAGGGGACTATCGTCCAGAAACTTCTACCCATGGGTACAGGTAGTCAGTAGAGCAGCCTTCCTCACCCTGGTTTCATACTCTGCTCTTGCCCTGGGATACGCCTGTTGCTCTACCAGACATGTCCACAGCACCTGGGGCTCCTCCCTCTCCTCCACATTCTCTCATGAAATGACCTGAAGTGAACCCAGACGGCCTTGTATCTTAGCCTAGCTGTCCAGTGTCACAGACCCACAAGGGTGTGTGTGTCTATATATAGATTTATTGTAAGGGCTTAGCTCACATGATGGCAGAGGCTTGATACGTTCCAAGACCTGCCTCTGTGGGCCAGGCAGCAAGGGAAGCTGATTTTCAGTCCCCATCTAGGTTCAAATGCCTGAGAACCAGAGAGGGTCATCTCATTCTGAAGGTTGGCAGTCTCAAGTACTGTAGCTTGAGGTCTCAAGATAATGTGTTACCCCAAGAAATCTGTTTGCAAGATAGGCTAAAGGAGACCTGCCCCCAGTTGGCTTTAATTGGGAAATAAAGTTGCCAACTGCCAATGGCTGGGCAGAGAGATGGAGGCAGGACCTTTAGATTTCCCTGACAAGGGATGAAGTGAAGAGGAAGATGCAGAATCAATCACCATGACCGGGAAGCAGAAAGATCCGATTTAAAAGCCCGCAGACATGTAAGAATCCGGAAAAGTGGATCCAGGGGCCACTCCTCCAATTAAGTCTGGGGTAGCAGAGATAAAACATAGATTTAGCAAGTATTAATTCATGTGATAGCCATGGGAAAGTTTGGAAATGCCCAGCTATCAAGATAGTAAGGCATATTAAAAATAATGCAGAGCATTTCCATCTCTTCATTCGTGAATCCAGAGAACTCTGGAGGGTGGTAATCACCTGCTGGGAGCTCAGAGCAGATTAACAATTCACCACTACAAAGTACCACAGAGACTTTGTTCCAGTTTGAATTGAGAATGCTCTAGTCCCCAGCATGTCACCTTCAGGAGATGGGGCTTAGTGGGAAGTTCTAGAAGGTGCGATAGCTAATATTGTCAGACAGACAGGATCTAGAATCACCTGGAAGACAAACCTCTGTGCAGGTCTGCAAGGGAGTATTAGGTTAGGCTGGTTGGGGTGGGAGGATCCATGTCAAATGTGGGTGGCACCATCCCATTGGCTGGGGCCTAGGTATGGGACTCAGTCCTTGGGTATATATAAGAAGGAGAAAGCGAGGTGAACAACAGCATTCACCCCCCTGCTTCCTGTCTGAGACTGCAGTGTAGCCAGCTGCCTCACACTTCTGCTACCTGCTGTGACTGTGCCCACACTTAATGTTCATGTCCACATTCAACGTGTCTATGATCACTGTGCTGGCTGGTCTTGTGGCAACCTGACATGCAAACTAGAATTATCAGAAAGGAGGGAACCTTAGTTGAGACAATGCCTCTATAAGATTTGTCTGTAAAAACTATGGGTGGGTGGGTGGGGTGCAAAGTTGGTGGTCAGTCCCACAGCCCCCAGAGGAGGCTCCACTCCCAGGCTCCCTAGCACACCCAGGATCTTCGGATCAGCGGTGAGTAGAACACAACATCTGTTCCCACACCACCGGGAGTAACTGGGACCAGCAGGATCCAGGGACACAGGAATCTCACCTGACCAGTGGATAGGATTCCTTACAGTCTGTACCTGTCTACCTTGGGCACAAACTCAGTGGCCAGTCCCACAGTCCCCAGAGGAGGCTCCACTCCCAGGCACGCTAGCATGCCCAGGATCTTAGGATCCCAGGGTCCCAGGAGCAGAGGCAGCTTGACTCCCAGGAACTCTGACACACCCAGAATCTCAGGATCCCAGGATCACAGAATCGCAGGGACAGCTGGACTCTGAGGAATTCTGATTCCACCAGGATTACAGGAAGGACAGGCTCCAGTCAGATAGAGAGAGAGCAGGGAGCACTAGAGATAATCAGAGGGCAGGAGGCAAGCATTAAGAACAGAAGCAACAGAAACCAAGGTTACTTGGCATCTTCAGAACCCAATTCTCCAACCATAGCAAGTCCTGGATATACCATCACACCAGAAAAGCAAGTTTCACATCTAAAGTCACTTCTCATGATAATAATGATGGAGGAATTTAAGAAGGCATAAATAACCCCCTTAAAGAAATACAGGAGAACACAGGTAAACAGCTAGAAGCCCTTAAAGAGAAAACACACACACACACACACACAAACCCTTAAAGAATTACAGGAAAACACAATCAAACAGGCAAAGGAAATGAAGAAAAACCATCAAAGAGGTAAAAATGGAACAAGAAACAATAAAGAAATCACAAAGGAAGACAACCCTGGAGTTAGAAAACCTAGGAAAGAGATCAGGAGTCACAGATGTAAGCATCACCAACAGAATACAAGAGATAGAAGAGAGAATCTCAGGAGCAGAAGACACCATAGAAAACATTGACACAACAGTCAACAAAAATGCAAAATGCAAAAAGCTCCTAACCCAAAACATCCAGGAAATCCAGGACACAATGAGAAGACCAAACATAAGGATAATAGGTATAGAAGAGAGTGAAGACTCCCAACTTAAAGGGCCAATAAATATCTTCAACAAAATTATATAAGAAAATTTCCCTAACCTAAAGAAAGTGATGCCCATGAACATACAAGAAGCCTACAGAACTCCAAATAGACTGGACCAGAAAAGAAATTCCTCCTGTCACACAATAATCAAAACACCAAATATATTAAATGAAGAAAGAATATTAAAACCAGTAAGGGAAAAAGGTCAAGTAAGATATGAAGGCAGATCTATCAGAATAAGACCAGATTTCTCACCAGACTATGAAAGCAAGAAGATTCTGGGCAGATGACATACAGACCCTAAGAGAACATAAATGCCAGCCCAGACTACTATACCCAGCAAAACTCTCAATTACCATAGATAGAAAAAACAAGATATTCCATGACAAAACCAAATTTACACAATATCTTTCCACAAATCCAGTCCTACAAAGGATAATAGAAAACACCAACACAAGGAGTGAAACTACACCCTAGAAAAAGCAAGAAAGTAACCTTTCAACAAATCCAAAAGAAGATAATCACACAAACATAATGCCACCTCTAACAACAAAAATAGCAGAGAGCAACAATCACTTTTCCTTAATATCTCTTAACATCAACGGACTCAATTTCCTAATAAAAAGACATAGACTGGATATGTAAGTAGAATCCAGCATTTTGCTGCATACAGGAAATATACCTCAGTGACAAAGACAAATACTACCTCATAGTAGAAGGTTGGAAAACAATTTTCCAAGCAAATGATCCCAAGAAAAAAGCTGAAGTAGCCATTCTAATATCAAATAAAATCGACTTTCAACTAAAAATTATCAAAAAGGATAAGGAAGGACATTTCATACTGGTCAAAGGAAAAATCTACCAATATGAACTCTCAATTCTGAATACCTATCCTCCAAATGCAAGGGCACCCACATTCATAAAAGAAACTTTACTAAAGTTCAAAGCACACATCACACCCCACAATAATAGTGGGAGACTTTAACACCCCACTCTCAGCAATGGACAGATCATGGAAACAGAAACTAAACAGAGATGGAAGTTATGTACCAAATGTATCTAACAGATATTTATACAATATAAAAAATATACTTTCTTCTCAGCACCTCACGGTACCTTCTCCAAAATTGACCATATAATTGGCCACAAAACAAGCCTCAACAGATACAAGAAGATTGAAATAATCCCATGTTCCCTTTAAGATCACAACGGACTAAGGCTGGTCTTTTTTTTTTTTTTCAAGTTTATTGAAAATATGGCATAACAGATTAAACAGCTCCACGTGGTGTTTTGAAATTCATCCCAACCGTAGACTGAGTGACCTGAAGGTTAGAGAGACTGCCAAAGTCCAGAAGCCTCAACATTTCCTTGGTGTCAGGATCTACTTCAATAACCTCCAGATCTAGGGCTGAGACCTCAGGAACATAATTATCTCTCCCCTCTCTCTCTTCTTCCTGCAACTTGATAGAGATACTTCTCACAGGACCCCTCTGAATCCTCTTCCTCAGATGTGTGACATAACCAGCTATCTTGTTCCTTAGTTTCTTGCTGGGGATAATGGCGATCTCCTCACACACACGCTTGTTGGTGTGGAAGTCATTACCCAGGCTCGTGTAGTACTTCTCAATGATGACCCAGGCCGCCTTCTTCACAGTCTTGGTGCGAACGCGGCCCATGTTGGCGGGTCTTGGTAAAAGAGCAAGGCTGGTCTTAAATTCCAATAAAAACAACGGAAAACACACACATGGAAGCCAAACAATGCTCTACTCAATGATAACTTGGTCAAGCAAGAAATAAAGAAATTAAAGACTTTTTAGAATTTAATGAAAATGAAGACACATCATACCAAAACTTATGGGACACAATGAAACAGTGCTAAGAGGAAAACTCATAGCTCTGAGTGCCTCCAAAAAGAAACTGGAGAGAGCTTGCACTAGCAGCTTGACAGCACACCTGAAAGCTCTAGAACAAAAAGGAGCAAATTCACCCCAGAAAAGTAGACTGCAGGAAATAATCCAATTCAGGGCTGAAATCAACCAAATAGAAACAAAAAGAACTATACAAATAATCAAGCAAACCAGGAGCTGTTTCTTTGAGGGTCCATCTATCACCCAAAACCTGAGTTGACACTAGATCCAGTGTCTTGGCTGTCAGTGTTTCTCCAGGGCCTTGACCAAAAGGTCATTCAGGTGGCTGACCATGGCCCAGGGGTCATCAATGAGTCCTGCTGCTATCATGGCATTCTCATAGATCTGATCCACTAGCAGCTCGGTCAGCTCTGGCTCACTCTCCTTCAGCTGGCTGAGCTTCTTTATTAGTGTGTGTCTGGGGTTGATCTCCAGTGTGGGCTGTAGCAGTTGAGCACGTTCCTCCTGGGTCTTAGCCAGCTGCTTCATGAGCAAGAAATGCTGAGCAGTCCCCATCTCCAGGACAGTCACCATGGCAGGGTGGGTGTCCAGGCAGAAAGTCACCTTCACATTGGTGACACGGGACCCCAGTGCATTTCTCATCCACGCCATTAGATCTGTTTCCTTTTCCGAGAGGCGCTCACCAGCTGGAGACGTGTCCTCAAACTTTTCCTCCTTGTAGTGATCAATGATGATGTCCGTCTCCACAGAGATCAGCTTCTTGTCAAACTCCCTCAGGTGCAGAGAGTTAGCTCATCGAACTGCTCATAGCAGAAGAGCACCTTGGTGTGTTTCCGCTTCATGACTTTGTAATAGGGTGAATGTTCAGCCAGGTGACAGTTAGGAGCACATAGGTCACAGATGTTTCGGGTGCCAGCCTGTATTCGGCTGGCATAGTCTGATAAGCTAGTCAGCTGCCCAGTAGGCAGGGCTGAGGACTCATACCGTAGCAGCTTTGCAATATCCTCCTTGATGTCTTGCTCTGCAGTGGTCACAATGCCCTCCCTCATGAACAAGCTATAATCTTCAAAAAAAAAAATTTTGCGTATTTTTCAGCATCTTTTTTACTCTGGTCAATGAAGAACTTGATCAATCTCTGTTGTAGAACATCCCAGAGTTTCCGATGAATGCGCTCTCCTGCAGAAGCTCTCTGCTGAGGTTCAGGGGGATGTCCTCACTGTTTACCACACCTCGAACGAAGCGCAGCCACTTGGGCAGTATATCCGTAGCCTTGGTCTGGATGAGGGCCTTGCGGCTATACAGTGCCATGCTGGAGGCCAGCTCCCTGCTCACATCACATGGATGGTTTCATCTCTGGCACATAGATGATGCCAGATCTGTTTCCTTTTCAGAGAGGCGGATGTTGAGTGGTACGTCTGTCTTGTAGTGCAAAGTAAAGCGGGGCTTATCATAAGCCTGAGTGATATAATGGTAGAATTCCCTCATGCTGAAATTCACTGATATCCTTTGGGTCCATCATCCAGATGACCTGCAAAGTGTTAATCCACTTTCCATTAAGGTACAGGGAGAAGCTGACAAAGTTAATGCACTTTGTTACCACATCTTGCACCCAGGACTCGCTGGCGAAATCTTTGCACTCTGACTTGAGGTGGATGATTATTTTGGTTCCAGGTCTAACTCCTGAGGCTTTGGCAATTTCAAACACTCCAGAACCATCTGAAAGCCACTGGTAACCTGGGCTCTCTGGAGCTGCTGAGCGAGAAGAGACTCCAACTTTGTCAGCCACCATGAAGGCTGAATAGAAACCCACTCCAAACTGGCCAATGATCTTGTTGCTGGTCTCTGCTTGGTTCTGCAGTGCTTCCAGGAAGGCCTTTGACCCTAATCTGGCGATTGTGCCAAGGCTGGACAGCAGCTCCTCCTGTGTCATCCCAGTGCCAGTGTCCTGGATGGTGATGGTGCCCTTCTTGGCATCCGTCTGAAGGTGAATCTCCATTTCTGGCAGCACCTGGCTTTCACACACCAGCTTGTGCTGCAGCTTCTCCAAGGCATCACTGGCGTTGGAGATGAGCTCTTGTGTGAACACCTCTTTTTCTGAGTACAGGGAACAGGCTACGATGTCCAAAAGTTTCTTTGTCTCTGCCTGGAACTCATGTTTGGAGACAGAACCCTGCTCAGCCTCGGTGTTGCTAACGATGGAGTGCAGGCTCTCCTCCTTGTCCTCAGCTGACTGTGTGCTATAAAACTGTCCTGCACAGCTCCTTGAAGTCACACTTTGTGTGGGGACCCTAAACTGGACTGTGGTCTTCTGAAGGTGTAGACTGGCTTTCCTCGCCAGACTTCTGCCAGCGTGCACCCCCCTTCAGTGCAGCCCACAGCTCCACAGCAGCACAGCCCACAGCTCGAGCGCCATGCTTCTGTTCCTATCAACAAGACAGATAAACCCTTAGCCAGACTAACCAGAGGGCACAAAGATAGTATCAAAATTGATAAAATCAGAAATGAAAAGGGAGACATAACAACGAAAACTGTGGAAATTAAAAAAATTATCAGGGTCTGGATTGGCCAGTGCCCTGACCAGACCTTGGGTGCAAGTTCCACAGCCAGTCCCAGAGGAAGCTCTACTACCAGGCACTCTAACATGCCCAGGATCAGAGGTGAGGAGGACACAACATCTGTCCCAACACCAGGAGTAACTGGGACCAGCAGGACCCAGGCACACAGGAACTCTGCCAGCCCAGTGGCTTGGGTCACTTCTGGTTTGTCTGGGCCAGCTGGTACCCTGAGCAGACCTTGGGCAGAAACTCCGCAGCCATTCCTACAACACCCAGAGGAAGCTCTACTCCCAGGAACTCTAACAAGCCCAGGATCACAGGATCACAGAGACAGCTTGAATCTGAGAAGTTCTGACACAACCTGAGAAGATCTGACACAGGATCACAGGAAGGACAGGCTCCAGTCAGATTTAGCAAGGTCAGGTAGCACTAGAGATAACCAGAT
>NW_022196913.1:55744782-55770108 GCF_008632895.1 Mastomys coucha | reverse complement strand
ATGCAAAAAGCAAAAAGCTCCTAACCCAAAACATCCAGGAAATCCAGGACTCAATGAGAAGACCAAACATAAGGATAATAGGTATAGAAGAGTGTGATGACTCCCAACATAGAGGGCCAATAAATATCTTCAACAAAATTATAGAAGAACCTAACCTAAAGAAAGTGATGCCCATGAATATACAAGAAGCCTACAGAACTCCAAATAGACTGGACCAGAAAAGAAATTCCTCCCATCATATAATAATCAAAACACCAAATGCACAAAACAAAGAAAGAATATTAAAAGCAGTAAGGGAAAAAAGCCAAGTAGTATATAAAGGCAGGCCTATCAGAATTACCCCAGACTTCTCACCAGAGACTATGAAACCTAGAAGATCCTGGGCAGTTGTCATACAGACCCTAAGAGATCACAAATGCCAGCCCAGGCTACTATACCCAGCAAAACTCTCAATTACCATAGATGGAGAAAATAAGATATTCCATGACAAAACAAAATTTACACAATATCTTTCCACAAATCCAGCCCTACAAAGGATAATAGATGGAAAACATCAACATAAGGAGCAAAACTACACTCTAGAAGAAGCAAGAAAGTAATCTTTCAACAAATTCACACAAATCTAATTCCACCTCTTACAACAAAAACAACAGGAAGAAACAGTTACTTTTTCTTAATATCTTAATATGAAAATTAATATTACAACATATCCTAAGTGATTGAAATCCAAAAATATGAGGACTTAGAAATTTGTTGAATCCAGTGGTCTCTCTCATTTGGTAACTGGAGAAATAGGTCCAATATTATACAATCCATATACACTTTTAAACAAATTGACCCATTCTTATCTCCTTGTACAAAGTTCAAGTCCAAGTAGATCAAGGACCTCCACATAAAACCAGATACACACAAACTTATAGAGGAGAAAGTGGGGAAGACCCTTGAACACATGGGCAAAGGGGAAAAATTCCTGAACAGAAAACCAATGGCTTGTGCTGTAAGACAAAAAAAAAAAAAAAAAAAAAAAAAAAAAAAAAAAAAAAAAAAAAAAAAAAAAATCGACAAATGGGACCTCATAAAATTGCAAAACTTCTGTAGGTCAAAGGACACTGTCAATAAGACAAAAAGGCAACCAACAGATTTGGAAAAGATTTTTACCAATCCTACATATAATAGAGGACTAGTAGCCAATATATACAAAAAAGAACTCAAGAAGAGAACCAAATAACCCTATTAAAAATGGGATAGAGAGCTAAGCAAAAAGTTTTCACCTGAGGAAATCAGATGGCCAAGAAGCACCTAAAGAGATATTCGATATCCTTAGTCATCAGGGAAATGCAAATCAAAACAACCCTGAGATTCCACCTCACACCAGTCAGAATGGCTAAGATCAAAAACTCAGGTGACAGCAGATGCTGGCAAGGATGTGGAGAAAGAGGAATATTCTTCCATTGCTGGTGGGAATGCAAGCTGGTACAACCCCTCTGGAAATCAGTTTGGCAGTTCCTCAGAAAATTGGACATAGTATTACCTGAGGACCCAGCTATACCACTCCTGGGCATATACCCAGAAGATGCTCCAACATGTAATAAGGACGCATGCTTCACTGTGTTCATAGCTGCCTTATTTATAATAGCCAGAAACTGGAAACAACCCATATGTCCTTCAACAGAAGAATGGATACAGAAATTGTGGTACATTTACACAATGGAGTAGTACTCAGCTATTAAAAACAATGAATTTATGAAATTCTTAGGCAAATGGATGGAACTAGAAAATATTATCCTGAGTAAGGTAACCCAATTGCAAAACAAGTGGTATGTACTCACTGATAAGTGGATACTAGCCCCAACGCTCCAAATAACCAAGATACAATTCACAGACCACATGAAGCTCAAGAAGAAGGAAGACCAAAGTGTGGTGCTTCGGTCCCTCTTAGAAGGAGAACAAAATACTCACAGCAGCAAATATGGAGATAAAGTGTAGAGCAGAGACTAAAGGAAAGGCCATCCAGAGACTGTCCCACCTGAGGATTCATCCCATATACAGTTACCAAACTCAGACACTATTGTGAATGCCACGAAGTGCATGCTGAAAGGAGCCTGATATGGCTGTTTCCTGAGAGACAGTGCCAGAGCATTACAATACAGAGGCAGATGTTAGCAGCTAACCATTGGACTGAGGGTGGGGTCCCTAATAGAGTAGTTAGAGAAGGGACTGAAGGAGTTGAGGGGGTTTGCAACCCCATAGGAAGAACAAAAATATCAACTAACCAGACCTCCCCCCACCCGCTCCAGAACTCCCAGGGACTAAGCCATCAACAAAGGAGTACACATGGCTCCAGCTGCATATGTAGCAGAGGATGGTCTTGTCATGCACCAATGAAAGGAGAGGTCCTTGGTCCTATAAAGGCTCAATAGATGCCTCAGTGTAGGGGAATCAAGGGGAGGTACGAGTGTGTGGGTGGGTGGAGGAACACCCTCATATAAGTGGGGGGAGGAAGGATGTGATAGGGTGTTTCTGGGAAGGAAATCAGGAAAGGGTTTGAACATTTGAAATTTAATAAAGAAAATAGCCAATTAAAAACAAACAACTATGGGTGGTGTCATCCCTGGGCTCTATAGGAAAGCAGGCTGAGCAAGCCATAGGGAGCAAGCCAATAAACAGCATCCCTCCATGGCCTCTGCATCAGATCCTGCCTCCAGCATCCTGCCCTGTCCTGATTTCCTTTGGTGATGAACAGCAATGTGGAAGATTAAGCCAAATAAACCCCTTGCTTTTTTGGTCATGGTTTTTCTTCACAGCAACAGAAATCCTGACTAAGACAACCACACTACCTCAGTGGCCACTGGAGAGAATGGCTGCCCACGCCATCCAGAAGAACAGGTCTGGGACCTAAACACAACAAGCAGCCTCCAGTCTTCTTGCTCTAGAACTGTTTGCCTTGCTGTACTGGCTGGTTTTGTGTGTCAACTGGACACAGGCTGGAGTTATCACAGAGAAGGGAGCTTCAGTTGGGGAAGTGCCTCCATGAGATCCAGCTGTGAAGCATTTTCTCAATTAGTGATCAAGGGGGTAGGGCTCCTTGTGGGTGGTGCCATCCTTAGGCTGGAAGTCTTGGGTTCTATAAGCAAGCTAGGGGAAGCAAGCCAGTAAGGAACATCACTCCATGGCCTCTGCATCAGTTCCTGCTTCCTGACCTGCTTGAGTTCCAGTCCTGACCTCCTCTGGTGATCAACAGCAAGATGGAAGTAAGCTGAATAAACCCTTTCCTCCCCAACTTGCTTTTTGGTCATGATGTTTGTGCAGGAATAGAAACGCTGACTAAGACACTTGTCTAACACAAAAAGTGATGGCTTTACAGACAGACAGGGCTATAAGTTGCCCAGACATTATTCTTAGTGTTTCTAGATGAGATTGACCTTTAAACTAGTATGTTGTAGACTAAGAGTTGGCTCAGTGGATAAGCATCTTGTCACCAAGCCTGATGACCTGAGTTGAGATCCCAGAGCCTACATGGTAGAAAGACTCCTGCAAGCTGCTATCTTTTGCACAGACACCAGTGCACACTTCACTAGTCACACCTCATACATGCACCAAGGCCTCTGGAGTTGCCTGCTCACCTTCTGCCCCAAGACTTTCAAGTCATCCCAGACCTTAAGTGCTTCTATGTGGAAGAGCCTTCCCATGCTCTCTCACTGACCCTCATGATGGCGTGTGCCTTGTGAATCTTCCCTTTTTCATTTTCCAGATGGAAGCACACTGAACAGATTGACCTGAATCTTACAGAATGGAACCAGAACTTCCATATGACCTGAGTTTTCTTGGGTAGTTCCCTAAGCAGGCTTGCCACATTCTGTGTGGTCAATTGGGCAATACATGTGTATGAAGAAGCTTTGGATGGCCGCAGTTCTGGGGTATGTTCCTGAAAGCCCTGGCTTCTTAGCTCCATGACCCATGTGTGTGGTAAGCCAGCAGTATGACATCTCGCAGACCTCCCCGAGTGTGATCTGTGGTATCCATGAAAATGCTGAGACAGAGCATAGAATGAATGGCCATCCACCAAATCTGAGCATCTGGATCATCGTTTAGACCAAATGTTTCTGTGGTTGAGGAGATGGTTCAGCTGGTGAAGTGCTTACTGTGCAGGAATAAGAATCTGAGATGGATTTTTTCCAGCACCCACATATAAAGTGGGGAGTGGTAGCTTGCTCTTGTAATCAAAGTATTAGGATAGTAGAGACAGGTAAATTCTTGGAGCTTGATGGTCAGCCAGACTAAACATAGACACACACACACACACTAGCTGTTTCTGAGCAATCTGACTAGCTTCAAAAGGGCTTCCCATAAAGCTCTTATGCTTGACCTAGGACCTTCTTAATAATGTGTGACGTGTGCATTCCCTCCCAGAAAATTTGCTTATGTGTACCTATTGCTCCCAGGCCAGCTGCAAGGCCAGAGTACCACTGCACAACTGTATGGTCCTCCCAAGAACCTCACTGAGTCTGAGACCTGGGGTACAATGTAGGGCCTCCTCAGCACCCACCTAGCTGGTGGTGCTCAGTCTGCCCTTGAGAGCTTCTCTGAAGCTGGCTTGCATATATCAACAGCTTTGGATCACCCTGGAGCAGCACACAAGGCTCACTGGGAGCTCACTCTGCAATCTAGGAAATTGCCAAGGTCTCTAGAGAACAGTGAGCACACAGAAAGCACGTCTCACTTTGTGACTACGTCACATCTGCTCTACCACTCAGTAGGTGCCCAGAAATCTTGCCAGTGAGATGTTTCTGTTGGTATACTGACAGAACTTGCTCCTGTCTGTTGGTAAGGTCAGATACTGCAGGAAGCTCATGTTTTGCTGCTGAGAATCGAGCAGTTCCATGTTTGAAGCAAGAACTCAGAAAGGCAGCTGCCTCACTGAGACATGCACAGAGGGCACTCAGCAGCTGGGAGCTCCACTTCCCAGGCCACTTGCAAACCACAGAATGCCCTGAAAACAGCCTTCCCCAATTGCATGACTCCAGAAGTCCCCAAGAGGCCATTTGGGTACAAGTCTCACTTATTCTGAAAATGCCAGGGGTTGGGAACATCACTTTGGCAACGTGAGGAAACACTGATGTATTTGAACCTTTGGGTACTTAGTCCTGTTTATTTGGGAATTCTGAAAGGTATTTTTAAGCAGAACACCTAAGCTATGGCTCCTCAAAGACCTCCCCAGGGTCTTCAGCAAGATTGGCTGTGAAATGTCCTCTCCTGGTTGTAGACCTTCTCCCCTTAGGAATGGGGAAACTCAACTCTAGAGTCCTCCTGGAGAAGAATTGCCTTGCGCATGGAGGACAAGGAGGGAAATGGATAGGAATTAGGGAACACAGTCAGGGATACCCAGCCTCAGTCATCATGGAAAAGTGTATAAAGAGTATTTAAAAACTAAAACAGCAGCTATGTGGACCAGTAATCCCATTTCTAGGAGTGAATCCAGAGAAACCAAAGTCAGAATTGGAAGAGATGTACACAGTCCAGCTTATGGGGCTAACTTAAGTTTGTATTTATGCGTGGATAAGGGCAGTGTGGTATGCATAGATGAAATGGAACCCTACTCAGCCTTTAGAAGAATGGAGTGTATTATTTATAATAGCATACGTGAAGTTGGAGAACCTCATGCTCCTTGAAATGTGACAGAGATGACAAATGTCACATGATCTCTAGTGTACTGCCATAGAAGTATCGGGAGTGGGGAAGGTTAAGCAGGGAGGAAATAGGGTCCAGCTGAGCCAAGAGTGCAATGTTGATAAGAGGAACAGATTTTGACCTCTACAAAACAACAAATGTGCTGTGCACTTCACAAGAACTTCAAGTGTCTCACCACAAAAATGCCAGGGAGGTGAGGTGAGGTGGTTGTATCACTCAGCTTGATTAATCACCACGCGTTTTTTTACACATATATCAAAACATCAGATCTTAAACCCTGTGTGTGTGTGTATGCGTGTGTGTGCATGTGTGTGTGTGTTTGTGTGTGTGTGTGTGTACTGGCTAGTTTTAACTGCCAGCTGACACAACCTGGAATTTCCCGAGAAGAGTATTCATGAGGAATTATCCAGACCAGATCAGCCTGTGGGTTCCTCTGTGGGTTGTCTTGATTATCAATTGTTGTAGGAAGAGTCTATCAGCTGCCTCAAGCTCTGTGCCATGTGTTCCCCACCATGATGGACTGTACTCTCAAACTGTGAGTCAAAGTAGACCCTTTCTTCCTTAAGCTCTGACAGGTGTTTTGTCACAGCAACAGGTAACTAATACAATTACTGTCGCCTAGGTACCCAGGAAGATGTTAGCTCCCCCTTTCTCCCCCCCTTTCTTTCTCTCTCCCTCTCTCTCTCTCTCTCTCTCTCTCTCTCTTCTGTCCTCACTCCCCTTTCCCAGTTTCTCCTGCCCAAGGAAACTGAAACTGATCCTTCCACACTCTGCATCCTCCTGTTGTCGCAGCCTGGGAAGCTTGGGAGACTGTAGCTCGCTCATCACCACAGCTAGGCCAGGATCACATGGCACCAACACGGTTGATATGAAGAGTGGTCCAAGGCTGTGTGGGAGATGGCCATATCCTAGCAGGACTGTGTTTGGGTGTTAAGGCAAACAGAAAACCTGTTCAGGGGGTGTTTCTATTGCCCGCTCCATAGCAGGAAGACATAGAAGGAAGGCTTGGGTGCATTGCTCGTGCTTAATTCTGTTGTTCTCTGTCCACCCTCAGTACAGCAGAGCTTAAGATCATCTCTCTGTACCTGAATGTTCACATCCATTAATGCAACCAGTCCCAGATGTAAAGTAGCCTGAGAAAATTTGCATCTGTACTGTACAGATAGACTTTTCCTCACTATTGTTCCATAGACACTGGAGTAAAATAACTATGGACATAGAGTTTATGCGCGTGAGATAGTACAAATGATGATGACTACAGATGATTTCAGGGAGGTGAGAGGATCTGTGTGGTTCTACGCAAAGATCAGGTCACAGTACACAATGCAACCCTCTGGTGTCCTGGGATCACATCCCTGCAGACATTGTTGGAAACTATAATTAGCCACGATAAATCTGTATTGAGAGGCTGCTTTTTTTTTTTTTTTTCAAAAGGAGCTCTGGCAAAGTTTTATTAAAGGAAAACTTTCTTGTTTTCTTCTCACCAGTCTGTTCTGGTATGCTTCTAATAATAGCAGAATCATATGGGTCACTGATAGCCAGTGTACATATCCTGTAGTATTTTCCACACCCTGTGTCCAGTTCAATAGTATTGCCACTGTACCCAATTCAATATTATTTAGCCAACATGGCATAGTACTCTACTTCAGATTTCTTCAAAGTTGGCAAGGATAACCAACTTTGCTTTGCCTTGTCTGATCATCTTCAGAATCTGTTTGTACCCCAGCATGTACTTTTCATAACAAGCTGGAGCCTAGAGTTGATGGACTCCAGAGATTTTTTTTCATCCTCTTTGCAGCCACCATCTTCCAGCTTTAGGTGCGGGACAACCTCCAACCAAGATCAGCCACCAAGATGGCTGGGAATCGAGAAAGCTGCTTTAAAAAAGATAAAATAAAATTGATCTGAGGGGATGGCTCAATGATTAGCGAGAGGACCTGCGTTTGAATCCTCAAAACTTACAGGAAAGTTGGACAAAGTGGTGTGAGCATTTGAAATCCCACAGAGCCTCCAAGGGACAGGGAGGGTGGGAACAGAATTCCTGGAAGTTTGAGGGCCAACCAGCTTGATGTATATAGTATGACAATGACCAGGGGACCCTGTCTCAAACAAGGCGGAAATTGAAGACCAATACCTGTGGTTGCCCTCTGACCTCCATACTTGGGTCTGGACATACAGGCGCACACATACATCCTCTCTCTCTCTCTCTCTCTCTCTCTCTCTCTCTCTCTCTCTCTCTCTCTCTCTGTCTCTCTGTCTCTCTGTCTGTGTGTGTGTGTCTCTCTCTGTCTCTCTCTCTCTCTCAAACACACACACACACACACACACACACATAGATACACACTCTCTCTCAAACTGAAAATCATGAGTGCCATATCAAGAAAGTTGGTTTTTTTTTTTTTTTTTATACTCCTGATGGTGACACACTCTAGGAAAGTATGGGACAGAGCAAAACCCGTGAAGAGCAAGGTCTTGGCTCCCATGGAATTAGTGTAGGAGCCATAGGCTGTGAAGGGAATTCTAGATCCTGAGATGCAGAACACAGAATTAGACTAGGGTGTGGTGGTGGGGGAGGGGAGTCTGATCTTAGTGAAGACCTGCTGAGCTTGGAGTCCCAAGACCAACAGTGCCACAACTGGCTGGAGTCCAGCAAGGGACCTGACTGTTCCAGAGTGCTCAGTCAAAAAGGTTTACTCTGAAGAAAATGAAACAGGATGAAGAAGGGGAATGACCATGGAGATAGAGAGATGACCACTGTTCTCCACTCAGCTGCTGCTGTCCAGCCCCACTCCCTTCTCTTCCCATCTCTCCCATTTTCCATTTGAGACTGAGGGTATCTGTGCTGATATTCCCTGTGGCTGTTTCTCTCTGTCTCTCTCTGTCTCTCTATGTCTCTATATCTCTCTGTCTCTCTCTGTCTCTTTCTGTTGTTCTCTGTCTCTCTCTGTCTCTATATCTCTCTGTCTCTCTGTGTCTCTCTATGTCTCTATATCTCTCTGTCTCTCTGTGTCTCTCTGTGTCTCTCTCTACGTGTCTTTCTCTGTTTCTGTGTCTCCCTGACGTTCTATCTCTCTCTGTCTCTCTATGTCTCTGTCTCTCTATGTCTCTCTCTGTTGCTCTCTGTCTCTCTCTGTCTCTATATCTCTGTCTCTCTCTGTCTCTATATCTCTCTGTCTCTCTCTGTCTCTATATCTCTCTGTCTCTCTGTGTGTCTTTCTCTGTCTCTCTCTGCGTCTCCCTGACTCTCTCTCTGTCTGTCTGCCTGCCTGTCTGTCTGTCTGTCTGTCTGTCTGTCTGTCTGTCTGTCTCTCTCTCTCTCTCTCTCTCTCTCTCTCTCTCTGTGTGTGTATGTGTGTGTGTGTGTGTGTGTATGTTTGTATGTAACGATCTGTCCCTATCTATCTTGCCCCATCTGTGCTTTCTCCTTTTTCTTGCTCCCCCCTCTCCCTCCCTTCCTCCCAGCTTAGTGGAGGTGTTGTGGGGGGTATGGGGGGTTGGTCAAGGATGATACAGAGGAAATGGAGCAGAACCAGGTCTCAGAGGCTACATTCCAGGCCTGAGAACATCACATCATTAGCCCAAGGTTGGCAAGCAGAAATTAGGGCTGACATTTGAAAGGGTGATGGATGAGAGACAGAAAGAAGATATGCAATGGTGGCTACCATACCCCTAACATCTTTCCTCTAGTCTGGCATATGGACAGAGGACCTGAATGAAAGCAGCCTCACACGAGGAATGGTGGTGGCTGGAGGGAGCTGGCAGGAATCAAGGCTGAGAGTAATTCAGTTTTTCCCATCAGAGCAGGATTTATGCCCAGTTCACAGCCCTTGGAGGAATTTCCCTGGCCTTTCTACTTCGTTGTGAAATTTCTGGCCCTGGTATCTCTAAGCAGATGCAAATGTCAGCAGGGAGGGAGTCTGATCCAAAGAGAAGTAGCTCTTTGTCTTTCCCTGCAAATTCAAAACAAAAAAAAAATTCCCATTTTCGTAAGCATGACTGCATCTGGATCAAAGTCAGAGGCTGAGAGCAGCTGGGGCCTGAGTAAAGGGGCCCTGGCATTCAGATGCAGCCTGGTGGGGAGGTGGGACAGAGGGTGGCCATAGAAAGCCAGGCAGAAGTGGAATGCCTGCTTGTATTCAAAGAGAACAATGAGTGTTTGGGGAGCCCCTTCTCTGGATTAGAGATATGTTTTGCAAGCAACCATTGCTTTAGGTTTTGGTGAGGACAAATCCTTTGCAGGAGGCTTGAATAGGAAGTGCAGGAAAGTTTCTCACTCGGCAGGGAAAGGGTCTTGGTTTCAAATCCAAATTACTCAAGGTTCTTCCTGCCCTAGCTCTGGACAATGGGCCTGCTCTGGACTGTGCTGGGACAGAGAGGTAAGGGGCATGGCACTGACTTCAAACTGACAGCTATTACTTGTCAGGCTGGTTACAATTCCCCACCCATTCTTCATTGAGTCCAGAAAACACTTTTCTGCTTATTCTAGTGAGAGCTTTTGTCCTGAATGGATATTGTATTTTTGTCAGATGCATTTCCTGTGGCTATCATAGTAATTACTCATTAGACTTCTTACTTTGTACAGTTATTTTCATGGTTAACTTTGTCAACCTGACGTAACCTGAGTCACCTGGAAAGAAAATCTCAGTGAGGGATTGTTTTCATTGAGTTGGCCTGAGGGCATTTGTCTTGAGTGGGAGTTGTCTTAAGTTAATTGATGGAAGAAGACCCAGCCCATCTGTGCCCATTCCCTAGGCAGAGATTCCTGAGCTGTATAAGAGTATCGAAATTGAGCTGAGCACAAGCAAGCAAGCAAGCAAGCGTGAATGCATTCATTCCTCTCTGCTCTTGACTGGATTTGATGTAACCAGCTTTTGAAGTTTTTGAAGTTTCTGCTTTGACTTTCTTACCACTTTGAACTATAATCTGGAATTCTGGGCTAAAATAGACACCTTTTCCCTATATGTTGCTTTGTCAGGGCATTTTAAGCACAGCAACAGACGTGAAACTAGAATATTTATAAATTCCATTACAGAAACAATATAGAGAGACCCAAACAGAGGTACCTTTTACTCGGTGTCTTCTAAGGATAATATCTTGTAGTCCCAAAACACTGTATTACAGCCAGGACTTTGTGGTCAGTAGACCCAAGATATAGATCATTTCCATCGTCTAAGGGAACATCCCTTGGCATCTGTGCACACTCCCACATTCCCTCCCACCCATTTTTAAGTTTTCTTTTCCATTTGCTGTATCCCAATACCAAACCCACACAGGCTTGATTACTGTCGCTATTAACAGGTCTCAGAATTTGGCAAATAAATTCTTCCACTTCATCTTTCTTTTTCAAAATTCTAGAACACTTGCTTTTCCATATACATTTTAGATTATCTTGACTAACGTTTGGCTAACTCTTCTATGAATGCTTCTGCTTTTCTTTACATTAGGTATTTATCTGGATGTGGGCACACAGGCATGCAGAAGTCAACTTGCAAGGGTTGGTTCTCTCTTCCCACGATGGGGTCACTGGGGAAGGACTGGACTCAGTAGTCAGGCTTGGCAGCCAACTCCTTACTCGCTAAGCTATCTTACCGGCTCCATAGTTTTTAATTTTTGCATCATATGCTTCTTCTTAGTATTTAGAAACATAGCTTTGCATGCTAGTCTTGTATTACTAGACTTATTGATTAATTATAATTTGATTTTTTTAAAGGTCTTTGGGATTTCCTGCATAGACAGCTAGGTCATTGAAAGATGGGGACTTTAACTTCTCTCAAACCTATTTGTCCCCCCGACACCCACCCCCCAATACTGTGTGCTGGACACTGAGAATGAATTCCCTCACCTTGTTTCCTAGCTTAGGAAACAGCATCCAGTCCGTCACTGTTAAGTACATTAGAGGGTACAAGGAACTTGTAGACTTTCCTAGAGGGCTTGTTTGTTTGTTTGTTTGTATCAAGACCTCATTATGCATCCTATCCTGGCCTCAAACTCACAATCCTCCTGTCCCAGACTCCTGAGCAGTGGAATGTGTGACAGTCATGTGTCCCAAAACCAGCTGTAAATGTTTCTTTCAAACCAATGAGGGTCACCTTTATTCCATCTTTATGCCAGTTTTATCGCTAGTAGATGTGGGATTTGATGGAATACCTCTTCTGTATTGCTGATGTACCATGTGGTTTTAATTCTTCGATCTATTAGGACTGTGGTCCAAACAGTTATTGACCATTCAGTCTGTACTAAATCCCTGAAATGAATCATACTCTGTCATATTGCCTAATTTTTTCTATATTTTCAGAATTCTGGTTGCAACCGTTTCTAGCATGTCTGTAGCTATGCTCATTGAGGGATATTGCTGGGTACTTTTCTGTTTTCCATTGCCTCTGTTTTAGGATGAGGGTAAGACATTTTATGAAATGCACTGTCCACTCCATATCTATTTACTGAATAAAATTGTATATAATTGATATTAACTCTCTTTTGAAACTCTAGTAGAATTATCCTGGAAACCATCAAGAACTGAAAGTTAAAAAAAAAAAAACTAGAGGTTTTATTTTGTTTTTGTAAGTCATTGAATTTATTATTCTTTATATGTATGGCTAGTGGTGACATTGAACTCTACTTGGATTTTTTAAAAAAACATTGTCGCACATGTAGATCTGCCCATGGCCTTCGCCTTTCAGTCTTATGAGAAATTTGTCAAATTGGGCTAGAGAGATGGCTCAGCAGTTAAGAGCACTTGCTGCTCTTGCAGAGGACTGAAGATCAACCCCCAGCATCAGGTCTGGCTGCTCACAACAGCTTGCAACTCCAGCTCCAAGGGATCCAGTGCCCTCTTCTGGCTTCCATGGGTACCTGCACTCACGTGCACATTCCCCAACATGGACACATAAATTAAAATAAATCTAAATAAATAAATAAATAAATAAATGTCAGCTGACCTAGAAAGAGGTCTCAGCTCCTGGCCTTGCTGCTGGTCTCTAATCTTTTATATTCGCTACTAGCTGCCTTCTGCTTGGTCTGAATTTACTTGGTGACTCTTTTCTGTGTGCGTGAGGAATGAGACTTGTCCTTTTTTCCTAATGACTACACTTAGCCCTGTAAATCTCCTGACTAGTTTAGTTACGCCTGTTTAGTTGTGTCTCATTGATTTTCTTTCTGCTATTTCTTCCACTCTGATAAAGTCTGGCCTAGCTCCAAGTGAGTAAACCTTCCTTTGTAATCTCTCCACTGCTGATATTTGGTTTATTCCCACTGTGGGCAGGCGACCTACTCTGTAGCGGTTTACTATCTCAGAACTTATCACCATCCATTTTGCTGCTTGGATAGAATCTACTTTAGAGAACATTCTGTGGGTGTCTGCGGAGGAAGGGAGTTCTCCCTGTTTGGGAGGACAGTTTTATGTCACATTGAGATCCTGAGGATAGCAGTGGGGTCTGGTGATGCTTGTCCACATTGGTGGGGTCTGGTGGTGCTTGTCCTCATTGGTGGGGTCTGGTGGTGCTTGTCCTCATTGGTGGGGTCTGGTGGTGCTTGTCCGCATCTTTGATGACTTGCTGTCCAGCTTTCATATTAATTGTTAAAACCACTAAAGTCTCTAATACCCTAGCTTTTCTGTCTCACCTTTAAGTTCCTTCTGAGTCTTCCCAGTCTTTAGTGAGTTTCTTTTTCTTTGCATATTTACCATTATCTCATTTCGTGCGTACATATTTAGGACTGGTGTCTTCATGGTCATTGACTCCTTGGTTATATAAGGTCTGTGACCTTGGTGATTTCTCTGAACTAAAGTCACCTTTCCATTGTGGCAGTGTCTATGTTCCCATTTAACTAAGAGGTTTACCCTAAGCCAAATATCAAGTCAAAGGAAGAATTGGTGTTTAAATCCAAATAAGGCAGTTTCTCAGTCAAAACTTTGTATTCTTTGGTCATGAAAACTAAAGCATCTTATTGTAGAAAATATTAAATCTCAGTCAGGGGCTTCCATCCCCTTTAATCCCTTTGATTATTCAGCTCCCAGATAAAAGACATATGCGACCTTTATATTTATAATAGGCACTAGTGCTGTGCATATATCTATCCTCTATGCTATTAAAATCTATTTCTTATCAATAAGTTATTACTATGTTTCCTCTAGGCTGCTCTTTTTTGAGGGTGAGTGGGTGGGTTTCAAAACAAGGTATCTCTGTGTAGCCCTGGCTGTCCTGGAACTCACTCTGTAGACCAGGCTGGCCTCGAACTCAGAAATCCGCCTGCCTCTGCCTCCCAAGTGCTGGGACTAAAGGTGTGTGCCGCCACTGCCCGGCTGCTCTTAACTCCAATTGGCCATGTTTTCTTGACTACTAACCCCTGGTGTCTTTCTCTTCTCTCCACCTTCTTCTCTCCACTTCGTGGTCCTCCTCTGACCCTAAGCCTGGGAATCCTAAACCCTGTCTATGTCTTTTCTGCCCAGCTATTGGCTGCCGGCATCTTCATTCACCAATCAGGGGTAATTTGGGGCAAGGTCACATAGCATTACCTGGGTTTATGTGTGGTCTCTGGGAATAACCAGTATTTAGCATAGCAAAAGACCAAACCTCAATAGCATCCCCCTTCCAGTCAGACAAAAGGATGGCAAATTGGCCCATCTAGGAAAGACATCTGCTAGTAAGCCTATGACCTGAGCTCAATCCCTAGGACACAGTTGAAAGAAAACGGATTCCTTCAAGTTGTCCTCCACACACATGCTAGACCATGTGCATACACCTAGACCACCCAACACACACAATAAATAGGGATGTAATAAAGAAAACTTTGCTTTTCTTATTTAGTTTTTATTCAGAGTCATAAACTTGACTCTGCAATCCAGCTAGACTTGGATGAGGGACATATGGAACTCCAAGAACTTCACTGAGAGCAGAAATTACAGAGTATTGTGAGCAGATGGGGTAGGGGGTGCTCTTCTGAGCTACTGACATTCTGGTGGGTATGATCACAAGTCAAATGAATTAGACTTTGTTCACAGTCAGAAATGGTGGTCTTGCCATTCCACAGCTCGCACAATGCTCATGCCTTCTTTCACGTTCCCGGAGGCCACACGCTTGCCATCCTGCCACTCAATCTTGGCAATGAAGATTAAAAACAACAACAACAACAACAACAACAACAAACCTGAGAACTGTTTGTATTTGGTCCAGCATTTGCCATGGATAAGATGACAGAACCTGTATGCTTCAGGGCAATGTTCTCATCCTCAAATTTCTCGCCATAGAAGACACTAGTGCTATGATGGTGTGTGATGTCCCTACCCTGACACATGAATCCTGGAATAATTCTGTGAAAGGAGTAGCCCTTCTATCCAAACCTTTCTCTCCCAAACTCAGAGCATAGAAGTTTTCTGCGGCCGTCTTTGCAACTTTGTCTGCAAACAACTTGGCAGACATGAGGCCCAAGGCCTTGGCCATGCTACACAAGAACACGGCAGTGGGGTCGATCACAGCTAAGCAAGGGACAACAGGGGACAGTGGCCATTTGCAAAGCCAAGAAAACTTTTCAGTCAGTCAAGATACATGCATGCCTACGCCCCTATTTCTGGATGTTGTTCTGAATGCTAAGCCAGAGTGACCAGGTATGAGAAGGAATCGTACTGGCTTGAGAGGAAGAGATGAATATCATGAATATCATGCTCTGCCAAGAGGCCCATGGTGGCACTCTGTCCCTAAACGTTCAGATACAGCAAGGGTGGTATTAGCGAGAAAATGCACAACTGGTTATGAAAGGAACTTGAGCAAGCAGAAAACACGAGCTCTTTGTGCTTGGAAAAGATCTAAACACAATTGTGAAATTAGTGGTAAATACAACCTAGAAACTCAGCCAGGGGGTGCTCAGCTGATAAAGTGCTTGCTCTGCAAGCCTGAAGATCTGAGTTCAATGCCCTAGAACCCATGTAAAAATCCAGGCATAGTGGCATCCTTGCTGGGAGGCAGAGGCAGGCTTGCTGGTACTCAGTAGCCAGTCAGCTGAGCTGAACTGTGAGTGGCATATTCATTGGGAGACTGTCAAAAAAATAAGGTGGAAGCTGACGGCCGAGGAACCTGTGGCCTTTGCATACATTCACAAGCACTTGTGCACGCACCACGTGTGCATGTGTGCAAACACGTTGGCTGGTATAAGCAATTTAGAGATTAACCAATGGAAAATAAGTATCTAGGACCTGTGGGAGAATTTTAAGGGTTAAAAATAGGGACTGTGAGTCTGACTGTCCCTGTTAAAAGCAGTATAATGTTGGCGTTGTGGGAAACAGTGCCATGAGGAGGAAGCTGGTGAGAGTGTGGCTAGCTCTGCTCCTGCATAGTGCAGGAGTCCACCCACCATGTAAAAATTATCAGTTTCGAAATAATGGATGCTTTCGAGCTGGAAGACAGTTTGTTATTTGAAAAAAAAAAAAAAAACCTGCAAAACACCTGTTACCTGTTATCCCAACATAACATATGGTGTTGCATATAAACATTAAACCAAAATGGTACTCAACCCCACAGGTAAATTGTATAGGTCTTGCCAAATTATGAAAGTCCTTTTTGAATATGGTATAAATTCCAGATGTCAATGGGAGAAAATCTGACACATTAGACCTCACAGAAAAGTCTACCACAGTTTAAAAGGCCACAAACACACGCCAGGCCACTGTAAAGTAAAACTTACAGGTGTTAAACTTGTCAAAGAGGGAATCCCTTAGTACAAAAGGACTCCCACAGGTCATCCAGAAAAGGATGGATGACTGAGACTAAGCCTCAACTCCAGAGGCCTTGAATGAGTACTTCTCCTCAGATTAAGACAATAGTAAGGAAATATGCAAATAGGGCTCAATGCCACTAATTAGAATGCAAATCAAAACAGCTGCTGCCTCCAATCCTATGTACCTATCAGAAGTTTCTTGGTGTGAGTGTGGATAATCTTTTCCACGGAACTGTAACTGGTAAGCCATTAGCAATACAACTTTGTTTCTTAGAAATTTATTCTACACAAAGACAGTATTGTGGTGGTTGTTCCACACATTACACATGGTAATGGAAAACATGTTCTTTTCTTTTTTTGTTTTTTTTTAAAGATCTGCTATAGATCTACATACATTTTCTCCACACATGAAACTTTTTTTTTTTTTGGTAGAACTTTAGAACAAAATTCGATGTGAGTTGACTGAATTCCTCTGAAGAGAGATGCTGTGTGTTTGAAAAGAGTCCATTGTCTGATTAGAAGGCTGATAGTTCCAGGGGAGATAGATGGTGGTACTGAGTCCTGGTCCATAAATTCAGAAAACCGCCAGTCTTTCCCAGCTAAGGCATGGGCTCTTATTTCTGGGAAAAAGAAACAGCATCTCAGTTGCTTCCTCAGGGGACCGTGGGCAGGAAGGATGCCTTTTGTGAAATGTGGTGTGGCTTCCCTGCAGCAGCTGTGGGTCCCAGGGCCCTGGATGTGCGTTCACTCCCTCAGAGACAAGCAAAAATACTTTTCAGATACGGGAGCCAAATACACTTCAGTGGGGACTGGCTTTCCATGGGAAATCTTCATTGTTTGTGGGAGAGATCCTCGGGCTCATTCCTTCCAAAGTTCACCAGCAAAGTCATCATCCAAGGAAATACAAAAAGGTGAGACCTGTCCAGAGTCCCCGACTACGTAGGAAGACGAGATAGTCCTCCACTTATCTAGGAAAATTAAAAATAAGATTGTTTTGGCCTGCCACTGTAAAGAAAGCTGAATTCTGAAGACCAGGACCCATGGCCTTCAGAAGAGGTTCAAGTGAGGCCCTGTGGGTTTTCTGGGAAGTGCTATTGCTCGGGCATTAAACAAATGAGCAATGATTCCAGGTAGTTGTGTCTGTAAAGCAACAGTCTGGCATCTAAAATGCATCGCAGTCTTGTTTTCTGTAAGGGAAATTCCTGGCTAGGGTAAGCCTCAGCTGCTACCCCAGGTAACCCCTTCCTCCAAAGGCAGGGAAATAACTGGGCTTTCTCATTGATTATTCCTCCGAGTGCGTGCGTGCGTGCATGTGTGCATGTGTGTGTGGTGGGGGATGGGGCATGCACATCGGTACACAGAGGCTGGAAGAAGGCACCAGGCTTCCTACTCTCTCACTCTCTGCCTCATTCCCTCACAGGCTCATTCACTGAGCTTGGAACCCGGTCGGCAGCTAGCAAGCCCCAGCCATCTTCCAGTTTCTCCTTCCCCCAAGAGCACTAGGGTCACAGGCACAGCTGGAGCTATTCTCAGCTTTCGAATTTGAACTCAGGTCCTCAGACTTCAGTAACAAATGCTCTTACCCACTGAACCATCCTGGCCCTCTCTCTGATTACTTCTGCAGAGGAATTCAGTGTTAGCTAGAGAATCGCCTCTGCCTTCTCTGTGTGAGGGGTTATTTACTCTTATACATAACTGACCACCATCTATACTTACGAAAATAATAGATGACCTCTCATTGAAGTCTGTATGCACACACACACACATACACACACACACACACACACACACACACACACACACACACACACGAACGTGGGGAAATGGTGAGCAACACTAGAGTGGGCACCGTCTCATAAATGAAGACTTGACTTTTACAATGTCTAACTGTGACTGGGTGAAACCAGTGACCAGGCTGCAGATTAGTGACAATTTTTCTTACCATTCTTCCCAGCCTATACCTCCTCTTGGCACATGGCAGAGAATGTGTGACACTTCAGTCATTTCCACTCTTCAAATTTAAAAATGTTATTTACTATTGGGGGAGGGGAGCTAAACATGCCACAGTGCCAATCAGAGGATGACTGTGGGGACTCAGTCCCCTCATCTTTCCAAGGACTGAACTCAGTTTACGAGGCTTTCACTCCAACCACCTTTACCTGCTCAGACATCTTTCTGGGCCCTGGTTCTTGATTTTTAAATGGCCCTACAGTAGTCTTCATTATTTTCAAATGTAACAATCATAGGTTTCAAATATGAGATTTTACTGAGAATTCAGAAATTCAGTACATTAAGGTGAGGAGAACTCTCAGGGAAGGTGGGTCGATGTGGGGATTCATGAATGGGGCATGTGACCACTGTGAAGACCTGGGCTCTTATGGGAAGGGTCAACAGATCAAAGCTTACCAGTAAGTGGCTCTCTGTCCCTGAAGAGCATGTCACAGGGCTGTTGCTCAATGTAGAAGAATCAGAGGTAGACAAAGTGGAGTGTGGAGAACAGTTAGGCATTGGAAACATCCTTGATGCATGGAATTTTCCAAGGGAAGCTGTTTCCTTCTGATCCTGGTAATTCAGTTCCTCCCAATCCCCCATTTCCCACCATAAATGTCGAGAACTCCAAACCTACAGGGAGAAGCTAGTATTCACATTCTCAAAGCTTCAAGTGAGATCAGACAACCCAGGCAATTTCCTTGGGCCTGTGATTAGGAACAAACACCCACAAAGGAAGGGAAAAGCTAACATTAATGAGGCTTAACTTGAAGAGCCAGTGAGAAGGAAGGCAGCAGGAGACAAGATAGAGACATGATGATGATTTGGAAAGTAAGGCAATGTTTCATGTGGTACTTAGGCAAATTGCCTGAGTCTCTGAATGGCTGTGGGCCTGAGGAAGAGTTGCTTTGGGTGGGGCAGATACTGCCTTAGATCCTGAAATAAAGCAATGCAGAAAGATTATACACTAAAGCATAAGAATTTAAAATGTTTTAAACAAGGGAGCCTAGGTATTTTCATTCAGTGAGAAGAAAAATCCAGAGAAATCTGTCATATTTTCCACTGTTCAACACACATGTGCATGTGTGTGTACAGAAGTGTGCAGTGAGTACCACCATGTGTGAGCGTGCAGAAGCCATAGGAGCACACCCGTGCACAGCTAAGACGGGGCTTGTCTCTGAGCTGGAAGCTTGAGTTTTTGAATGGCAGGCCAGTGAGCTCTCAGGATCCACCTGTCTCTACCAGTGTTGGCTCTCAACCTTCCTAATGCCGTGGCCCTTTAGTCCAGTTTCTTTATGGTTGGCAACTCCCAGCCATAAAGTTATTCCATTGCTACTTCAAAACTGTAATTTTGCAACTCTTATAAATCATAATGTGAATATCTGTTTTTTGATGGTCTTAGATGACCCTGCCATCGGGTCATTTAAGTTCAAAAGGGGGTTGCAGGTGCGACGCACAGGTTGAGGACCCCTAGGTTACAGGCAACACAGCCATGCCTGGTTCTTTACATGGACGCTGCAGATTACAATTCAGCTCCTCGTGTTTCCAGGAGGCATCTGGGCCATCCTCTCAGCCCCACCCCCCAACTTCTTAGACATCCCTATGAGCACCTCTCACCCCGTCTCTAAATCACAGGCTTGCATTGGTTCTGGCCCATCCAAGTGCTGGCCTTCTGTAATGTGTGGTAACTGAGAAGTTAGCTATCTGAGCCTCCCTTCCTTCTCTTTCCTCCAACTTGAAGTGTGGTCACGGTACCTCCTTATACAGCCTGTACAGTCAGGGCTTAGAATCGCCTCCCAGCTTTGGAGGAGTCTGGTTCTCTGGGGTTGCTTTCCCATCTTTTAAATCTAACGATGTAGTCAGAAGCCTCACTCTGCCTCCAGACTCCATTGAGCCCACCCCTTGCTGGAATCCTTCCTTCCCTCCTCTAGGTTCATCTTGGATGACTGTCCCACTCTGGAAGTTCCCCACCCAGCTCTCCTTGGAGAGTGTGCTTGCCTTGGCCCTCTATTTTAGATGACTACATCCTCAGGAACTTCCCTAGAAAGGCTGAGTCCCTGCATGCCTGAAATATCTTGATTCACTATCATGCCTGCTTAGTATCTGCGGTGGATTCTGGAATGGCATGCTCCTAACCGCTCCTTTGTTATTCTCATCCATGCGACTAACAGTCTTATTCTATTTTTAACATATTAGAGGCAGAAGCTGAGGGCTGTGGAGATGACTTGGTGGGTAAAGCACTTGTCACACAAGAGGGAGGACCTGCGTTTGGATCCCCAGAACCCTCTTACATATGGCCAGCTTTGTAGGGCACATCTGGAATTCCAAATCTCTCGCTATGAGACGGGAGGCAGAAGCAGGTGACCTGCCATAAGCAGAGTGAAACATTGGCTCAGACAATGCTCCCTGAATTGGAGGGACATGGATATGACCAACAGCAGATATGACCAACAGCAGAGCATGCCTTCTGTCTTCTGTTCACATATGTGAGCACGCATACACATGAACCCACATACACACATACACAAGGACACACAAGCACACACACACATGACTAAGAGAGTAAAAAGGAACAGAAACTTATTAACTCAAGCCTTGCTCCCTAGTCATACAGGAAAGCCCTAAGGAAAAAAGAACTGACCCACTTCCACAAGCCTTTTATTTAAAATTTTTAATGACACATAAAAATCATATACCTTTACGAGGTACCACGGCCTGTTTTGATCCATGCAGGGACTTAAGTTTTGTGTCTCTTTAAAGGAGTGTGTGTGTGTGTGTGTGTGTGTGTGTGTGTGTGTGTGTGTGTTTGTAGAACATTTGAAGTCTTCTCTTCCAGATACTTTCAAATATATAATAGTCTGTGACCTTGAACCATGAACTAGCCTTCCTGTGTCCCGCCCCCTTCCCTCTACATCTCCTGGCAACTACTGTTCTCTGCTTCTCTGAGGTCAGCATTTTTAGATTCCACATGAGTGAAATCATGCAGTTTTGGTCTCTTTCTGTGTCGAGCTTATTTCAATGGATATAATGTTTTCCAGATCCACCCATTGGGCTGCAAATAGCAAGACTTCAGACTTCCCCCCGCCCCCATCTCTCATTCTTGGTTATTAAAATATACTATAATCTTCTCATTTTAAATTTTTTTTAAAAAAATTCCAAGCCTACCTCTTCTTCAGAATTTTGCAGAACTATAATGTACTGTGGAAGCCAGGAGATCAGCTACAGACACAGCTGTTGACCAGAGCAATACTCCTGGCCCATCCAACCACTTTTTAAGGAGCCCTGTCTTCTGCCACAACTTCCAAGTCCCTCCAGTGTATGCTCCTACTTGACATCTGAGACCCAGGAGAGCATCCGCTGCTCCCAGTTAGAGCAGCCACACTGTGCTCTGACTGGTGCTGGCTCCCTCCATGGACCATATGTCAGTTTGCATTGTATCACAGTGTGCATGTGGAGTTGGATGTGCTGTTGCCCATTCCTACCCAGGGTAAGTCCTGAGGGAAGGAGTGTGCCTGTCTTGATGTCTGACGACATCTTGTGTCGTCAGAGTCCTGAAAAGAAAGTGGATGGTGCTGGATGAACTCACAGCAGTGAGAGATCTGAGGAGATGGGCAAAGTGCTTTCCCAGGAAAGCTGGATGGCCAGCACTCATATAAAAGCCTGGTGCAGTGGAACACGCCTATAATCCCAGCATTGGGGGTGTAAAGACAGAAGGATCCCTGGAGCTCCCTGGCCATCCAGCATAGCTAAATCTGTGAGCTCCAGGTTCAATGAAGGCCACATCTCAAAAACTACAGTGGAGAAAGATAGAAGATGATTCCCAAGGCTGAACTCTGGCCTCTATACACAAGTGCACATATGCATACCCATATATGCACATGCACACATACACACATCACTGAGCTCCATCCATAGTCTACCCCAAAGGTGACAATCTAAGCGCACATTGTCTTCTTTTCTCAGGCATCAGTGACAAGAACTGAACTCTCATTCTTTTCTTCTAGAATCTGAACAAAGTAAAATCACCCTTTTGGGTGATTCCTCGATGAACCTCTAGCTCGTTTGGGGTATTTTCTTGTACTAAGGATTTCTGCCTGCTCTGGAAGGTTTGCTGTCCAACAACAGCTATGCATCCATGAGGTAAGAGGCATAATGGAAATTGGACTATGGTAACGGGGCCTATGGGGGTATGAAGCACAGGTAGTTATTGGGGACAGCAGTTGGCTTTCCAGCACTGGGCAAGCAGGTAGCAGATGAGGCTGGGCCAGGAGATGTGAACCTGGCAGTGATGCCTTTAGCTGGAAAGGAAGGACTTCATCTTTAGTGGGTCTACACTGGTCCTGTTTTGGTGGCCTATTCATACAGAGAGATTGCTGCAGTCCTGAGAGTGTATCCTGGCATGGTGTCTGAACCCGCTCTCCTAGATCATTCTTGGGGTACTCCAAAACCTAGAATTCCCTGCCCAAGCACGTTACCTATGAGTGCCAAGCATCCCTCTAGATTTCTTCTGTAGGGCTGGCTACTTGTCCAATGAGCACCCAAGGCCCAAAACGCAGGTCAACATGGGTGTGTGGGTGGAGGTTGAATGTACAGATGTCCACATGCATGGCCTGATTGCCTGGGTACCCGAGGGGTGCCTAGGTACAGAGGGACCTCCTTAGGTTGATGCTAGGCTGGGACGAAGGCTTTAAGCTATATTTATGCTTGCACTTTGACGGCCATCCTCTATGGTGAGGGAGGGGTGATTTAAGTGGTCCTGGCTTAAGTGGAAGTCGTGAGCTTCGTGGGAACACTCAAACTTCATGGTCCAATCTTCATCACAGGGACAGAGTGCCTAATGAGGAAGTGGCAAGATCAGCTCTGACATCTGTGGTATTTTGTCGCTGGTGATAAATTAGAGCTGGTATCCTGTAAGCAGAGAGTGGTTCACATCTCTGTGGATGGAGGGCATGGGCTTCCAGAGTGTTAGAGTTCCTATCCAAGTTCCACCCATTGCTTAGTGTACCTGTGCAGGTCTCTAATCTCCACATCTCCTTTCTGAGTACTGTGCACAGCATGAGGGGCATTTGTGTAGAATAAATCAACCAGAATAGCAGGGAAATTTAAGTTTGCCGTTCTTAAAGAGAAAGCTCTGCGTCAGTGAAAAAGGTCTCAGCGGCCGAGAAAAGAAAAGGTAGGTTTCCTCTCACAGAAGAGGAAGCCATCCATCCAGGAAAGACTCCTGGGAACTTCACCTTGGCCTGTCCAAGCAGAAGTATGCACACGTGGTCCTCCAGCCTCCAGATTCCCCCCGGGGGGTGAGGGGCTGGAGAAGCCCCTTCCCTCACATGTGTGCTTCCAATCTTGTGTGTAGAAGAGGGCTGAGTCTGTGTTCCCACCTATGAGCTATATAGCTCCTTCCCCACTCCTCACACCCCCAATCCAGATGAGGCGGTTTAATGTTTTCTTCAGGTCAGTTGCTTTCTGAGAATCTGATAGTATCTGGGGAAGATATCAGGGCGACTTCCTCAAAATTTGATGGGAATAACTGCCTTTGGATTTCCCCTAAGAATTGAGAGGGGATATTTTTCTCTTGTTAGCAGAACAAGAAAGCTGGGAGGGGGCGGAGGCCAGGGATAAAAAAGAAAGAAGAGCAGGAGAGGGGGAGAGGAGAAGAAAAAAAAAGGACAAGAAAGGAAAGCATCCATATAAGAAAGAAGAGATGGGCACAAGGATAGTGAGGGAAGGTGGGAGGAAGGAAAGAAGGAAAAAGGGAAGGGAAGGGAAGGGGACGGAAGGGGAGGTGGAGGGGAGACAAGGGGAGGGAGGAGGGGGAGGGGAGGAGAAGCTGCCACCTGTCCATGCCATACCATCCCAAAGTTGCCTGAGTTCTCCTGGTCTTGAAAGCTTCGTGTGTAGGAGGGCCTTCTCCCTTGTGCTTGGAGACCCCAGACCTTTGCCCTGCGCTTCAGTGGGTAGAAGAAGTGCAGACAACATTTCCTAATCAGAAAAACCAGTTGCCAAAATTAGAGAGACACGCTTGGTGTGTAAACACGGTGACATGCTTGCTGTGCAAGAGGAAAGGCCTGAGTTTATCCCCAGCATCAGCATGCCAGGTGTGGTGTGTGCCTGTAACCTCAGGGTTGCGGAGGCTGAAACAAAGCAACCCCTAGGACTAACTCACTAGCCAGCCAGCCTAGCCCACTTAGCAAGCTCCAGGTTCATGAGAGACACTGTCTCAAAACACAAGGTGAACACTGTCCTGAATAACACCCCCAAAACCCTGAATAACACCTCTAGACTCTACACTTATATACCCAGATATATGAGCACTGTGCATACACACAGGAATATGTGCTCTGTCTTATAAACTTATGGTTTTTATTCTTTAAAATTTTTAAATTATATCTATGTGCATGTATCTTTATGGGGATGTACCTATGTCAGTGCAATTGCCAGGGAAGTCCAGAGAAGGCGTTGGCTCCCTTGGAGCTGGATTTACAAGAGCTTGTGAGCCACGTAGAGTGGGTGCTGGAAACTGAACCGAGGTCCCCTGTGAGAGCAGCAAGCACTCTTAACCCCTGGGCTCAATGAACAAATTGCTCATTGAGTCTCAAGATTTTGTTTTCCTTCCTGTGAGTCATTTAAGCTCATAGTTGTAACCAATTTGTCTCCTCAGGATGCCAGTTTCTTTTTCTGAGCAATTGGGAAGCACAAGGTGTGTATGCATGTGCGTGTGTGTGCGTGTGCATGTGCGTGTGTGTGCATGTGCATGTGCGTGTGCGTGTGTGCATGTGCGTGCGTGTGCGTGTACGTGTACGTGCGTGTGCGTGTGTATGCATGTGTATGTGTGCGTGTACGTGTGTGTGTGTGTGCATGTGCGTGTGCGTGCATGTGCGTGCGTGTGTATGCATGTGCATGTGCGTGTGTGTGCGTGTGCATGTGCGTGTGCGTGTGTGCGTG
>NW_022196913.1:55737202-55744635 GCF_008632895.1 Mastomys coucha | reverse complement strand
GTGTGTGCGTGTGCGTGTGCGTGTGTATGCATGTGCGTGTGCATGTGTGTGCATGTTTATGTGCGTGTGTGTGCATGTGTGTGTGCGTGTGTGTGCGTGTATGTGCATGTGTGTGCGTGCGTGTGTATGCATGTGCATGTGCGTATGCGTGTGTGTGCATGTGCATGTGCATGTGCGTGTGCGTGCGTGTGCGTGTGCGTGTGCGTGTGTATGCATGTGCGTGTGCATGTGTGTGCATGTTTATGTGCGTGTATGTGCATGTGTGTGCGTGCGTGTGCGTGCGTGTGCGTGCGCGTGAGTGCGTGTGTATGTGCGTGTGTGTGCGTGTGTGTGTGTATGCGTGTGCGTGTGCGTGCGTGTGTGTTAAATGAGCAAAGAACAAATTGCAAGCTGGTATCTACAGTATGCGGTTGGTATTCTGATGTTCTTTGTGTGAATTCTCTGGTTGAGTTACTGGGTTTCAAAGGTGAGCCCATTCCCTGTGTGTGCACATGTGCACATAGCCACTGCTCTCCTCAGAGTACACACCAGTGGCGGAGCATCAAGTGTGAGGCAAGTACGAGCAGGTTCCAAACAGAGCACCGGGGACAAAGGGTGATGTCGGGAAGAGCGTTTGTCACAAACAGCACGGTCGAATACATGTATAAATTCTCCCTTCTGTGAAGTGCTCACCAGACCCGGCCTTTCCCTGAGGAGCTGTAGAGAATCAGCGGTCACTGGAAGAGGCAGAGACATTTTCCTTAGTATTATAGTCACTGAGGAGTTGCCCAGGCCTCTGTAAATAAGCTCTGACCCATGCTCCTATCAGAAATTCTAACTAAACATCCCCATCCCTAAAAAAAAAAAGATATGAACAGTGAAGTACTTGGGAAGGGAAGGGGATCTCGGTGGGAGTGAAAGGGGGCCAAGAGAGGATAGTACGGGTTGACTGTGATGGGAATACATTATATACAGATATAAAATGTCATCACGAAGCCTGTTATTACGTGTGATTAATGTATGCTAATAAAAAGCATTTAAAAGAAACAATTTCTCATCCTAGAACTCATTACAGAATACCCACCTGAAGGGCTGGGGTCTGAACTGGGGCTTGCCTCTGAGGCCCTCTCAGGGGAGCATTTACATGATACAGAATCTGTGCATCAGGCCCAGTTGTGGATCCCATGGAGGCTGCCATGAGTGAAACTCCCACACACCCCATAGTCTGGCAGCACACACACAAGACTCTTTAGTTCCTGATAAGGATGCTAAAAGGCAGCCATTGCCAACCCCCACTTCATTCAGAAAAAGCCAAGGCCAGACACATTCATGTCTCAGAAATGTTAGCTTGAGAGCCCAGAGATCCAGGTCTGAACTTCACCCACATGACTCTCGGGCTCTGCAAGCCTGCTAAATTGTGCTCTGAGCTCAGACTTTCTGCTACGGGAGAGAGCTGGAGAGATGGCTTAGTTGGTAGAGTGCTTGCACGCAAGCATGAGGGCATGAGTTCAGATCCCCATAAAGGACAAGACACAGTGAGAGTTGCTATCCACGGACCTGGCTGGCTGGGCTACAGCTTCTGTGAGAAAGGAAGAAGTCAAGACACTGATAAAGACCATGTGGCTCGTAAGCAACCTCACTATGAAGGCCTGCCTGTACATCCCTGATGCCACAGCTCATCCACAGGCTGTGGGTTTCAGTGGAAGTCAGCAACACTCAGGCTGGCTTTATCTTAGCTAGCTAGCACTAGAATATGCACAAATAGATGCTGGGATGTAATCTTTTTAGTAGAGACCACAGCTGCACCAGACCATCTTGTGTGGGGGACTTCTGTCACAGATGTAACAGGGCAGAGTGATTGTGTGTGTGGACAGCCAGGTGCCAGCTGGGTCTATGTGGACCAAAATCAGTATTTTAAAACACAAAATCATCTGATGGCTATAGAAGAAATGGCTTTGCAGAGCATTTTTTTAAAATGCCCAGTAATTCAACACCTCCATTTTAATGTTTTTTTCCTTTTAAATTAAGCCAATCTGAGCTGGAGGGTTTGTTTTCTAGCCACATCAAGGTCATGACCACACAGGTTACGTGTTTGTTCCATCCTGTCCCTGGATAATTCTGTCTCCTGGTCCTTGATGGAGGCGGTCAATCCCTCAGCCTGCAAGAATTCCTCTTGAGCTCCCATTAATGAAAAGTGGGGCACTTGTGCTGTTGGGGAGGGCTCACCTGTGTTCTGGGCTGCTCCCACTCACTTCCAGGATAGTGTCTCCCACAAGTCTGTGCCTCCCACACATGGCTCCCAAGTCCTTTCTCATCCCCTGAAGACAGTCTCACTCAAAGCCTCTGTCCCCTGAAGATGCTCCAGTCCCCTTTATTATCATTTGAGCAGCAGGCTCCCAGCATGAGCACCACTCTAAAACTCCCCGAATCCTCTTGCCTGCCCATCTTCTCTAATGGAAAGCTCAGACCACACCCAGCTGGCCAGTGCACCAGCCCACCACAGAGCCTGGGCCTGCTGAGAGCTCAGGAAATGTCAGCTGAGTGAAGGAAGGAGCCCACTTTGCAATAGCAAGCGTTCTCATGGACTGGACCACAGCAGCATCTCCCAGCGATCTGCCTGCTGCTCTGGGGAGCTCAGGGTTAGGGTTACCTTGTTCTGAAATGATAAATATGGGTAGTTCTATGTGTTTGCTGTGTGCTCTTTTTTTCTGAACGTAGTTTGTTCCACAGCATTCACATGCTCATTTATGAGTTGATGTATTTTATAAGCTTTGAATGCTTATTACCTATTAACGTGTGTGTATGTGTGTGTGTGTGTGTGTGTGTGTGTGTGTGTATACACTTGTGCGTAAGGTTAGAAGCTTGAAGAATAAGAAGACAACCTTGGATGTCATTATTTTAGGTATCATCCACATTGATTGATTGATTGATTAACTGATTGATTGATTGATTGATTGATTGATTGATTGAGACAGAGTTACTCAGTGGCCTAGAAGGCTAGGCTGGCTAGCTGGTCAGCGAACCTCATAGATCCCCCTGCCTCTGCCTCCTAGCACTGGGATTACAGATACACATCACCCCCACATAAGTTCCACAGGACCCCAGCACTGACAAGGGTAAGTGGACAAGGACTCCCTCCCCTACCCAAGAAGCTGACTACAATCACATCTTCTGACAAAGGGGAAACCAGTTGTCTCCAATGGAGTCTCACAGGGCATGGTGAGCACACTTCATGGCAGGCCCAGTGCCCAGGAGGAGTTTGCCATCACAAAATCACTCAGTGGCCGTTTTGTAGATTTTGGGGGGGGTGGGGACGGAGGAGGTCTCACATTGCTTTTTTCAGTTTCTTTTTTTCTTTTTGTCTGTTTGGTCTTCTTGTTCGTTTGATTTTTGTTCTTTGGGGTTTTTGTGTGTGTGTGTGTGTGTGTGTGTGTGATAGTGTATGTGTGTATGTGTTGCATTTTGTCGTTGTTTTTTGATTTGTTTGTTTTATAGAGAAAGGAAAATATAAAGTTGGGTGGCTAGGGATGATCTGGGAAGAATTGGGGAAAGGGAAATATGATCAAAATATATGAATTTTTTTGATCAAAATATATGAATATATGTATGAATTTTTTTCAATAAAAACAGGTTTTAAAAAGTAGAGATAAACTCACCACATCCAAAATAAAAACAAAAACATAAAAACACCATGCCTGGCTTTTTTTGTTTGTTTGTTTTTGTTTGGGTTTTTTTGTTTTGTTTTGTGAGGCAGGGTTTCTCTGTATAGCCTTGGCTGTCCTGGAACTCACTCTGTAGACCAGGCTGGCCTCAAACTCAGAAATCCGCCTCCCAAGTGCTGGGATCAAAGGCATGCGCCCCCACTGCCTAGCCCCATGCCTGGCTTTTGAGCTCTTTCTTGGGCTTGAACTCAGATGCTTGTGCTTGCAAGGCAAACACTTTAATGACATCTATCTCCCAGAACCTGAATACTTATTTATAAGAAATGTACATTTTTAAATCTGTCTAGATACTATAGAGATGGCTTTCATTATATTGAAGCATCACGAAGCACCACAGGCAAGCAGACAAAATTATGCATGCAGATGAATAATTTGCCTGCATTAGACATAAACACATGGGTATGCTCATGTTCCACCAACACACACATTTACAATTGTGGAAAGAATATGCAAATATCCAAACAAGGCTGCTGAAGGGACTAAGCAGGGTCATAGCCTGTCACCAATGACCCACAAACCACCAGAAGACTCCTAACGGGGCCAACGAGCCGCGCTCCGGTCTCAGAGAGGGTTTTAAAGCTTTTCTCGGTGTCAGCAAGATGGCTGCCACAAACCTGGCCACCTGGGTTCAATCCCCTGGGACCCACCGGGTAGAAGGAGAGACTTGACTCTTTTGGGTTGTCCTCTGTTCTCTACGAATGTCCCTTTGTGCTTGTGCATACAACACATACACCCAAATAAATAAATAAACATAAAAAAAGAAAATAAATAAAACCCCTTTCCCCAACCACAGGCCCACCGAAGGGTTTTGGATGGTTGACAGCTGAATTTCAGACAACCCCCCATGTCTCAGCCCACCCAGTGTCCCATGGTTCCACTCTCCTCTGGGCAGCCTTGGCAGCGAGGGAAGCAGCCATTCCCTCTCAGATTGCAGACTTCAAACCTCTATTTTGCCAACATATATTTTTCTAGAAAACAAACTTCCCAAAGCAACCGCGGCATGTAGCCTAATCTGCACTTGCGCAATCCTCGTTTCTCTTGCTGCTTGTCTGACAGGAAGCCTGAAGGAGAGCAGGAGGCTTATCAGACCCTCATAGGCTGTTCACTGCCTGGTACTAAGAGCTCCATCTGTTTCCCAGGCCAGGCCTGGGGTGAGTGTGCATGGAACCTAAGACCAGGCCTCACAGATTCCCACCACTGACTAAACTTGTGTTCCTGAGGTCTGGTTTAGTTTGTTCTTCTGTGTGGTGGGGGGACAGTACTCAGGACTGAACCCAAGGCCTCTGATGTGTTAGGCAAGCGCTCAACCAGCTCTCTCTCTCTCTCTCTCTCTCTCTCTCTCTCTCTCTCTCTCTCTCTCACACACACACACACACACACACACACACACACACACACACATACTCTCTCTTTCCTTCTTTCCTTCCATCTATCTATCTATCTATCTATCTATCTATCTATCTGTCTGTCTGTGTGTGTGTGTGTGTGTGTGTGTGTGTGTGTGTCTGTATTGTGGTCCATGCCTCTCTTAGTCAGGGTTTGTATTCCTGAACAGAACAACATCATGACCAAGAAGCAAATTGGGGAGGAAAGAGTTTATTCAGCTTACATTTCCACATTGCTGTTCATCACCAGAGGAAGTCAGGACAGGAACTCACACAGGGCAGGAACCTGGAGGCAGGAGCTGATACAGAGGCCATGGAGGGATGTCACTCACTGACTTGCTTCCCCTGGCTTGCTCAGCTCACTTTCTTATAGAACCCAGGACTACCAGCCCAGGGATGGCACCACCCACAATGGGCCCTCCCACCCTTGTTCATTAATTGAGAAAATACCTTACAGCTGGATCTCGTGGAGGTATTTCCTCAAGGGAGGCTCCTTTCTCTATGATAACTCCAGCTTGTGTCAAGTTGACACACAGAACCAGCCAGCACAACGCTGACATGTGCATGTGAGTGTGGATGTACATGCCTTATGCACATATTTGCAGAGCACTGAGGAGGGCGTTGGTGTCTTGCTCTGTTACTCTCTGCCCTATTCTCTTGAGACAAGGTCTCTCCTGAACCCCAAATGGCTCTTTAGGCTAGGCCCGCAGGCCGTCAAACTTCTGGGATACTTTTTTTTTTTTGCTGTAGTTTTCTGGAGGCATCTTTGGAATTGTGGAGGAGGCTGCTGTGTTTCCTGCATACTTTTCTGGGGTGTGCGGGGCTGTCTGTACCTACAGGTGGGGTAAGGATCAGTGCAGGGGGGCAGAGTGAAGGGGCACTGAGTCACCGAGTCTCTTTTGTCTCTAGGTATATCTCTGATGAGGATAGCAGCCCTGAGAGCCTTGGGAATGCCAACAGGTGTCTTGTCCTCACTTGGACTAAGGCACCAAGTTCCATTGAGTCATTGTTGACCAGCATTCATTGAGCCCAACATCCACTCAGCCATGCCCTGGCTGATTGAAGGTGGTCTCAGTATTCACAGTGTGTCTAGGTTGAACATTCTCTCGAAGTTCAAGCTGCTTGGAAATTTCTAAATATTCAGTTGTTAAAACCAAACATCCGATTTCATAGCTCCCAAGTTCTGTGTTCCACAAACAAAACACAGGTCACTCTGGGTCAGTTTTAGAGAGGAAGGCTTTTCTTTCCTGTGGTCAGTGTGTTCCTCATTTCTGAGGCTTCCCTGGAATGACCTTCACTGTTGACATTTCTGCCAGTATCTGATGCACAACCGCATAGCTATCCCAGCAAGAGGGAGGCTTCTCTGGTGCCTCTGTCCTTTAGCATTTGAAGTGGCTCATCACAGTGGGACTCTCCCATCCTTAAGCCCTGTAAGTCAGTAGTACTGTGCTCTAAAGTGTGTAAAAGTCACAACTGTCATGTTTTAATCACAGAGGAGCACAATGACATGTCCCACAGCTCCTGTGACTGGCAGTGCAGAACCACAGCACCACGCACGTGTGACAGTGCGGTATGATGTCACAAAAGGACTTCTGTTGTTGACTCGGTCTCACTGACCTGAAAGTCTTCATGTGGCCCATAACTCTATGTCATTCTGGATGGTTTATCAACTGCAGACGCTTATAGTCTTACAATTTTGGAGACTCCATGTGCTAGATCCACTGTTGGCTAAAGTGTCCATTCTGGGTCCAAAGCTGTCAGCTGTGTGTTCACTTGAGGCTTGGCTGACTGCCCCACCCCCGACCCCACAGGCCATGTCTGGGTCTTATTCACTTTTTATCAATCTGGCATTATAAGGCATTTTGGGTGCAAAATTAAGCTTATTAAGTGCATAAGGGAACTGGGGGTGGGGGGAGGAAAGACCAAAGATATAAAGTGTTTCATGATATTCTGTAACTCCAGATCGAGGGGACCTATTACTCTCTTCTGACCTCTTCAGGCACTGTGTTCATACACACACACACACACTTTCTTTTAATATTTGAAAAAATAAGAAAGACAAAGTTGGAGAGAAGGCAGAAAAAGCAGGAAGAGATGAGAAGGGAAGGCAAGAGGGAAGGATGACAGAGATAGATGGTAAGGATGGGGGAGGTGATAAGGATAGGGAGGGAGATGGGAAGGATGAGGGAGATGGGAAGGACAGGGGAGATGGGAAGGACAGGGGAGATGGGGAGGATGAGGGGAGATGGGAAGGATGAGGGGAGATGAGAAGGATGAGGGGAGATGGGGATGATGAGGGGAGATGGGGAGGATGAAGGGAGATGGGGAGGATGAGGGGAGATGGGGA
>NW_022196913.1:55708335-55736927 GCF_008632895.1 Mastomys coucha | reverse complement strand
GAGGATGGGGGATGTGGGAAGGATAGGGAAGGTGGGAAGGATGAGGGGAGGTGGGAAGGATGAGGGGAGGTGGGAAGGATGGGGGTGGAGATGCTGTGTTCCCACCAGCTCCTCTCCAGAATAGGCATGGAACTTTGTGGTTTCACATGTATTTTGAATTGAGTTAAAGTGAGGTGACAAAGGTTAGATCCCACATCAAGTGTTCCTACTTTCAGCTCTAATGAGTCACACTCCAATCTCCCCACATTCTAGGGATCCATTCCAGATCCCCAGTGGATGCCAGCAAACTTCAGACAGTACCTAGCCCTCTAGATACTATGTCACATCCTGTTTATACAAACCTGTACGTACTAAGTCTATTTTGTGAACTGGACACAGAAAGAGATTAAAAGCATTACTAATAACACAGAACAATTAGAACAATGCAGCCATGCTCAGTGTCCGAGGAATTGGTTCTGGAACCTTGTATGGGTGCCAAAATCCATGGGAGTCCAGTTCCTTATCAAACCCATTCCTAACACCATTTATGTTATTCATGAAATGAAACAATATAAATTCTATGCAAAGTCTTGCTGTGCTATATTGTTTAAGGAATAATGACAAGAAAATGTTCTGTATATATTCAATACAGATGAAGTCTCTTTTAGAAAGGTTTCTTATCCAAGAATGGAGAATGTGGAAGTTGCAGGTGTGGTGGTCAGCAGTACTCTGAATAAAAGTTATGCAAATATTCTTCTCTCTCTCTCTCTCTCTTCTCAGTGTATTATATTTCATTAATATTTCATTTTTCTCGCATATTACTTTACATATCTGAATGGCTACCTTGTGCCTTGGATTAATAAATACAAATAAAAATAAAATAAGGTTTACTTGGACAAAAGCACAGTTGTAATCCGATGACTCAGATGATACCATCATTCCTAGTAAGAGGTTTGTATATAGGTCACAGACATGGAGGGTAGTATATAGATCACAGATACAGAGGGCAATGTATACATCACAGATATGCTAACCAAACCAAAGGAACGGTTCACATATCAGATGGAACAAACTGGGATGTCACCCCTCTACAGAGAAATGCATGTAATTAAACGCACGAACTGTTTGTTCTAAAGCTTTCCATAGTTTCACAGATTACTGAAACTAGGAAAAAGTAAATTTTAGGTATGAGGTAAGGTTTTATTGTAGAGTTGATAGGTCGATGCTTCCGCGTGTCTTAGAGTCTCGTTAATGTTAACGATGGGAGAGTTACCTTACTAAACAGAAATACCCCAGATTTAAGTTACGTACTTGAGTGTGGATTGCAACTCCCTGGATCCAGGTTATGTACAGAAAAGGGTGTGGGGTGGAGGAAGCTCCAAGCCAGCCATCTGGAATTAAAGATCATATGTTTTCCTATCCTCCTTATTTGAGATGGCTACCTAATTGGTAATTCCAGTACAAAATAAAAGAGTAGTTAACATTGCCGAGACCATCAGGATTAGAGCAGCACACAGGGCCATGTGTGGACCTCTGGAAGTACAGCTCTGTGCCTGCGTGGGTTGTGAGCCCTTGCAAAAGGCCTTCCGATTCATCTGTTCTGCATGCTTGGTGCTCAATTGTCTCCAGTACAGAATTTGTTGGTTTTGCTAGCCTTATTTCCACCTTTCATGGAGTGGTCATCACCAGTGCATTCTGAGAAGGGAGAAGGAAGCAGTGGACAAGAGGCCTGGCCTTCCAGTTCCTGTATCGGGCTTGCAGAGTAGCTGGGCAGTCACCGGCTGCAGCCAGGTCTGTGTGCCCAAGAATTCCCCATGAGCCTTACTTCCATCATACCCTGAGCAAGCATGCTGGATAGGGCTGCTCTGAGCAACTGCTCTGAGCAACTAAGGCACAAGCTGCTCTTCCTTTCTGCTGCATATGTCAGTCAGCTCTGCAAGCGACACACAGACGCTAAGGAGCAGCTCTAGACCCGTCCTCCAGCACTCCAGCCCCTGCCTCCTGCCATTCATACCAGTCAGCACAGCCAGAGAGACCAGATGTGCCTGGTGGCCCTCCCTGGGAAGCAGCAGGGTTTGCTGAAACCTGTCTACAATGCTTTTCCTTTCACCTTATGCTTTATCTGGTGTCCAGCAACAGAGGAATAGCCAGAGAAAATGTGGGAAAGGGCTGAAGAGGTGGTCCAGAAGCCAAAAGCACTTACAGTTCTTACAAAGGACCCAAATTCAGTCTGCAGCAACCACGTTTTGAGCTGCTCAGAACTAAGTGCCTGTAATTCACACATAGACACACACACACACATGCACACACGCACACACACACATACTGCACACACACGCGCATGTACGCACACACATATTACACACACACACATGCACACACACACAAACAAGCACACACACACACTTAAATACAAAACATGTATATACACATGATGTGACTATACACAATAGATTTTTTTTTTTTTTTGCCTCAAGAAAGCGAAATCATGAAATTTCCAGGCAAATGGATGCAGCTGGAGATCCTTATAGGAGGGCAATTAGACCAGTCTCAGAAAGACAAAGGTCATATGTAGTTCCTAGAGGTTATGTATAGACATCAAACCATGTATGTATATATGGTATGCAAGTAGAAATGGAACTGGCTAGGGGGAAAGAGTGGACTAAAGGGAGGGACAGCAAATGGCAGGTGGAGTATGGGAAGATATACTCAAATCCCAATGAACACTTCTGTAAATGTGTTCTTAGGCCACATGGTGCCATATGCAATGAAAAATTTAAGACAAATTTCACCTAGGAAAAAATATACATATATTTGAAGGCAGTCAACTAACTTTGTTAAAGTGATGAAGGAAGGGCTCATGTAGTGTAGAAGAGGAGGAATTATATTTGAGAACTATGGTAATTAAAACCATGATAATGACTTAAAAAGGGATGGACAAATGAGACAGATCAAGAACTCCAGAAACAGACCCCAGAGTGCAGATCAGAATGTGACCCATGAGAATGGACCATTGCATATTTTTAAGGGTAATTAAGAAAACTATAAATCAACTGAAAATACTAGAGGCCTTACTATTATAAAATAATTGCAAATAAATGAGAAGATTTTTTTTTTTTTGAGAAGATTTTTTTTAAAGTAACAGTTGTGAAAGCTGCCATGGGTGAGTCTGTGAATACATCTCAGAAGGGATAAGGCCTCCAAACAGGGCTTCCTAGGCAGAGATCTGGGAGTTGGGTAAGATGGAGCTGACTGCCCTCTTTCCAGCCAAAACAAGTGAGCAAAACCAGTGTGTAGATTGTACCCCGTCTGACTAGAGGGGCAGACAATGAAGAGCCACGCTCTCCCCCCTTTATTAGAAGCATTTGTCTTTTTAGTCTGAAAAAGTCCCAACAGTTAGACACTGATGAAACTGAGCCACATGTATGAATACGTGATTCACCTACCAAAATGCTAACAAATACACTAGGCTACCATAGCCTGCTGCTTAATTCAACAAAGGCTCAACTTCTTGATGCATCTATACTAGCATTCCTCTCCAAAGCCATAAGGTGATGCTTCAGGGGCCACTGGATGACAGTGGAGTGGAGGATGATCCTGTGCTTTTTAGAGAAATAGAGATGAAGATTAGGTAGATGAAAGGTAGATGATAGGTAGATAGGTCATAGATAGGTAGACCCTAGATAGATAACAGATAATAGATAAATGATAGGTGGATAGATAGATAGATAGATAGATAGATAGATAGATGATAGATAGATAGATGACAGATGATTGATAGATAGATAGATAGATGATAGCAAAAGCATAAAACAAAGAAAATATTGAATAGCATGCATAGCACATGTTAAAATATTTTAAATGGTTACTTCTGTTCAACATGGTGGCACACACCTTCTATCCCAGCACTGAAAATGCAGAGGCAGGCAGATCCCTAAGTGTGAGGTCAACCAGTGTATAGGGTTCCAGAACATCCAGGACTATACAGGGAAATCTTGTCTCAAAAATATAATCAAAAATATAAGTCATAAATAAATAAATAAATAGTTATTCTTCAATGGAGAATTGGGGATATCTTTCAGCTTTTGTTATCTAATATTTACAATAAAAAAAGTATTCCAGGTGTGACAAGAGAACACAATCCCTACTACAAAGAGACAAAAATTAAAGCAAATATACCAGGGCTGGGTGAAGAGTGTGCCAGGACCCTGTGTTCCTGGCACTCCTGGAGATTCTAGTACCCCCGGAATGCATATTACACTTGGTGTGACTTTGCCCAGCACCCCAAACACATGTAGAATGTCTTGTATTCTTTTATGGCTTTGGCATGCCTAGCACACCTAATATATTTGTACCTGTCCTAGTTAGTTTTAACTCTCAATTTGACACAGCCTGCAATAGCCTGGGAACAGAGCATCAGATGTAAGCACATTTGTTGGGAATTGTTCTGACCGTTAATCAATGCAGAAAGACCCAGCCCGTGATGGGTGGCACCATTTCTTAAGGCGGGGGTCAAGGGCTAAAGGAGTCGGAGAACAGACAGAATCAAGCTATCTAGCAAGCAGGCTGCGTGGACACATTCTTTCACTTCTCTCCACACTTCACTATGGGTATGGCGGGTCTGCTTCCCTGAGCTCCTTCTCTGACTTCTCCTAGCAATGGCTGTGATGCCAAAGAAACTCTTTCATCTCCTACGTTGCTTTTGGAAAGAGGATTTTTATCACAACAGCAGGACTGTCTACCAGGCACAGCTGGCCGACCTGGAACTGCCTGCTCAGAAGGTGAGAAGGCATCCTGACTACCCCAGAACGAGCATGGACTCAGAAGACGGGGTCGGAAGACCATACTCATCTGCACCATTAGTTTTCAAACCTTAAGGTCTGCTTCATACATCCCACCTCTCCTCACCAAGAGCAACCATGACCTGGATGTGGTTCCATTCACACTTCCTTTTTCCTACACAGAGGTTGTTTATGAAAATGGCTCCCAGCCAGTGGCCACTGCTCCCCACCCAAAGACTGACACAGTGGGAGATTCTAGACCATATTCTGTGAAGAATATCTGCCCTAACCTGACCCAAGCACTGACCCTCAGGAGCCTCCACAGAGGCCAGACGTCTGTCAGTGCCTAGAAGTTAGCCAAGGAGATAAAGGCTGGGAAGGCAGAGCAGACAGGAGGTTGGCCAAGTGCTCTGTCAGCCTCTGGAAAGGCCCTACCCAGGCCCACTGCCACACAAGCCTTGGGGAGAACTGGCTTCCACATTGCCCTTCTTCCCCCACCCCCACTGCCTATCTTAGTTTCTTTGGCTGTTGCTTTGACAAAACATTGTCAGTAACAACTTAAGGGGAAGGGTTTGTTCTGGCTCATAGTTCCAAGACACAGTCCATCAGTGGAGACATTTAAGATGCATGCATATTGCAGCTCAGCTCCTGTCTTAGTCAGGGTTTCTATTCCTGCACAACATCATGACCAAGAAGCAAGATGGGGAGAAAAGGGTTTATTTAGTTTACACTTCCACATGCTGTTCATCACCATAGGAAGTCAGGACTGGAACTCAAGCAGGTCAGGAAGCAGGAACTGATGCAGAGGCCATGGAGGGATGTTCCTTGCTGGCTTGCTTCTCCTGGCTTGTTCAGCCTGCTCTCTTATAGCACCCAAGACCTCCAGCCCAGGGATGGCACCACCTACAAGGGGCCCTCCCATCGTTGATCACTGATTGACAAAATGCCTTAGAGCTGGACCTCATGGAGGCACTTCCCCAACTGAAGCTCCTTTCTGTGATAACTCCAGCCTGTGTCAAGTTGACACACAAAACCAGCCAGTACAGCTCCCTTTCTCCATTTACACAGTACAGGATGCCCCTGCCTAGGGAATGATGCCACCCACAGTGGGTGGATGTCTCTACCTCAATCCATGATGGAGATAATCCCATGAGCCATGCCCTGAGGCCCATCTCCAGGTGATTCTAGATGCTGTCAGGTTAACACTAACCATCATACCTTGGTGTTGGTGGTTAACAACCATCATACCTTGCTTCCTGCAGTGTGTCTAGGGAGCAACATGCACAGAAAAACTGGGATATGAAAAAAGGAGCAAATGAGGGGGGGGGCTGCTGACATTTCCCCGCCTTGTCACTGTAGGTGATGTGTCAGGTTTAGCTGTTTCCCACCTGAGGTTGGAGGCCTGAGATTCTTTCTCTTCCAGCTGGGACACCTGCCTGGTGAGGATCGGCTGTGTGGAATGCAGAGCCCCCTTCTTCCATGAGTGAACTGAGGACTTTCAGAAAGGTTGCATTTGAGTGATCATAATTCCTGTTACCCATGTTCCTCAGAGCAGGTAGTGACTGCCCTGTATCCTTTGGAGATGACGCAGTCATGCTGGAGAACAAGGCCACACCTTTTCTCTGCTTCTCTCTTCCGTCTCCTCTTGGCTCAACCCAGACATTCTCAGTTCCTCTTAAGCTTCCTCCCTCACAATTTCTCTAAGCTGCAGCCGATCTTCCTGCCTTTCTCTTTGAACGTGTGCACACACAAGCCTCTCAAATGTGTGCAAGAACAATCACTCGTGTCTGAGAGAGAGCCCTAATTAGAAACTGCTTTCCCAGTCACCAAGGGGAAGACTCTAGCTAACACAGTCTTTCCCACAAAGCCCTTAACCAGGCTGTTCTTTTTGTTTTAATTGCTAGCCAAAAGCTCTCAAAGACAAATGTGGTTGGTTCTCCTGAGAGGGATAAAAAAAAAAAAAAAAAAAAAAAAACGAGGTTTCATCTCATATGCCACCATACTGGGAATCAAGGCGACACATTATCCAAGAATCAGAGAGACTGAGGGGGAGGGAGGATAGCTCTGGGCCAGACCATTAAGAAATGAAAGGATTTAGACACCCCCTTCTCTGGGGTGACAGGCCAGGATTGCTAAGGAGGGGTTCTGAGGAAGATGCTGGGGGGTGGTTCCAGGATGACTGAGAAATAAAATCTCATCCATTAGGAAAAATGTCAGACTATGGCAATGAGCAAAGGCTTTTAACTGGTTTATTAACAACTGATGTCCCTAAGCACAGATAAACCTGGTTGGAAGGTTGAAGGCAGAGCTGAAATATCTACCGACAATTAAGGTAGAGTCACAGTCATAAGACGGTTGGGGGAAGGATGTGACTTTTCAAGGAGGCGGGAGCAAATAATGCAAGTCTAAAAGCAACCATGCTTAGCACACAGAAAGAGGACCACAGGGACCACAGCAGAGCCACTCCCCCAGCCTGGACAGTCTCCTCTACAGCCCGCCTTGGCCACTAATGTCCTGAAAAGAAGGGTAAAGTGCATTTCCCAACTCCAGCCCTGACCAGGCCTCTAATTTTACTTCCATGAGTGTGCCCTGATGGATTTTTGAGAAGGGAGAGGTGGGTCATAAATAAAGCAGGGCCCACAGCAGAGCTCTAATCAGTTGCAGCTGCTGCCTGAGGAGGCCTGACAGGCAGCTTGCATCATGATAGAGCTTGCCTTGGGACCTGGCCCTGGTCTGTGGCCAGCATGGGGGCGGGAAGGCAGTGGATGCCTGGGGAAAGGGCCTGAGACGTGAGTCTGCAGAATTCATTGCTCCTAATTAAAACCGCATTTACAGAGAACAAACTATGGGGGTGGGGAGCATGCAGTGGGATTTCCTTGTAGCTTGCAAGATGAATCAACTTTGGAAAGGGTGGAGGCTGCCTATCTGCAAACTCCACACTGCAGACAGGACACTGCGGATTCCATCCAAACAGAAAAAGCTGACCCATCTTGGAAGGGGAATGTGTTTATGGGGACCCCAGAAAGTGTCATCAGAATGGGGGACTGTTTAAATAGAACAGCTGAGTCATTTGGGGGACCTAGAATCTCTGCCCTCAGAGTTAATGAGGAGACAATGCCCTGGGAGGCACCAGGGGCCTCCAGGTGGGAAAAGCCCTACATGACCACTGCCTAGTGTTCTCATGGAGTTTGTTTTATCTTGTTAACTAAAGAAAATTATAGGTCCTATTGCTGTGTATGTCTTTCAGTCACAAATAATGCCAGAGAGGAAAAGATGTTTAAAAAAATTAAGCTAGAGTAGGATGTCTTACAGGAATTGGTTTAAAATGGTCCTGTCATTTGGAGAGAACCGGTTGGCGCATAAGCCAGCCTTGTAGAGAGGCTGGAATACCAGAAGTGAGGCAGAGTCTTTGAAGTGTTGTTTCTCAGACATTCAGTGTGTGTGTGTGTGTGTGTGTGTGTGTGTGTGTGTGTGTGTGTGTGTGTGTAGGGGGGTGTGCTGTTGCCCCCTGTGACCTCAAGGTGAGGCTGCTCTAGAAGAGGCATAGAGAGCTGGCCCTGCCTGTTCCCCTGGATGGCAGGAGCCTAAGCAGGACACTGCTGTAATGGTGGTGAGGGAACCAGAGACACTCTGGGCAGGCTGAACCCTGTACCTGGCACAGCCCAGGATAGATGGCAGCTACCCTAAGCTGCGGCATCAAGGCCAGTTGAGCTCCACTCGATGAGCTGCTCCAGCTGGAAGCCCTCTGACGCCAGCTGTCCCTGCTGGAGCTTCTGAGCTCAGCGGGTGGGAAAAGGTTCCCAGGACAGCCTGCTCCACCCAAGACTGACCAGCCAGCCACCCACACAAGTCCTGGGGGAGAGGGCATCACATCTCACCTCTGACTCAAACGGGCTGAGGACAAACAAAACACAAACTGAGCCTTGAGAGTGAGACATGGGGACTTAAATAGCTTCAATACTCCCACCAAAGGTTCGGAAGGTTCCTAAGAGCAAGCTGAGGCTCTGGCAGATGGCTCTAAGTCAGGGAACAATCCGAAAATACAAAAAGAGTCCTGGGAGCCATAGGATTATTCAAAACAACTCAGCGTTGCTGCAGCCACTCTATCCTGCAGTGATTTATTAGGCTGACGTGTGATTTTTTTTTCCTCCCCATTTTACTATTTCTTTACTCGGGAGACAACCTGAGCATGCTTTTGTGAGCATTCCAAAAGAGTGGATGCAAGCCTTTGATAATGCATCAAGTCTCTGCTCTGAAATATTGCAATAGACATCCTGACAAAGTAATAAACAGACCTTGCTCAGACCCCTCTCGGTCTGTGTGTGTGTGTGTGTGCATGTGCACATGTGTTTATATGCACATCTGTGTGTGCACATATGTGTGGAGGTTAGAGAACAACCTCAGGTGTCACTTTTCAGATGCCATACCCTTTGATGGGGTAGAAAGCCTGGTCTCTCCAGTGGCTTAGGTGTCACCAAGTAGATGGCGGCCGGCTGGCCAACAAACAGCAGAGACCTGCCAATCATGTCCCCAGCCCTGGGATTACAAGCGCATGCTACCATACCCAACTTTTTATTTATTTGTTCTAAGTGAGTTCTGAGAACCAACCTTAGGTCCTTGTGTCCTTTTACTGACCGAGCTGTCTCCTCAGCCCAGACTTTATTTGTTCTTTGGATTTTTTTTTTCCTGAGAGGTTGTAGAGAGGATACTGTGACCCCATGTCCCATAGAACTGGCTGGTGGCCCTTTCTACTGAGCTTCCAGGGAGGCCAAGAGCGGAAAAGCCCCATTTCATGCCTGTATTTTCACCAGCATGCTCTAGCTAATTAAAAGACCACAGGACTAGTCTTCACAAAACATAAAATCCATTATTCCTTTATTCTTCCAGTTCATAGAAGCAAGAAAGAAGTCAGGGCAACTTACCTTGACTTAATTTGCCACCTGTTGACCTGTCCCTGAACCACTCGATCACTCAGAGTACCATGGAAGTCTGCCGTGCTTGAACCTGGTGTCCTTTGGAGCTTGGATAGTAAAAAAAAATCCAACTTGCACTGGCGCCATTAACAAAGATGAATAACTGTGATGGATGAGGGGGAACTTCATCTGGGCTCTGTTCCTGGCAGTTCATACAAGTTCATGGCTGCTATTGACTTTAGCTATCTGCAGTGATGAGGACGACAAGCCAGGCTGGCCTCCTACTTCAGCTTCATCCATTTAAAGCTGTCTGTCTTAGCTGGAAAAAGGGAAGCAAAGGCCCTCATACCTGGAGCACTGAGTGGCAGTTAGGGGCTCCGCAGCTGACCGCCACTCTTCAGCCCTGCTCTGATGTCTGCTCTCCATTTATGAAATGATCTGTCCACCACACCATGGAGTCAGAATCTATCCCTTTATAAGTGACCTGTCAGCGGCCAGTATCTCCATAATGGCTCTTTACGACAGGCATGCTGATGTGAGACTCCCATCCATTTTTCCTATTTTTCCAAGAACCATAAATAACCCCTATCCCAACCCACAGCTGGTGTTTATCGCTGGGACTGTGCAGGCAAGGATGGGACAACAGAAACAACAGTTTCCCACTCTGTGGAAATAAAGGCTTAAAGCAGTGGACTAGCATGTGTGAGGTGAAAGATGAGGACTGTTGAGTCCTGCTTAGGACCTCTGCCTGGAACTTGAAGGCCTGGTGAAGTCACCAAGCCTTGTGCTCCAAAATTCAGTGCATGAACAGAAACTCAAAGATGCCATGGTGAGAGATCGAAAGGAGACTGCAAGAGAAAAAAGTTTTATTGCTCAGATTCCAAGAGGAAGAAAGGTTCAGAGTAGCAGCAAGCCAGAGGTCTGAGGAGAGCCTACACAGAAGTTTTGACTGAGGTTTCTGCTGTAGGGGACAACCTGCGAAGGCAGAACGAGCACTCTCGGGATTGCCTGGCAACCGTCCTAACTACAACAAAACTCTCAGGTACAGGGGTAGGCTCCGTGTGGTCTAAGTGAGAAATGTTCCCAGCATTTGAACTGGTGGCCCCCAGGTGGTGGTGGTGTTTAGGGAGGTCTAAGGGGTGTGGTCTTGCTGGAAGAAGTGTGCCACTAGAAGTGGTCTTTGATGGTTTAAAACCTGGGTGACCTCTCAGATTCCTGCTCCTACTGTCACACCTGCTGCTGGGAGCCACTGCTTTGCTACCATGCCAGACTCCTGTCTCCCTGGAACCATAAGCCAAAATAAACTATTCCTTCTATAAGTTGCTCTGGTCAATGTGTTTTACCACAGCGACAGGAAAATAATGAGCACAAGCTCCCTGCCCCCCCACCCCCCCCACCCAACCCCCCATCCCCCACCCCCGCTGTCCAAAGGCTGGTGCCAGGATATGAAGGAAGGTAGATAGTCCAGGCTGTGGGTCTAGTCAGTGAGGCAGGTGTGGATTCAGAATTGATTGGTTTGTATTTTAAAAGTCTGCTCTTTTGGTTTGCATAATGCCTGTAGGTGTTGGCCCGCCCTGGGAGGAGCCATCACTTCAGAATCAATGAATCTGAATATCAAAGACAGCCAAAGCATTGTCAATGCAACTTACCTCAAGTCAGGTGGGAAAGTCACTGTGTGGGACTGTGTTTTGGAAGGTAATGTGGTGCCTTCAGGCCTGGTCAGGACATGAAGACCTAACTGTCTCTCCTGTCTAGCTCCCCTTCCCAGGGGCCTGACATTAGTCCGGCAACAGCAGGCTTTTTATGGCCAATGGTGTGGCCACTGTGGCCTCAGCAGTAGGAAGAGACATCCAGATGCAAGGTCAGGAACTCCTGGGTTTATCATTTGCTGGCTTGTCTCCAGCTGCTACATGCTTAGAGCATTTAGTTCCTCCTCAAAAAGAATAGCTGTCCTCCTGGGAAGACAGCATGGGTTGATGGTGGAGCTTGCAAGAGACTTTATCAACTCCTTACTCAAGGCACAGAAGAAACCCTCCTCTGTGGACCTCCCATTCAGTTCAGGGTTATCCTCAAATCTTGGCGGTGGCCTGGCAGACCATGTGCTCTCTCTGAGGACTCAGAACATTAACATCAAACTGCTGCAGCTTCCTTTGTCACACAGTCCAGGAGTGGACAAGTGTTGGAAAGAGGACCTCCTCCTGTTACAGGGTCCTCGTAGTCCGGGCATTGCCTCACGCACTCACGCACTCCATCTCCCAGTCTGCCTCCCTGATTCCGGAACGTGGTGCCCAACTCTTGGCTTTTTGCCTCCTGGTTCCCAGAAGCTCTCACAGTGTTTCCCTGAGGGGGTATTCAGCCTGTCTCCAGGAGGAAGGCTTTCCCAAAATGAAATGAATCAAGAAGCGGTTGGTGCCTTTTCCACTCAATGATTACTTGAAAAGAAAAACCAGGGTCTGGGAGATGACTAAGTTGATAAAAGGCTTACTACATGTATTAGTCAGGGTTCTCTGGAATAACAAATGAATCTCTCTGTGTGTCTCTCTGTCTCTCCGTTTCCCTGTGTCTCTCTGTGTCTCTCTGTCTCTCTGTCTCTCTGTCTCTCTGTGTGTCTCTCTGTCTCTCTGTGTCTCTCTGTCTCTCTGTCTCTCTGTATCTCTCTCTGTCTCTCTCTGTCTCTGTCTGTCTGTCTCTCTCTCCCTCTCACCCACCCCCAATCTGTCTCTGTCTTTTTCTCTCTCACAGAATTGATAAGAATGACTCACAGGCTGTGGTCCAGCTAGTCCAACTGTGGCAGACTATGAATGGAAGGTCTAAGAATCCAGTAGTTCTTTATCCACAAGGTTGGATATCTCAGCTGGTCTTCAGTATACACTAGCATCCTGAAGAAGTAGATTCTGATGCCAGTGAGGGTATGGACTTGCTGTGGAGGTGAGAGCAAGCAGGCAAAGAATAAAAGCTTCCTTCTTCCATGCCCTTATATAATCCTAGAGGTGAGTTTTCCCACCCCAAAGACTCAGATTAAAGGTGTGCCTTCCTACTTCAAAGACCCCAATTAAGTAGGATCTTCCCATTCCAAATTAAGCACCGACATCTCACAAGTGTGCCCCTCCATTGGGGGCTTTAGTTAACTCCAGATGTAACCACGTTGACAACCAAGAATAACATCACACCATGCAAGCACAAAGGCCTGAGTTCAATCCCCAGAAACCATGAGGAGAATCTGTCATTGTGGCACTTGGAGAGACAGAGACAGGTAGATGGATCCCAGGGGTTCACTGGCCAGTCAGCCTAGACTACTTGTTGAGCTGCAGGCCAGTGAGAGACCAAATCAGATGATACCTGAGGAATGCAGAACCTAAAGTTGTCTCCTAGCCTCTATACACATGCCTACAGATACACACATGGACATGTGGACATGCAGATGCATGTGGGGACTCTCTCTTTCTATGTCTTCCTCTCTTACACACACACACACACACATGCACACACGTACACACACACACACACACACACACACACGCACACACACACACACACATGCACACACGACAAATAGAACTCCAAGTATCAGCTAGTGCATCTAATTATCTAATTACCATCTAATTACTGTTAAAATATCCGAATAGTGAGCTACTAAGAAGTACCACTAGGACGATACAAAGAGAAAAGCTTGCTATGGTTCTGATATGTACAGACCCTGACCCCACACTTGACCCTGAAAAGCAGAAACATATGAGGGTCCATGTTCTTAAAAGCCTTCCCCGGGAATGGACAGAATTCACGATCATCAACTCTGCCCCATCCGTGACTCTTGTCTGCAGTGTCCCTCACTGTGTCCCAGAAGAAAAGGTCATATAAGCCACAAATGGGTAAAGCGTTTGTGAGGTTCTGAGTTCAAATCCCCCATATCCAAGTAGAACCCAGTCACAGCAGCGCACATCTGAAATCCCAATGCCCTACTGTGAGATGGAGGCCGAGACAGGAGAATCCTTGGTGCCTCTGGGTCAGCTAGCCTGGTCAGTATACAGCAGCAAACAGAGGCTATGTCTTGAACAATGTGGAGGCAGAGGACTGATGCCAAGGTCCCTCTACACATATGAAATGCCCCAAGGAAGAGGTCCCTTTAAGGATTCCTCAGCAACTCTTCACTTCCTCGATGTCTTTTGGAGTATGTCCAGTCCTGCCTAGACCTCCTGCAATGAACTGGTCCAAGCCCCAAATCCACTAATCGCTACATTTATGTGCTTCTGCAGAATCCACTGTCGGATCCTTCCTATCAGTTAAGAAGCTTCTCCAATCCAAAGAGAGCAGAGGACCATAGCCAGATGCTTGCACACCTGCCACCGAGACTCAATGCATATCTATGCTTTGGCCTCTTCACTCCAGGCTCTGGGGGGGAAAACATGAAAGGAAAGTAATGTTAGACAGAAGTGTTAAAGTCCCCTTCTTACTGTAGGTAGCTAAAATAAGTTAGGTGCTCCAGAAAGATGGCTTGGAGGGTAGGAACACTTACTGTGCTTCAACAAGACTAAAATTGGATTCTCAGCACCCACACTGGGCATCTCCTCCATCTAACTCCATCTCCTGGGGATCTGATACCATCTTCTGATGTCTATGGGCCCCTACATGCATGTATGTGTACTCTCACACAACCACATGCAGAGACAATATCTATTTTAATATAGCCAATTACTTTGGGCAATCTTTAAATTACATTTCGTGGGTTTTATTTTTTGTGCATTGATTTTCTCATGTATCTTTTCCTTAAATTGTTCATGCCTTGCTATTAGCCTTTGTTGACAAAAGTAGATCTCATTCACCATTTCAACCACTTTGAAAATGGTGCCGCATACAACAGTGTGGCCAGAAGCTGCCTGTAGAACGCTGGTCTGCTATGTTTATATGACTTAGTGACACCCATAGCTGACTGAATCTGTGCAGGAATATTCTGTGATAAAATGGGGAGAGGTTTCAGTCAACAACATGTTTACCAGGCAAGCATGAGGCTCTGAGTTCAACCCCTAGAATCTGCATAAAAAGCCAGATGCAGAGGTCAAAGCTGGTAACCCCTGTGTTGGAGAAGGCTGAGGTAGAAGGATCTTTGGGGTTGCTGGCCAGTAACCTAGCCAAATCGGCAAGATACAGTCACTTGAACACCAAGGTGGACTTCTGGGTTCTACATTCATACACACATATGTGCACATATGTATCTGTACACAAAGAACACTCTGTGGTGTTTTTATAATGACTAAATCACCCAGTGATGTATTTCTCAGAACACCTCCCCATCATTACACAACCCACAACTGTATTCACCCATTCCTGTCCTGGGAGAGACTGTCCGGTGGCCGTCGGCCGCAGACTTTTCAGTGTCACAAATGATACTGCACGGTCCTCATTGTCTAGTGCTCACAACAAAGTGGTGTTCCTGGTCCTGGGCTCCTGAGTCTTCCGGTGTAACACCACCATCCAGCTGTTCCCTAGGCAGTCACAGAACTACAGAAGGACCATCCCTCTGCAGCTTGGAGCAGCTCCACCCAGTTCACAAGTTTGTCTTCAATGGAGTCATAGCTACCTAGTTCACTTACCTCTGGGTCAAGGTGTAGATGGGAGCTACTGGGTTTTCAGACTCCAGCTGTGGCAAGGTGGTCACCCTGACTCCATCACCACCACACACGCACACCCAGGGGACCTCTCCATGCTCAGAGTACATCACTGAGACACAGTCTCTCCCCTGCTCCAGCCACTATGCCACATTTTTAAGGAATCTCTCTCTGCTCGAAATACTCTGATTGATTTCTGGCTCCTACTCTGGCCTCTGACCTCTACATTCTCCCACCAGGACTGCTGAAAGAGTTCTAATTTTCTTTGATATTAACAGACTGCTTTTGCCAATCTGATAGAGAGGCAAGAGGTACTTAGGGGCTGATTTGATCTGCTTTATGTCTACCGTCTTATCATTTTTATAGGTCATTTTGTTTTTTCCTCGTGACTGTGTCTTTCGCATGTCTTGCTTGTTGATCAGACAACTTGCTTGTTGCACAAGCTGATTAACCCTACACAGTAATAAATGACCCCAAATCATAGTGGCATAACATGATACAGGCTGATTTTTTACTTCTTGCTTATCTGTGAGAATCAGCTCTCTGGGGCCTATCTCTGAGCTGGGTCTCTGCTCTCAATGGACTCATATATCTTGGGGGTGGGAGGTGTCTTCAGCCTCAGGGACAAAGGAGAGAAAGAAAATGTGGAACCATTATAAGGCATTTCAGGAGCCAGGCCTGGAAAAAGAAGGGGCTGTCCACATTCTAATGGCCAGAGGGCAGTTCCATGGTCAACCCACCTTCAAGAGTCTGAGGATGTAATAACTCATCTGACCAGGAGAGCACTGGTGATCTCTGTCACCCCTGCCCTACTGTGCAGGATGTCCCCCTCCTCTTCCCATGAAGGGGACATTCTCGTACCCCTAAAGACATGGTATGAAATGGCAACAAGCCTCTCTATGCAGGTCAAAGTTCAGATCACCCAGGGAATGTCTCAGGACTCATTGGGAAATCTCTACATGGTAAACAGTGCAGTAGTGTGTCGCTCTTTCCCATGGAGCCCCACACACAATAGTGGACCTGCAGAGCAAAGCTTGCTGGGAAAGGGGAGGAGCAAAGACACAACCGGTGGTTCAAAGGCGCTAAGGGTTCCCACTAGATACAACCAGTTCCTTTGCTTTCCGTGACTCATGACCTCAGTGTCTGAGTATCTGTTACCTTCCTTATTGCTGTGACAAAATATTTAATAGAAGAAACTCAATGGGAGGAGGACCTTTTTGGCTGGAAAGGCTTAGTGGGGTTCATGCTAGCAGAGGTGTGTGTAGGCGATTCTTTACATCTCCACGAGAAGGAAGCAGAGAGCAGAGAGGGGGGTGTGTCCACTCTCAGCTGCTCTTCTCCCTCACCCGCTACTCAGTCTTTCTTAAGAGATGAAAGGGGGGGAGGGGGGAACTGGGAATGGAGAAATTCGCATGTAAATAAAGAAAATATCTAAAATAAAAAAAAATAAAAAAGTTATAACAAAATAAATTTTAATTTACATGAAAAGAAAAAAAGAGAGATGAAAGGAAGCCGGGCGGTGGTGGCGCACGCCTTTAATCCCAGCACTTGGGAGGCAGAGGCAGGTGGATTTCTGAGTTCGAGGCCAGCCCGGTCTACAGAGTGAGTGCCAGGACAGCCAGAGCTACACAGAGAAACCCTGTCTCAGAAAGAGAGAGAGAGAGAGAGAGAGAGAGAGAGAGAGAGAGAGAGAGAGAGAGAGAGAGAGAGAGAGAGAGAGAGAGAGAGAGAGAGAGAGAGAGAGAGAGAGAAATGAAAGGAAGGAAATGGACAGGAACAATGGACCCTGTAGTATGTACAGGTTGGTACTTTACACAGAGAACAAATACATTTGATAAAAGAAATTCTTTTAAGAAGGTCGTGGAAGAAGTCTTCATCAGTTTCAGTCTGAGCTGATAATGAAAGAAGCAGTATTTTGGAAGCATGGCCCTTGACCTGAGCTTTTCTGTCTGTGTGTCTGTATGTCTGTCCTTTCTTTCTTCTCTTGTTTCCTCTAGTCAGGGTTCCTGGACCAAGCCTGCAGGCTGACACCTGGCTAGCCTCAGTCTTGTAACAGCTTTTCAGGCACTTACTCTGAGCCTTTCTAATTCACCTCAAGCTGCCAGTTCCCTCAGGGAAGGTGGGAAGGATGGGGGCGGAGATGCATTATGCCTCCTGGCTACCAATAGACAATGGGTCTTCTGCACAGTTACCAGTTCACGACGTGGACTTCCATCTTGTGTAAGATTCCAGTTCTTTTTATCAAACAAAGAGGACCTACCCGTCTTCCTTCTCTGCCCTCCACTCTGTTGGGCTAAGGAATCCAAAGCTAGAATTACTAGCCCCAGGCTAGTAATTGAAACTGAGGAAGATCTGAGGAGAAAGGTATACCTAAATACTATTAAAGTTGCCCCTTTCTATGGCAGCAGAGTTGCAAGTTTGAGGCCCACGTGGGCCTCAGAGTGTGTTTAAGGGCAGCCTAAGCAACTCGGAGAAATTCCTCTCTTGGAGATTAAACTGTATGGAAAAAAAAAAATTATAAAGAGCTGGGGATGTAGCTCAGAGGTTGAACACATGCAAAGCCCTGGGTTCAACTCTCAGTACTACAGAGGGAGGAAGCAGAAGGAGGAGGAGGACGGGGGAGGAAGGGGAGGAGTGAAGGGGAGCACCACAATAGCTGTTAGATTTTCTTTGTATTTCTTTTTCTTCCCTTTTTCAGTATTTGAGCCTTTTCTGTAAAGATTTGAAGAATAAAGGAAACTTGTTTAAATGTTTGAAAGAAATAAAGCAGTGGAAGACGGTTCAGGTCTCCCACTCTCCCTGGGAGCTCCGCAGGGAGGAAGCAGGGACAGGCTGTGACCCTGACTGAAAACCAAGTAACTCCCCTATCATCAGTCCAGTTCCCACTATAACTAACCCAGAGCAGCAGAATCATACCAACCATGAATCACATCAGTCCAGTTTCCACTATAACTAACCCAGAGCAGCAGAATCATACCAACCATGAATCACATCAGTCCAGTTCCCACTATAACTAACCCAGAGCAGCAGAATCATACCAACCATGAATTACATCAGTCCAGTTCCCACTATAACTAACCCAGAGCAGCAGAATCACACCAACCATGAATCACATCAGTCCAGTTCCCACTATAACTAACCCAGAGCAGCAGAATCATACCAACCATGAATTAAATGTTTGACTAGTATGACTAGAAAGACTTAATTCACACCACTAGATACTATTTACCCTGGAATTCTTCCAACTGCTTTTTAAGGACCTTTTTTAAATAAATAAAATTTACAGGAAAACTGCCAGAGCAGTGTAAAACAATCCTCATGTCTCCTGCTCAGATTTTCTCCAGCATGCTTGCTACCCAGGATGCCAACTAAGGTCCTCATCCTTTTGGAACCATTCGTGAGCAAGAGCAAGCACCCCTGAATTTGTTTGCCTGCCTGCCTTCTTTCTTTCCTTCCTTCCTTCCTTCTTTCCTTTCTTTCATTTCTCAGGACAGTTTCTCTGTGTAACCCTGGCTGTCCTTGAACTCACTCTGTAGACTAGGCTGGCTTCGAACTCAGAGATCAACCTGCTTCTGGCTCCCAAGTGCCAGGATTAAAGGTGTGTGCCACCACCGCCCAGCTAAGCACTGTTTAACTCTTTAAATCAAGAATCAACACCAGGTCTGTCAAGATGACTCATGGGTAAAACTGTCACCAAGCTGATGGCTTGAGTTAAAGTCCCAGGCTCCAGGTTGGTGAAAGGAGAAACTTGACTCTTGTGAGTTGTCTTCCAAAGTCCATAGGCTCACCGGTGTGTGTGTGTGTGTGTGTGTGTGTGTGTGTGTGTGTGTGTGTATGTGTTTGTGTATGTGTGTGTATGTGTATATGTATATGTGTGTGTATGTGTGTGTGTGTGTGTGTGTGTAACACAAAAACAAATAAATATTTCAGGATATAGATAGTAGATGCCTCATCAAAGAAAACATGTCATTTCTTTTCATTTAATTTGTGTGTATGGTATATGTATACATGCTCATGTTCATGCATGTGCACATGTGTGCATTTGTGTGAGGAGCCCACACTGTGTCTCTTCCTCAATTGCTTTCCCCCTTATTTTGGTTTATTTATTTTGAGGTAGGGCCTCTCACTGAACCTGGAGCTAGACTGGTGGTCAACAAGCTCAAGTGACCCTCCTGTCTCCACCCCTCGACCGCTCAGGGGTCATAGGTGAGCACTGCTTGCCATGCCCAGCTGTTTTCACAGATGCTGGATCCAAATGAAAGTTCACATGTGTTCACAGCAAGGATTTTACTAAGCATCTCCCCCGCCCTTAACCCACCATCTTCTCAACATAACTATATCATTGAAAAGGCTAGAGGTGGGGGGAGGAAGGAGAAAGAGAAAGGGAATGGGAGGGAGGATGGGGGAGAAGAAGAGAAGGGGAGGAGAGGGAAGATGGGGGGAAAGGAGAGAAGGGGAGGGGAGTGTTGGGGAGAAGAGGGAGAAAGAAGAAAAAAGAGAGAAGGAAAGCCGAGGAGAGTGAAGAGAAGGGAGGGAGAGAGGGGGAGAAAAAGAGGGAAGGGAAGAGGAAGGGAGAGAGAGTACTCTTACATCATAGCTGATCAATACTCTAGCATTAATTACTGTTTGTTTGTTTGCTTGCTTTTCAAGACAGGGTTTCTGTGTAGCCTTGGCTGTGTTGGAACTTGCTCTTAGACCAGGCTGGCCTTGAACTCAGAGACCCAACTTCCTGCCTCCCAAGAACTGGGATTAAATTCATGTGCCACATACCCAGCACATTCTTTTTTTTTCCCCAATACTATCGGTAATGCTTATCACATATAAGAGCCTTTTGTTTCTTTGTTTGTTCGTGTTTTTAAGATCTTGTGGTATGTCCCAGGTTTCCCTGAACTAATAATAACCCTTCTGCTTCAGCCTCCCCATGACTGAGATTTTTTTTTAATTTCCCGAATGGGTGCCTTATGTCAGGCTGCATGTGTGGACAACAGAAGACGACCTGCAGAAGACATCCTCTCTCTCCATCATGTGAGCACCTGACTCAGCGTCCTCTCTCTCCACCATGTGAGCACCCGACTCAGCGTCCTGGCTGACTGCATGTGCTTACCCACTGAGCTGTCCCCTGGACATGTATATGTAAGTTTTAGGTTGAAATGAGAGTTGGAGCCAATGAGCTGGTCAATTTTATAATTTATACTTTTAAGACCTTGGTCACCAAAAGTTTCTTCTTGTTAATAATAAGTGAAAAGAACCAGAAGTCTGACATGTGATGTGCTCATTAGTGGCACCTGTCCTCCCACTGTAGAGCAGCTGCCCCTGAAGCCCATGACTGACCACATGAGCAATCTGCATGGGTGAGGTACAGGGAAGGTGTCATTGCTGGGAACCATACATGGGAGAGCCATGTCCTCCTCATCCCTCAGTGCCCACCAGAAGTACAAGCAGAGTCCATGAGAGCCTGTGAGAGGCGTGACACTGGACAGCAAACAGCTATGCTTCCAGTTTGTATTTTCACAAAGCTGTGTTTTATTATTAATTTAGAGTGTCTACCTCCTATTGACAAAAAGTTCACATTAGACTGATCCCACTGGCTCCCACACCATGCCTCCTGGGTATAGTGCAGTATTTAATGACATCATTTTTTTGAGCTTGGTTTCATCTGGGCTGATTTTGTTCCTACAGCCCTAGGGGACACAGGCTAGACATATAGCTTAGGTGTGTGTTAGGCTACACCATCTTGGGTTTTGAAAGTACTCTATGATGTTGGCACAGTGACAGGGCTTCCTACTGACACATCACTCAAAGTATGCCCTTGATACATGACTATAGTTATTAGAAAAGCCACAGTAAGTCCTGACATGCTCATGCTAGCTGATGGCATACACATTCCCTCTTAGTTTTGAAAACAAATGTTTAATAAACAGAGTCTCTGCTGGTTACTACCAGCACCTCCCCTGTGGTTCCGAGGTTCACCCTGTATATTAGTTACTCTTCTGTTGCTATAATAAAATACTAGGACCAAGGCAACTTATGGAAGAAAGAGTTTGTTTAGAACTATGGTCCTAGGGGCCTATGTCCAGAAAACATAGCAGCAAGCAGCAGACATAGCAACAGGACCTGGAAACAGAAACTATATATCTGAATCATGAGCAAAAGCTAAGCAAGCGGCCTGGAAGTGATAAGATGGTTTTTAAAAAGATTTATTTATTTATTTTATGTATACGAGTACACTGTAGCTGTCTTCAGACAAACCAGAAGAGGGCGTCAGATCTCATTACAGATGGTTGTGAGCCACCATGTGGTTGCTAGGATTTGAACTCAGGACCTTCAGAAGAGCAGCCAGTGCTCCTACCCAATGAGCCATCTCGCCAGCCCTCATAGGATGCTTTTAATCCCAATCCCCGAACCCAGTGATACACCTCCTCCAACAAGGCCACACCACCTAAACTTCCCCAAACAGTGCAACCTACTGGGAGAAAGTGTGCCAATTCCTGAGAGTCCTGTTACTCAGCCAACCACAGCCTGCCTTAGGGTTCACACATTCCATTACTTTAAGGTTAACTGCCATTGGGTCTGAGCTCTACCTGAGTGTGGAGAAGAAAACTAGGAACTATCTCAAAACCAAGCCTCCAAGCTTCCAAAATGAACACTTCCTTCCTCCTCGGCTCCGCTGAACCTGAGTGGCATCTTTCTACTGAGGACTCCCATGTTTTCTTTTGTTGTTGGTTGGTTGGTTTTTTTGAGACAAGGTTTCTCTGTGTAACAGAGCCCGGGCTGTCCTGAACTCACTTCATAGACTGGCCTCAAACTCATAGAGATCCCCTTGCCTCTGTCTCCCAAGTGCTCAGACTAAGGCCCGCGCCACCACACCCAGCCCATGTTTTCTTTCTTCTTTCTTTGAAATCTTTTATTACATTTTATTCTGCATGGGATGTGGAAGCATCTGTACGCCACAGAGTTTACATGTGCTATGATTTCTTTCTTCCATTTGCCTCTGGAGAAAGACTCGGGCTGAAGAGAGAACTACCAGCTCTGTGCCTTTGTTATCTATCTTCCTGCTCGTTCTCTAGCAATGCTTCACCATCGCTTCCCATTCATAGCTCATCTTGACTGTAACTTTTGGGTTCCTCACAGCTGGATGTGATGCATGAACTCCGTGCCGTCACAATCCTAGCTATGCCACACTCAGATGTGGGGTACCGGGAATTATTGAATTCATCCTATAACAACCAAAAAATCTCTCAAATTTCAAGATATCTCTCCAGTAACTATTTTCTTTCTTTTTAAAAAGGCATTTATTTACTCATTATTATGATTTTGTGTGTCAACTTGATACAGGCTGGAGTTATCACAGAGAAGGGAGTTTCATCAGTTGAGGAAGTGCCTCCATGAGATCCAGCTGTGGGGCATTTTCTCAATTAGTGATCAAGGGGGTAGGGCCCCTTGTGGGTGGTGCCATCCCTGGGCTGGAAGTCTTGGGTTCTATAAGAAAGCAGGCTGAGCAAGCCAGGGGAAGCAAGCCAGTAAGGAACATCTCTCCATGGCCTCTGCATCAGCTCCTGCTTCCTGACCTGCTTGAGTTCCAGTCCTGCCTTCTTTTGGTGATGAACAGCAACGTGGAAATGTAAACTGAATAAACCCTTTCCTCCCCAACTTGCTTCTTGGTCATGATGTTTGTGCAGGAATAGAAACCCTGACTAAGACATTATGTGAATAGATGTTTTATCTGCATGTCTGTGTACCACGTACACATTACATATGGATACATTTGTATCTGTTGCCTACAGGGGCCAGAAGAGAGTGTCAGAACACCTGAGACTGGAGCTACAGACAACTGTGCACTGCCACATGGGTGCTGGAAATTGAACCCAGATCTTCTGGAAGAATATCAGCGCTCTTAACCTCTGAGTCATCTCTCCACGCCACTCCTACCCTCAGGAACTATTTTCATGAAATATATCCAGATAGTGTTTTTCTCTTCAGTTTCAACTATGCAATTCCTAGAAGTGTGCAAACTTTTTACAGCTGTCATGCCAAAAAGTTCTATTCTGACACTGAACAGAACAGCTATGCCATATCTCACACAGCATTCTGAGCATAGCTGTCAATCAACACAGGGCACCACAATTTGTACTCAGTCAGCAAAACTCTCTCCCTTTCCCCTTCCCGGACAGGGGACAGAGGACAGAGGTATCTGGTGGTACGTGACTAGCACCTTATGTTTTTCTCACATGACTGTAGCTCTCAGTTTGTCTTTCCATAATGTTGACATGAAAACCATCCCTTTCTATACGTTCATGTACCAGCTTTTAAGGTCATGTGGGGCCATTGTCCCCGGAGTCCAAGAGAGCCATGGGTGGAGCATACAAGCTGCCAAACTCCTTATCAAGTTGTTCGTCAGTCTCTGCTTTATATGGTGAGTCACTCTCAAGGCCACAAAGAAGGAGATGTTCTCAGAAAGCCATCATTTCCTCTTCCCATCTGGGACAGAAGCCAATCCCACAGTTCCTTTGAGGATCCATCTCTCCCTAATCCTGTGACCCAGGGCCACCTTCAGGGCTGTTGGAGGGAAGAGCTGTCCTGATCCGCATCCTGTTCTTCTGAGCATCTTCAACAGAGTCTCCCCACCCTGGTGGAAAGCCTGCTGCCGTCTCAGCATCCCTTATCCCTTCCGTCCTTAGTCCATCCTTAGATTTCACAATGCGTGCAGAGAAAGCATACATAATATCAGTGGTTTAAATAATTGCACTCTGGTCTGTTGTGATTTTCCTATCTGGGGCGAGCATACAGGTATGCTGTGTTTCCCTAGGAAAAGTTTTGTCACCCAGCGCATGTATGTCCCTTTCAGAGCTGTTCTGAATTGGTTGGACTGTTGATCATACCACCTGACTGCCCCCAGAACATAAGTGTCTGCTGCCTCCCTGGTCCCTTCTGTGTGGAGTCACAGAAGCCATGACCTGAACACAGTATGTTATAATGGTAGCCAGGCTCCTCCTGTCTGCATACCCCCATGATGGCAGCTCAGACAAGCCCCAGAAACACAGCCACAAGCACTCAGATCATCAGGAAAATGTCTGATTTCCCCAGTGACAGGCACTTCCACGATGACTAGTGGCTTCTTGAAGCACCTCTTGTGGTGATGTCCATGGTCTAGGGTTTATAATTAGGACGGCCCGAATTTAGTTGACGCTTTTCTCATGACTGTGACCAATTACACAACAACTTATATTCACGAATGAAGAACTTTTTTTTGCTCACAGTTTAGGGGTAGAGAATGTCACAGTGTGGAAGACACAGCAGTGGGCGCACAAGCAGCTGGTCACACTTAACTACAGTCAGGGATCAGAGAGAGGAGTTCAGAGAGATGACTCAGCAGGTAAGAGAGCATACTGCACTTGCAAAGGACCTGGGTTGGGTTCCCAGCACACAACTGCCTCTAACTCAAGTTCCAGGAGATCCAACACTCTCTTCTGACTCCATAGGCACCTGTGTGAATGCACACATGCCATACTGACACAGACACAAATATATTTATGTATGTGTAAATAAATATATGTATGTTGTATATAGTATATTATATATTATATTACACATTATACATTGCACATTACACATTACATATTATATATATATATACATATGCAATATATATCATTTAAAATTTAAAACAAAGTGAAATCTAGGAAGCAGAGAGAGATGGGTGCTCAGTTTCCTTCACTTTCTCTTGATTCAGCGTGGAACCAGTCCTTGGCACAGTGCTGCCCACATTGAGGGTGCGTTTCCCTCAGTTAAACCTTTCTGTAAACACCTTCACAGACATGCCCATCTGTGCTGTACTTTGACAGAAAGGAGCCTAGTGAATCTGGCTAGTCACCAGGCTAGTCACTTGTCTCCTAGGTGACTCCAAGTGCAGTCCAGTCAATCATCACACGTTCAGTGGCACCATCATGAGAGACACGTGCGGCCTGACTTCAGTATCCATCTCTTTGCTCCCAAGAACGAGCTTTTTAAGTGGACAGCCTTCTCACAGCGCGCCCACAGAGGCACCACTTACTTCTGCCTGATGGAGATCAGTCTCTAGAGCCAGAAGAGACACTAGGCAAGCCAGTCACACTGTCCCACAGGAACTAGCCTTCAACACTGTCACCACACAGTCTTCCTAACACCCCACCAGCCAGCCCCATGTGACCCTGTGCCAACTTCCTCCCTTGGGATATCAGCTACACCTAAGAAGCTGTTGCCAAGCCCACTGGCCCAGTGCCAGCATCCTCAGCCTTTGGTCAGGAACTCTTCTCAATACCAAGGGAAAGCTGTCACACAGACACTGCACTTGAAAGAATCGAGTGCATGGCACCTGCCTGGGCTGTGTCCCCTCAGGAGTCTGCCAGAAGACCATTTACTTCAGAATTATGAACTTGGGACCTTTCTATTCTAGCTGTCACAGTAAAAACGTCTTTCAGTAATGAGCTAACAGCCTTACCTAAGCCAGAAAAACAGCTCCAAGGCAATGGATGCTGAGTCAGGGCAGGCACGAACAGAAGGACAGTGAGCCCTCCTCTCTCATTTTAGTCTTTTGTACAAAAAAAAAAAAAAAATCACACACATAGACTTTTCTATTTTCTATCTTCCTATCCTAAGAAGGAAGAGTGGGCAGAACATTGTTTAGGGCCTCTGCCTGTCTCCTGCCTTCAGCTTTGAGCAGACCATTGGCGACTGGAGCTGTTTGCAGACCCCACAGTCGTGTCAGACCCAGCTCAGAATTTTCATCCTCAAAGTTGCTTTCCATTGTCCTCACAAGGCAGCCGGCTGTGCTTGCTCCTCGGATGTTTGAGTCTAATTAGGAAGACATAGAAGTAAAAAAAGTACAGCCAGGCCCGAGTGAGGCTCCCAGGAAGCAAGCTTTTGATGTGACTGGAAGGTCCTAGAAATGTCATTGTTCACAGGGGCCTCCTTACCCATGTGACCTTGCGACCACACAGATGGCCTCTCCTCCCCTCCAAGCCCCGGGAATCCTGATGTCATACACGTCTCCACCTCAGATAAGGTCAAGCCGCCCACCTGTAATGGCAGGTGATCCTGTAATAGGTATTGGGAGGGAGCAAAGGGAGTGTGTTTTGAACACCACTCAGCAAAGGAAGCAGAGTGGTGCCAGCTCTGGGCTGCTCCCCTCTTCCCTGGTGACAGCAGCCCCCTCTCTGAGTTTCTCCTTTCATACGATGTCTCCTCCATGGTCCTCCGCTGGTTTAGCAGAGATTCCAACAAGCCTGAACCTCCACCATTAGACAAAACTCAGGCATATGGTTTAACTTGGTCCAGAGGTCTCCATTCCAGTCCCTCTGGGGTGTGACCCTCTTCCCATATAGCACATTGAAAGAGTGTGGCTCGTAGTGAAGACATTAAGGGAGTTAGGTGAATGGGACCCCCTGCTGGGAGGACGGTGACCACCACTGTGCCACTGCTCACAGGTGGGCAGATGCAATGTTGGCTTTAGACTCGATGTGCTGTGTTCCCACACGTAAACTCAGACATACAGGCTTCCCCCACCCCCTCTCGTGTGTGTGTGTGTGTGTGTGTGTGTGTGTGTGTGTGTGTGTGTGTGTGTGTTTGTGTGGCTGGCTCTCTCACTCGCTCACACACTCACACATACACACACTGCTTGCTTGCTTGTCAGCTGTCTCTGTCTCTCTTTCTCTTCCTCTCTCACCTTGCTTGCCTGTCAACTGTCCCTCTGTCCATTCTCCTCACAGAGTTTCTGCTTGTGTGTGTGTGTGTGGCTGGCTCTCTCTTACTCGCTCACATGCTCACATACACACACACACACACACACACACACACACACCTTGCTTGCCTGTCAACTGTCCCTCTGTCCATTCTCCTCACAGAGTTTCTGCTTGTCCTTCTATCTTCTTTCTTGGGACAAAGCCAAGATCAGGTCCCTCTGTGATTTGCTTAGTAATTGTTCCCTTGTGCCAAGTCAGCCCCTGGGTTCTGTCCTGATGCCACAGCGAGGGAGCAATTGCTTCTTCAATTTCACCATGGGTTTGCTGGCATGACTGAGCATTGACATGGGCAGAGGCTGTGATGGAAGGAAGCCCGTGTTCCTCAGAGGACTAATCCATACAACTCTGATTCCCTGGAGGAGGGATCCATCTGAAGACGTGACACCCTATTACCCACCAACAGGGCAGCTCTGCCAGGAGGAAGGTAAGGCTGGAGCAGCAACAGGATAGACAGAGCTGCCTCCATGCCATGGGCCCAGAAGTTGCACATTAAAACACCGTGAAGCCATCAATGGAGGGAAGGCATACCCTACAGACACCCGAGGAATTAGTATGTGGAATATATAAAGAGTTGAACAGGCAGCACTCAGAAGACTAAACACAAGCATGCAAAAATACAGAGAGGCAAAAAAGTTCAGCAAACCAAGCCTGCATTGCGATCTCTTCTTCACCCCAGTCGGCGATCTAGGAAACAATAAATGATCGCATTCCACATTGAACGCGTGAAAGAACCTTTACAATGGGGTGGAGATGTAACTCAGCCCAGCTACCACGGAAACCAGTTTAGAGGCTCCTTAGAAACATAAAAATAGAACTTCCATGTGCTCTGGCTAGAACACTCCCTGCTATACCCAAAGGAATCTAAGTCCATGTACCACGGAGGTACCTACATGCCCGTGTTCACGGCAACACTGTTGGTGGAAGCCACAGTGTGCTACAACCCAGATGCCCATCAATAGTTGACTCATTAGAGGGCTCCGTAGGCAAAGCACTTGCCCTACATGCGTGTTTGGATGCCTGGCACCCATGCTCTTAAAACAAAGCAAAAGGAAGTACTGTAGTAACAGCACATGCTTGTAACCGCTGGAGGGACAGAGACTGGAGACTTGGAGACCCCTGCTCCAGCCGCTCCAGCCGCTCCAGCCGCTCCAGCCGCTCCAGCCGCTCCAGCCGCTCCAGCCGCTCCAGCCGCTCCAGCTGCATGGGCAAGCGCCAGCTCCAGTGAAGAGACCCTGTCTCAAAAAAGTGTGGCAAGTGTTAGATGGGGGCACCCAATGTTGACTCTGGTCATTGGGGGCAAAGAAAGAGAGCTGCACTGTGACCATCTTGTTCAGATGTTGTTTATCAAGCTATGGAAGTTCTGTCTCTCCCAGACTGGAGGGAACTGAGCTCTCGCTGGACGTCAGTGGCGGCACGGAAGAATTAGGGTTTTCGGGTGTGAGCAGATCATAGCTGTGCTGATTTTAAGATCTGTCCTTGCATTTCTAAAATCCACGCAGAATGTTTGTGGATGGTGTATTTGTGTCCCCTCCCCACCCA
>NW_022196913.1:55707438-55708231 GCF_008632895.1 Mastomys coucha | reverse complement strand
CCCCCCCCCCCGCTGATGTAATAAATATGCTGACCAAAGCCATTGGCTCTGGTTTATTCTGGTCCACAGCTCAAGGGTACGGGTGTGTCATGGTGAGAAGTTGTAGTGGTGAGTGACATCACATCTACAGTCAAGAGAGGAATGCTAGTGCTGGCCTTGCTTTCACCTTAAAACATACCATTTTATTTAGTGATGATGGTGATGATGGTGATGCTACTGCTGCTGATGGTGATGATGGTGATGATGGTGATGATGATGGTGATGATGGTGATGGTGATGATGATGATGGTGATGATGGTGATGATGGTGATGGTGATGATGATGATGGTGATGATGGTGATGATGATGATGGTGATGATGGTGATGATGATGATGGTGGTGATGATGGTGATGATGGTGATGATGATGATGATGATGATGACGTGTGTACTATTAGTATGTAGAGGCCAAAGGACAACTTTATAAAGTCAGTCCTCTCCTTTCTCTGTTGATTCTGACCTGGAGTTGCACCCAAGCCACTAAGCTTTCAAAGCAGGCTCTCACTGAGTCACCCTACTCACCCTCCTTCTGCATCTTAACTCAGCTCACAGAATGAGGAGGCCCTGCAGTGAGGAGGCCTTCAGTGAGGAGGCCCTGCAGTGAGGAGGCCTTCAGTAAGGAGGCCCTGCAATGAGGAGGCCCTGCAGTGAGGAGGCCCTGCAGCCTGAGACCCTGCAGCGAGGAGACCCTGCAGCGAAGAGGCCCTGCAGCGAGGAGACCTGCAGTGAGGAGACCTGCAGTGAGGAGGCCCTGC
>NW_022196913.1:55698775-55706497 GCF_008632895.1 Mastomys coucha | reverse complement strand
GCAGCCTGAGACCCTGCAGCAAGGAGGCCCTGCAGCGAGGAGACCCTGCAGCAAGGAGGCCCTGCAGCCTGAGACCCTGCAGCGAGGAGGCCCTGCAGCAAGGAGACACTGCAGCAAGGAGGCCCTGCAGCGAAGAGACCCTGCAGTGAGGAGGCCTGCAGTGAGGAGGCCTGCAGTGAGAAGGCCCTGCAGTGAGGAGGCCCTGCAGCGAAGAGGCCCTGCAGTGAGGAGACCCTGCAGTGAGGAGGACTGCAGTGAGGAGGACTGCAGCAAGGAGGCCCTGCAGCGAAGAGGCCCTGCAGTGAGGAGGCCTGTAGTGAGGAGGACTGCAGTGAGGAGGCCTGCAGTGAGGAGGCCTGCAGTGAGGAGGCCCTGCAGTGAGGAGGCCCTGCAGTGAGGAGGCCTGCAGTGAGGAGGCCTGCAGTGAGGAGACCCTTAAGTGCTGTGAAGATGAGGCTAGGTAGGTCCCCCTGATCACTCTGGGACTTGCCCTGACCAGCCTGAAGCCTGGGACTCTTCCTCCACAGCCTCTCACCACCTATTCTACCCAGACCCACACAAGGAATTGTAAGAACAGGAAATGGCTGTCCATCCGGTTGAACTCCTCTGCTCTCTAGATTTTTGGCTGCTCTTAATCCTACCTTCCGGCCTAAGGCTTTGCCTCTTGGGGGTTATGCGCAATATTTTCTGCATAATGATCTGGATTCTGTTACACGAGGCTAAGAGAGCTCCCACCCCTCAGCTGGTGAAGGAGGGAGGGAACAGCAAAAAAGACACACAAGGAGTCCAGGTTCTGCTGGAAATGTTAGTTAGGACAGTCTAAACTGTGGGAGAAAGAGAGCAAGGGAGGAAGGACATTGCTGTGGTGATGTAATCTCAGAAGGTGGGAAATAACCATCGCACTGGGAGGAAGAGCAGTCTAGTGAGAAGAGAAACTTGGTGGTGTAAGCTCCGCAGATTGGTAAGGCATGGGATGCTTACCCTGTGTGTATGTGTGTCTCTCTCTCTAGCAATAGGGTTGGGCTCATTTAGTCAAGTGTTTTCTGCTTAAACATGAGTACCAGAGCTCTGGGTTCAGTGAAAGACCTACCTCAGTAAGTGCATAAAGACTGTCAGAGGAAGAATGCCAACCTCTGACCTTCACACGATGCACATGTGTGAGCAAGCAAGCACACATGTGTGCACACAAACATGTTTTCAAATAGAAGGAAAAGCAGCCCTAAGAATGCTTCGTAGGGATAGGACGTAGCTCATCGATAGTGCTTGCCTGGAAAACATGAAGTCTCAGTTCGTTTCCTAGCAGGAAAACCAAACAGCTTTATAAAGGTAAGGTGCTTTCCTGGATTTCATGACAAGTTCCAAGCCAGCCGGGACTACGCAGTAAGACTCTGGCCGACAAAGACAGACAGACCGACCAACAGACAGACAGATGATAGATAGATAGATAGATGATAGATAGATAGATAGAAGACAGACAGACAGGCAGATGATAGATAGATAGATGATAGATAGATAGATAGATAGATAGATAGATAGATAGATAGATAGATATAGATGGTAGGTAGATAGATAATAGACAGATGATAGGCAAGTAGATGATAGAGAGATGATAGATAGATAGATAGATCGACAAGCAGATGATTGATAGATAGATAGATAGATACATTGATAGATAGAAGACAGACAGACAGACAGACAGACAGACAGACAGGCAGGCAGGCAGGCAGACAGATGTTTCCTTCTGTTCAGATGTTGACATCTTTTCAATTGTCCCCTCCATGTTTTCTGAACAGACACTCTGTGTTTAACCACCCTCAGGCTCGCCTCAGCTCTCACCTAACCTGGCACCCTTTGGTCCTTCTATTCTGCTACCTCAAAAATTGCGTTTTCTCTTTCATTGAACTGAGAGGGTGTCTATCCTTGAGGATGGCTGGCAGTGAATGGCAAACAAACTGAATCCAATATAGAGCAGGGTAGGATGGACACGTGGTTTACCTGGGCAGCCTGCACAGGATCCCCTGGAGAAACTGCATGCGAGTAGTCAAGTTTAACATTTGCAGCCACCCCACAGCTGTGCTGTATATATACAAACACACAAACAGGGGTGGGCGGAGGAGTGCATCGGGCTGGTGTACCTCAACAGTACCACACACTCCAAGGCTCTGAGTTCTATCTCCAGCACCACAAATAAATCTAACAAATCAGCTCTGAAGTGAAAACCGACAGGGGTGGAAGGCACAGGCCCCGCCCTTGCTTCTCACAACTGTACATACAGCTCCACAGATGCTGTGAGTGATCTGTCTCCATCGCTAGCCCTCTGGGCTTCTCTGCAGGCTCCCCCTCTCTTTCTTCATCCGTGTTATTAGCAGGGCTGCTCTCCCTTCACGGCGGAGTGTAACGGGCTACATCTCTTGTCTTCTGTCAGCGGCCACTGCTATTTCTAGCTCATGAATTGCTAGGCAACCGTGCCCATTCTTGTTGTCTCCATTCCGAATTTTCTTCTTATTATTTTTTTAATCTCCTCCTTGCATGGCTACTCTCTGCAATATAGAATTCTGTCACTAGAGAAAGCAGATGTTCCCTTTAGCGATCTTCAAGATTTATTTATACTTCAAAAAAAGAATTACAATCCTGTCTCCTTTAGCAAGGCTCAATTTCTTCCTGTCTTCCCATAGGAGCCAAGGTTACTAGCCTGCCCCAGTTGCACAAACAGAAAAGCAATATTTCTCTAACCTTCTATTCATCAGCCTTGCCATGTCCTTTCATTCTTCCAAAATGTTCTGACTTCCTCATATCTTATTTCTTTCTTTTCAAAGATACAAAACTGTCTTTGACCCAGGCCACGGCCTAACACATGTTCTGTTCTTAGAGAGACTTGATACCCCCACAGGGAAGGGACCCCACCTGCATTCTGACTGCTATGGTTTGTTTGTGCTTTGTTTCCCAGGGATGGTTGTATGTTGGGAACTTGGTCATCATCACCCTGACAAAGTGAGAGGTGGTGATACTTAAGGACATAGAGTCTAATGGTAGGTCCTCAAGCTGCTGAGACCTGTCTGTGGAAGGGAATTCTTGTCTCCTGAGTTCTCACCAAAGTCTCCTTCTGACTTCTGTTTCAAAGCATGATCTCTGACTCCCTCAGCTTCCTTACTTCCACTGTGAGTTCCCAGCCAGAGACTGAGCCAATAAGACCTTCTCGGTTCTAACGCCACACACTGAAGAAACCTCTTCTTCATATGTAGTCTGCCTCAAGTGTTTTGTGATAGCAATAAACCCAGACTAATACACCGCTCATCTCTAACCCTTTGACCTTGAGAAGGAGCAAATTCAAAGTAGCTCACTCAACCCCACAAGTCTATGTAGTATTATTCTCCTTTGTCTTCTCTGAGATGTGCAGGTACAAGTTAATACCCCTGATGATTTCTCTAGAAGACAACCTCTCGACTGCTGCTTCTCCCTGTCTTAGTTCCTCTGGATTCCAATTCTCTGAATCAGGCAGCCCTGTACTTTCAGACATCTGAATCCTTGCTAGGCTGACTGTTGTTTTAGAACAAGTTTGAGATTCCTTTCTGTTGTCACCAGAGATAGTTTAGGGGAAGAAAGGATTTATTTGGCTTACACTTCTAGGTCACAGTCCAACACTGAGGAAAATCTGGGCAAGAACTCTCAACCAGGAGCTTGAAGTAGAAACCATAAGGGAACACAGCCTGCTGACTGGCTCACTGGCTTCTACTTAGCTACTTCTCCCAGATAACCCAGGAACACCTGTCCAGGGAATGGTGCCTGCCACACATGGTTGGCTGATCCCTCACATATCAATTAACCATCAGGATGACCTCCCACAGACAGGCAATCCAATCTAGGCAGTTTCTTATTTGGGGCTTCTCTTTGAAGAAGGCTCTAGGCTGGGTTAAACTGAGAGCTGAAGATGTTTTTATGACATTAAAAAACATAATATGAAAGAATCATTATGGAACTGGAAACACAGTTCAGTGGTTAAGAGCACTTGTTGATCTTCGAGAGGACCAGGTTTGACCTCTAACACCTGTGATAGGCAGCTCACAACTGCTTGTGACTCCAGATCCAGGAAACCCAATGCTCTCAATGGCCTCCCCAGGTACCCTCACATATGTGGCACACACACACACACATAGAGAGAGAGAGAGAGAGAGAGACAGAGAGAGAGAGAGAGAGAGAGAGAGAGAGAGAGAGACAGAGACAGAGAGAGACAGAGATAGAGACAGAGAGACAGAGATAGAGACAGAGACAGACCCAGAAACATAAAATTAAAATTACAGTACATCTTTAAAAATAGTTCTCATGTGGTATATATGTATTTTATATCGTACTTAGATTTTACATATTTGTTTATGTAGTAGGTGTACTTATTTGGAATTATGTGTTATATGAATTTCTTATTTCCCTGCTGCATAAGTTATTTATATTATTTAAACAAAACAGCGATAGAACTGGTTAACATAAGCAATGGCAGTACTTATGATAGAATTAATTAAATAATTACCTCTTGGGTTTTTTTTTTTTTTGGCTAAAATCTTGTGCAATTAAGCAATCAATATGCATGAGAAAGACATAATGAATATTTTTAAAATATTCCTTCTGCTTTTTGACATGGTAATTTAAAAAATTAAATTCTGTAAGTTATAGTATTTGCATACAAAAAAGATGGTAAGGGCTGGAGAGATGCTCTGCAATTAAAAGTGCCTGTTGCTCTTCCAGGAGACCCCAGGTCTGTTGCCAGTAGCCAAATGCATGCCTCAAAATGCTTGTACCTCCAGCTACAGGGATTTTAACAACCTGCCTGGCCTCTTTGGGCTCCTGTACACACAGAGAGGCACATACCTACTCATACTTCAAAGAAAAATAAAATTTTAAAGCTTACATATACAGAAGGAAAATTCAGATGGAGAGTATCTAGATTTAAAAACAAACAAACAAACAAACAAGCAGATAAAACAATTGTTATTTCAGTCCCACAAAACATCAGGAAGTCTTCCTTCCCTGTTCCCATCTGTGGTTTCTTCTCTGGAGTGCCTGTGACCTGTAGGTATCTTTTCCTTTCATGAAAGCCTCGGGGTATTTGTTGTGCTTTGGTCATAAACAGAGCAAACAGAGCCAGGCAGTGATGGCACACGCCTTTAATCCTAGCACTTGGGAGGCAGAGGCAGGTGGATTTCTGAGTTTGAGGCCAGCCTGGTCTACAGAGTGAGTTAAAAAAGCAAACAAACAAAAACCAGAGCAGAGCCAGAAGTCACTGTGCCGTGGTCTAGGCAGGAGCAGAGGCACTCTGGAGAGGCTGGGTCCCAGAGGCTCAGTCCCAGGATTGCTTCTTGCTGCTGGTATGTCTTTCCTGCCACTTAGCCGACCCCATTGGACAAATCTCCTGCAGATCAACATGAAGATGACCTTTCATGAATTAATGCTGTTTAGATAAATTAATGAATTTATAGACTTCCTGATTTGATTCAAATAATTTTTTTTAAAGATTTATTTTATTTATTTTATGTGTATGAGTACACTGTAGCTGTACAGATGGCTGTGAGCCATCGTGTATATGGCTGCTGTTGATCTCAGGACCTCTGCCAGCCCTGATCACTCCATCGTAATTCACTGTAGCTGTCTTCAGACGCACCAGAAGAGGGTGTCTGATCTCATTACAGGTGGTTGTGAGCCACCATGTGGTTTCTGGGATCCGAACTCAGGACCTTTGGAAGAGCAGTCAGTGCTCTTACCCGCTGAGCCATCTCGCCAGCCCTGATTCAAATAATTTTAAGAAGAAAGTTTAAGGAGACGGCTTTAGTTGTTTTCCCAGAGAGAGGTAATAAACTTAGGATCATGAATAGAATGTGCCTCCTCCTCCTCATAGAGTAGTAAGCAAAGACTGCATAATAAAGAATGAAATGAGCCTTCATAAGTTACACTAAAAAGAGAAACAGGCTTGGGACAAATTTGTGATCAAGAAAAAGCATTCGTTCTAGGACAGGCGCAAGGATGAGGGCCACAGGTGTGTGTTATGGTAAAGCAAGGCCATGTAACACCATTGCTTTGAACTTATAATGAGCTTACAGAATGAAATGCTGCTTTGAACTTACTACGGGCATCCTTCTGTAACTCTGTGGTCTTTTATCTACAAGATAATTGTAGATATTTTATCTACAAGATAATTTTATAAAGATCTTACCTGTGAAATTGATGAAACAAGTGGTTGGGCCTGAACAGAGAGTGCGTGAGGATGCGCGTGCGCATGTGCACCTGACTTTCTTCCGCTTTTCTTTCTCTTGCTCACAAAGAGAGTTAACAAATTCAAAGCTTCTTGCCTGGCAGGTGAGGGGCCCTTGAGCCAAAGAGAAAAGAGCCTAAGTAACTAAGCTTTTTTCCTCATCCCCCGCTGTTATCAGCGAGAGTTAAATTGCCTGAAGTCAGCAGCTTTGGGACCTGGCCACTGACAGTGTACCCCCTTTGATACCTTCCTTGGGGAGCTGGATGCTGGATTAGTCCCAGCACTCTTGGGTGCTGGGGACCAGACCTTGGGTCCTCATGCTTGTGCATCGAGTGTTTTACCAACTGACTCATTTCCTTTGCCCACTTCTCACTCCTCCAGGTGGCTCCTTCTGACTTCAAGCCACTATTGAACCTGGGTCTCTCTCAGTCTTCAGATGTCTCTGACTTCCCCCTTCTACAGCCTCTCTCTGTTTTCAGTGAGGTGTGATTATGGTGGACAATGGGTAATCCAGGCTACCTGCCACCTTCATGTCAACTAGTTAGTGACCCTCACTTGATCTGGGAAGTTTAGTTGACAGTAGGATAGACTGACTTAACACCAGCGAATGTTTACGAGATCTTAAATCCTGCCCACTACAGTCTACCCTCTGCTCCTCCTGTGGTCCACTATTCTCTCATATGCAAAGTACATCCACCCTGTCATACTACTGTGATGATATCACAGGTTGGGAAGAAGGCTCAGCAGTTAAAGTGATTGCAAATGAGGACAAGAGTTTGGAAAGTTTAGGACTGCCCCCAGGCCCCAGGGGGAATGTTACCTCCCCTCTTCACTTCAGCCATTGGACTTCTGGCAACCTCTGCTTGGGGGCTAACACCTGAGAGTTAAGACAGGTGCTCTCTGTTGACTGTCAGTTCGTCTTTGAAGAAGCCGCCTGAGTATGCCCACCACCTGAGTACGCCCATTGCCTGAGCACTGCCACCGCCTGCATACGCCAGCCTTCTGAAGGTCTTCTGAACCTGGGGACTTTGGCACCTGAACTTTCTTTGTAGTGTAATCTAGAGACTCATTTTCAGTTTCTCCTGTGACTATAAAAACCCTGGTTTATTCTCAGTAAAGTGGAGCCTTGGTTGGGACGCAACTTGGCTTCCTGTTTTCTCTTTGCATTTCAAACCCTTTACTTCAGGTCCTTTATTCCCTCCTGGCTGAGGAGAACCCCGTTCGTGGAACTGCAGACAGTTTCAGGGGGGAAAAAAAGTCTGGCATGCATAGGTCCCTGGGCTTGAGTCCCAGCCTTTGGGGCTGATTCGTTGACTCAGCACAATCCTTTAGAGGTTCTCTCAGTTTGTTATAGGGGTCAGTCATTTGCTATTTTTCATTACTTGCGATGCACACTTTGCGTGAAGGCGGTATCTGAGGCGTAAACTTCAAGTAAAGTCAGTCTCCTGCCTCCGCATTGTCGCCTGGCACCCCAAACTCAGAGG
>NW_022196913.1:55689908-55698005 GCF_008632895.1 Mastomys coucha | reverse complement strand
TTTTACACCACCCGTGTGTAGTCTGTTTGTCAAAGCCGAATCCCGTGCCCACCTGACCAGAACCCATCGTCCTGCGGAATAAGGGACCCCCCCGCAAGAAACCCCGGTCCTCCGCAATTACTGAGTAGCATTCTGGAACTTGACTATGTTACCTCCTTTTAGCCATTTAACATACTAGGGATATCTGGATTGTTTCCAATTTTAAACTAAGTAAGAAGACTATAATCTTCTGAACCTAGGTGCTGTGCTATGTGAATAATTTCACTTCTTTGAGATAACACACCTAAGAACATCATCCTTGGTCCTCTAAGGAACCACCTAACTTCCCCTGTACAGCAGTGGAGAGCTATACCAGAGCTGGCAGCCAACCCCTGCAGCCCCAGTGGTGCTAAATATCATGGCAGTTCATGGTTTTAGCTATTCAGAAAGCAGGTGATTGTGTTTCACAGTGGCTGGATGGCATCCCTTCAACAGCTTAACTTATATTTATTATGGCTTAATTTATACTTTTTCAATACCCACAAGGCCAGCTTTCTTTCCGTCCTTTTGCTAGCCATGTGCTTTGTTTGATGAAGAATTAGAACTTGCTTTTTATCCACGTCTTTGTTAACTTGTTCTTATTTTGGTTTGTTATCTTTTTTTTCATATTTTTGCTGATTTACTCTTTCATTTATGCAGGTGTGCATGTGCCTTCATGAGTTTGCCTACCCTATATGTACAGTTGCCCTTGAAGGCCAGTAGAGGGCATCAGATCCCCTGGAGCTAGAGGAACATGTGGTTGCAGGTACTGGGAATCAAACTTGGGACCTGTGCAAGAGCAGCCAGGGCTCTCAATTGCTTAGCCATCCCTCCAGCCCACTTCTTTCTTTCCCACTGTTGCTTTAAGAGTTCACTGCATGCTCTAGACCATGCCTGGCTTTTCGCATGGATGGTAAGTATATGAACTCGGGTCCTTGTGTTCACATAGCAGACACTTTGTGACTGAGGCATCTCCATTGCCTCTATTTGCCCAGTTTAAATGGGCTGTGCCTCATGTTGCTGTTTTAGGAGCTCATGCTATACCAGGACATGTATGTGTCTCATCCATATGATTAGTAAATACTGTCTCTGCGGAGGTTGTCCTTTCACTCAGTTGAATGTATGTGTCGTTGGATGTACCTGTCTTATAAGAAGAAAATGCAGTGCAGTTCATATCCTCTTGTTATCTATGCTTTTGATATTTTGTGCAAGGAACTCATAAAAATTCAATATATGCCATAAAATGTTTCCCCTGTGCCTTATTCTATGAATGTAAAACCTCTAGGTATTAGAGTTTGAGTGCAGCTCAGCAGTTAGAAGAGTTCATCCTGCTCTTACAGAGTACCCAAGGTCACTTCCTAGCACCCACATCAGGAGGCTGACAACCACCTGCTAAATCCATCTGCAGGTGCTCCAGTGCCCTCTTCTGGCCTCTATGAGCACCTGTACCCACATGGTACACATAAAGTCAGTTAGGCACACACACATATATACATAGACATATATATATATGTAAATATGCTCTTGAATTCTGGAAGCATGTCTCCATTGCTGGGTCTGTAAGGTTTTTTTGTTTTTGTTTTTGTTTTTTGATGTAAGTTGTTTTTATGTGCTCTACAAGTTGAAGCTCCAGTTTTATTCTTTTAAGTATAGGTGCCCAATTTTCTAAATACAATTTGTTGGAAAGACTATTCCCTTCTGTGTGGTTTTGATACTGTTAGTAAACAGGCATTCCCACTGGCCTGCTGTCAGGGACCTAGCAGCAGCTTATGTAATTACCTGCCACTACCAGGTACAGCTAGGTGCTGTATGTGAAAGGGCCCCCAGCTCTCTCTCTCTCTCTCTCTCTCTCTCTCTCTCTCTCTCTCTCTCTCTCTCTCTCTGTGTGTGTGTGTGTGTGTGTGTGTGTGTGTGTGTCTTGTCCTCCCGCTCCTCCCCCTCTGTTCCCCCCCACCTTGTATCTCTCTGTCTCCCTGTCTGCCTGTCTGTATCTCTCTATTATATCCCCACTCCAAGATGGTCTTTTAGTCTTCCCTTCCCCAATAAACCACTTACACTGGATCTTTTGCACGCTATAATTTCTCAAGGGCACACCTTGGCATGGATCCACTGAAGGTACCCCTCACCAAGTTTTGTCCTATCAAATAGCATTGTCAAAGGTCATCTGACTACATACATAAGGTTTATATTGAAGCTTCCTAGTTTGATCCACGATCGATATTTTTGTCTTTATTGAATACCACACTGTTCCAATTACTATAACTTTGCATTAAGTTTTAAAATCAAGAAGCATGATTTTTTGCATTTAAAAATGCATATGATTTAAAATCAAGAGGCTCCAATTTTGTTCTTTATGAGTTAAGTATTCAGGATCCCAGAACAAAACAAGCCTGGGCTTGGTGGTGCAAATCTGTAATCCTAGCATCAAAGGTTACAGCTGAAGTAGGAGAACTCTAGCTTTGAAGTTAGCCTGGGCTACACAGTGAGTTCCAACTTAGGGGGGGAGGGTGCGCCACTGCCCCCATGCAGGGGTCCGAGAACAACTTACCTGAGTCCTTTCTTTCTACCATGTGGGTTCTTGGGATCTAACTGAGGCAGCCAGGTCTGAAGCAAATGCCTAGAACTGCCAAGGCTCTCACTGTCCCTCATTTTTAGTTACTTTATATGAAGTATGAAGTTCTGAGTTTCCCCTCGTGCTGATTTTCCCTCCAGGAGTTCTGTCACTTCATGAGAAGGATGTGTTGAAGTCCCCAGAAAAAACTTTGAACATGCCTACTTCTTAATTCTTCCATTCAGCTGGTGAGGTGTCTGTGTTATATGTACTTGTAATTGTGGACACACGAGTGTGTGCATGTGCTTAGGCAGGCATGTCTGCACAGGCTACAAGTTAACATAGGGTATCTTGCCTTGAAAGCTCTCTTATCTTTATTTTCTGGAAAATAGTTACTCATTTATTTGGGTGTTGGGCATACTAAGTGTTATGAAATATGATGTAGTGGGGGATACCATGGCAGGCTGATGTCAAGAAGGTGAGAAAGGGAGCAGCAAGAACAGAAAGGGAGGGAGAGAGGGAGAGAGAAAGAGAGAGAGAGAGAGAGAGAGAGAGAGAGAGAGAGAGAGAGAGAGAGAGAGAGAGAGGGAGAGGGGAAAGGGACAAAGGGGAAGGAAAGGGAGTGAGGAAGGGAAAGGGAGGGAGAGAGAGGGAGGGAAAGGGAGGAAGGGAGGGAGGGAGAGGGAGAGAGAGAGAGGGAGGGAAAGGGAGGAAGGGAAGGAGGGAGGGAGAGAGGGAGGGAGAGAGCGAGGGAGGGACAGAGGGGAAAGGAGTTGGGGTTGCTGCAGGAAGCCCTTTTATACATTGCCCACATCTGGCGCACCTGGAGGTGTTGGCAGGTGATGATGGCAGCATCAGGTGATGGTGTGAACTATGGCTAGGTCCCTGAGCAGACCCTAGTGGAACCACCTGTACGCTAACACTAAGAACCACCTAAAGTCCTTTGCCCATATTCCAGAACCAGGTTCCTTAGAGCTCCCCCATCCCCCACCTTCAATGACTCAGTGCGGACACCCGGTCATCACTAATGGCCAATGGTTCACATCACCACTACTGCTGTATCTTCCCTCTGTGCATCCTCCATATCCCCTCTAAAGCCTGCCATTTCATCCTGGCCTGTCCCCGTCTCCATCCCTGCTCAAAGGCAGCCAGTTTGTGCCCCCCCCCCAATAAATCTCTTGTGTAAGGTTTATTGTGTGGTGTGATTTTTGTGGTATTTCCTGGCCCCGACTGCTCTTTCAAAGCAAAATGCCTTCAGAGGGCATGCACATGCCAGAGTTTGTGTGTGCAGGTCAGAGGACAACTTGCAGGAGTCAGTTTTCACCTTTCACCACGTCCATTCTGGAGATTGAACTCAGGTTGTCAGGCTTGGCAGCAAGCTCCTTAACCCATGAGCCATCTTGCTGGCCCCAGCAAGACACACAGAGAAAGACCCTGTGCAAAGCAGTGGAAGGGCTTGGAATCCAATGCATGTCCTCCCCCAATTTGAGATTGATCAGTTTGAACAAAGACAGGGAGTCTGATAGGCTCACAACTTTGGAATGAGCATGTCCTGATAATGCTCTGAACTTGTTGGACTGGTCCACAGGCAGAGGCGGCTCTTACTGGCAGGAGAAAAAGCTGTCCAGGCCTTTGTCTCCAGTAAGAAGAGTCAGGAAGAGGCCGACCATCTTGAAAGTTCACCATCTTTACCTAGCCATGGTCCCTCTCCCTGTGTGTCTGTCTATCCAGGAATCTGTCTCCTCATTCCTCAAACCTGAATGTACTAGCTACTTTTGTGTGTCAACTTGACATGAGCTGGAGTTATCACAGAGAAAGGAGCCTCCCTTGAGGAAATGCCTCCATGAGATTCAGCTCTAAGGCATTTTGTCAATCAGTGATCAACGATGGGAGGGCCCATTGTGGGTGGTGCCATCCCTATGCTGGTAGTCTTGGGTTCTATAAGAAAGCAAGCTGAGCAAGCCAGGGGAAGCAAACCAGTAAGGAACATCCATCCATGGCCTCTGCATCAGTTCCTGCTTCCTGACCTGCTTGAGTTCCAGTCCTGACTTCCTCTGGTGAAGAACATCAATGTGGAAGTGTGAGCTGAATAAACCCTTTCCTCCCCAACTTACTTCTTGGTCATGTTTATGCAGGAATAGAAACCCTGACTAAGACACTGAAGTTCAATTCAGCTAGACTGGCTGACTAGTGTACTCAGGGGACTCTCCTGTCTCCCCTTCCCTGACACCCTGAGGTTATGGGCACATGCTGTTGTTCCTGGCTTCTTAGGGAATGGGCCTGAGTGTCAGAATTCAGGTCCTCATTTCTCTGCTGGTGAAAATGAGCCAATTCAAGGCAGATTAGAATATATTAAAGGCAGGTTTATCAGGAAACTGCTCTCTGGCAAGTTCACTGACCCCAAGGACTGAGGCCAGGGGAGTTGCCATGGGGCTGGGAGATGTGGAGAGAAGAGAAAGAGAGCAACAGACCAAAATGTCTGGATTATATAGGGAAGAACCTTTTGGGGGAAGGGCAGCTCAGCCCCTGGGGCTGGAAAGTTCAAGATTGAAGGCTGGGTATGCCAGATAGGGACTGAAGGATGCTGGGAGAACATGGAGGCCAGGTCTTCTTTGATATGTAAAATATGCACCCCAGTACTTTGTCTCTGGATCCGAAACCAAGCACTCATGCCCACCTACATCCCAGTCCTATGGACTGGGCAGTCTCCTCAGCCCTCAGTCATTGCTTCAAGCGTCATGTCTACACAGTGTGTTGCATGTGGGACCATTTTGCCTTTGATGGACTGACTTCATGCTGTGCAGTTTCCTTTTCCCTTCTGGTCTTTGTGCTATGCTGGAATCTACATTATTGGATTTTCTGCCAGCCACTTTGGGTCCTGGTTTTTCTTAGCGGTCCTTGCATCTCTCTCCTTTCCATTACTTTCCACTTTCCATTCCTGATGTTTCCCCAGAGGTTCTCATCAACTCTACCCTTGGTCTCACATCTCTCCTTGCTGTCAGTGTCTAGTGAATGGCTTCGCTGTGACTCTGCCTTGGAATGCTGAACCTTCCTCCCCACCCCCCACCCCCAAAGAGGCTGCCTGGAGTTTTCAGGAAATTCTTTGGCTACCACTGCTGATTAGCGCCATTTATAATCCAGCTCAGAAAGGCAATGTAGCCTCTCCATCTGCTCTGAATTTGCAACGTAAGGGAAATGTCAGGGTGTCAGATTCCTGGCTGCCTCCCAACCCCCACCCCCACACTCTGGCCCCCTCGGAGGAGGCGTCCAGCACTACCATCTGAATGAAACTCACCTTGTCCTCTTTGCTTTCCCATGGAACAGCGACCATGATGTATGGACACCTGCCCACCAGCCTCTCCCGACAACCCACTTCATACCAGCAGCCAGTGGGCTCCATAGTCCTGGAGGGTGGACCCCAGACTCCCTAATCACTACATGCCAGGCGAGCAGTGTGGGTCAGAGGCAAGCTCAGATGTCTGTGCTCACTGTCTACTTAGTTTGTGATTCTGTCTCTGCCTCTCATTTTACTGGGTGAAAGCTGGGATGACAGACATATACTGCCACATCTGGCATTATCTGTGCTGTAGGGATGCAAACCGAGTTCCCCCATGCCTGCACAGCGAGCACTTTACCCAATAGGCCTTCAAAGGATTTTGTGGTGAAAGAGTATCTTGGCGATCAGATACACAAAACTCACACCACATGACAGACCTCACACTAGGGATTTAATGGAGGCGTTGCGGGGGTGGGGGGAGACGCAAAATGGGATAGAGACAGAGACCAGGTGGTGATGGTGGGGGAAGGGAGATATGGAGCATGCACACAAGGAAATCGATAAGTTATTTCTGTGCCGATGAAATGAGCCAATACAAGGCAGATTAGAATATACTAAAAAGGCAGGTTTATTGGGAAGTTGCTGTTGGGTGAGTTCACAAGAACTGAGCCCAAGAAATCATGAGAAGGGTAGGAGAGGGGGGAAGAGGGAGAGAGGGGGAGGAGGGAGAGAGAAAGAGTAAAGAGAGAGAAGAGAAGAAGACAGAAGGAGAGAGAGGGAGAGAGAGAGAGAGAGTAAAGAGAGAGAAGAGAAGACAGAAGGAGAGAGAGAGAGAGAGAACGAGAGAGTGCAAGAGCATAAAATGTCTGGATTATATAAGGAAGATTCCCTAGGGGAAGGACAGCTCAGCCCCAGAGCTGAAAAGTTTCCGGTCCAAGACTGGGTATGCCAGATAGAGACTGAGGGATGCTGGGAGAACTTGGAGGCCAGGTCTGCACCTTAGTCCCTTGTCCCCAGGTCCAAAACCAAACAGATAATGTGTCAAAAGTGGTGATGTGTTGCCTTGGTCTTCAGTGATGATGGTGGAGGGGACTGAGGGGGTGTTGGCCCCTAGTCACTGAAGGCAGGTGGCAGATGAGAGGCTCTTGGTTCTAGAGTGTGAGCTCTTCTTAGTTGACTAACAGTTGATCTCCCAGCATGCCTTTGAATGTTTTATGTTTTCTCTCAGGATAAGGCTACCAAAGACGATCACATAACTTCTGCCATCCCCCTGAGGCCCCTAGGATGTTAATAATAGGTTCCAGACCATGCCTCAGCTGTTGAGAAACTGGTAGCTAGGAGCATTGCACAGGGCAAGCTTTCACATCAACAGTCTCACCTAGCTAACATGCCTCTAGAGACTTCCCATCCACCAGGGGACCAGGCCCAGGTCCAGACTGTAAGTGATCCGAGTTTGCTCAGGACCCCCAAGAGCAAATTCTCAGCACAAAGACGACTTATTTGCCCCAAGGAACAGAGGGTAGGGAGTAAGAGATGAAGATGGAAGGTAAAAAACAAGGGTGGAAAAGAAGGGACCAAGAGGAGGAGGAATGGGTACTTGTCCTAGAGTAGACAAAGGTCTGCCTCTGGATAGAGCTAGGAGACAGACGGAGTCCATAGGTAAACAGCAGTTTACCTATGATAAAGAGTCTCCCTATGGTAAAGGGAGAACTCTGAGTTTGGATGGGGTGTTTAATTTCAACTGGATATGTTAATTATATGAGCCAAAGGGGGTTTTTGATTGCTGGAATTCAGTTCTTTGATGGATTCACCTATCTCTTTAGCATAGCTTAAGGTAGGTCCCTGACATACATAGGAATGTTGGGTCTCTACAGTGGCCAGAGATCCTGTTCTCTTGACTATGAGGAGTAATTTTATTTCAAGTAGTGACAATGTACAGATGTATAATTCCTATCTAACGCCCTGCATGTAAAGTGGTTGAGCCCCAAGAGAACAGCACAGCGGCTTTGTTAGTGACCAAATGTGTACTTACACACACCAGCAAGCTTTCCTGGGCCTGCACCCCAGGTAGATAGACATTCATCTCCCTGCAAACCCTCCCTCAGAATGTTCAGAGCAGTTTCATTTCTAATAGCTGAGGTCTAGAAGCAGCTCACTAGACAGATGGTTAAAAAAGCAAGGTACGCCGGGTGGTGGTGGCGCATGCCTTTAATCCCAGCACTTGGGAGGCAGAGGCAGGTGGATTTCTGAG
>NW_022196913.1:55660301-55689874 GCF_008632895.1 Mastomys coucha | reverse complement strand
CATCAAAAAAAAAAAAAAATCACAGACTGTACGACTCCATTCATGGAATGTCTCAAAGTAATAAAATTATAGAGAAAGAACAGATGAGAGGTGTCAGGTTCTCAAAGGACTAAACAGGGGGACCATCAGAGCTTGGTCTGGAGCCTCTAAAACTTTGCTCTTTGTAAGCTGATTGTGTCAGATATTTAATTAAGGTGGTAGAAAACTGATTGGTACATCAAGACTGGATAAAGGCTGTGTGTTTCTGAAACTTCCCATAAATCTGTTTGTATTTAAAATATGTGTGTGTGTGTGTGTGTGAGAGAGAGAGAGAGTGAGAGAGAGAGAGAGAGAGAGTTAGTTTTATGAAAATGGGATTTTATCTGTTGTAAAAGTGATGATAAATTACTGATTTAGACTTCTTTGCCAGGGACACGAAGCTTAAGTTTCAGCCTGGAGACAATGGTATGGATTTCCCTGTTTATCCAATGCCGTGTTCCCTTAGTGAGCTGTTAATATCAGACCACATACCAGGTCTGTGAAGACGGTGGAGACCTGCATTACCCAGCTCCAAGAGATTTACTGAGCTGAAGGCTACCTTCAAATATCATGCTGGGCTGATATTTAAGTGTTGGTGGAGTTCTGTCAGTTGCTAGGAACCTGATTCACCATCTCCAGTCATCTTGCGTTATTGTCTCCTGTGTATTCTTGTCCTGCCCGGGCAAGATATCAAGATCAGTTCCTCAGTTGGTCATACCCAGGGGCCAGCACCTCAGATGAGGCCTGTGTCTCTACCTTTCTCAGCTCTGTTGGCAACACACATATAGGCATCATGCCCCTCGGCCTCATCTTTCCCAACAATGGCTACCTGTTGTTTTTATTTAAATATCTCTATTTATGCTGTATGTGCGCCCACACGCATGCATTTGAGCGTGTAGAAGTCAAAGAACAATCTTGAATGTTTCTTGATGTCTGCTTTTCCCCTGAGACAGGGGCTCACAGTAGCCTGGAGCTCAGTAACCCAACAACCAGGTCCCTTAGAGCACCTCCCACCCCCACTGATTCCAAAGACCATAAGACACAGTATTTAATGTGGCATTAGTTCACCAGCCTGTGGACTTCCACTGAGCTGAGCAGGATGCCAGGGTCAGAGTTTTTCTTTTGCTTAGAAGGCAGGGAGTGAGATGAGGACAACTCTCCACCTGCCACCTGGTTCAGCCGTTAGGCTGGCTTATAGGGAGAGGACTCCAGTCCTGAACTCCATAATTATAGAAGGCAGGATAATTCCCTATAGCTCTGAGCATTTCCTGGATACGGTGAAAATTTCCTCCATTACTTATTTATGTTGTATATGTGTGTGTGCATGCACATGAAAGTGCTTTGCCCAGTCTGGGTAGCCAGCAAGCCCAGGGACCCTCCTGTCTCTGCCAGGACCAGGATTGCAAACATGTACAACGCTTGGCTTGTTTATATGGGTTCTGGCTGCCAAAGTCAGGTTGTCATTCTTCTACAGCAAAGCCCTCTCTCCTATCGTTATAGTAGGCTTAGAGTAAGATAAGCTTCCCGGAATACAACCGACAGCAGGACGTCTCAGTAGGCTTTCTATGTGTTTAAACCAACTTGTATCTGGTACCCAAGGTCAGCGAGTGTGAGCCAGAGGGAACCAACACTGGCTGATAGCTTTCTATTACACTAAACATTGTGATGTTGTCTGTGTGTGTGTGTGTGCGAGGGTGAGGGTACATGCATAACCTTTTCATAGTCTATCAGGGAATATCTTCCATATATCCTTAGGAATATCTGTGTGCACATGTGTACACACAGAGGATCCTACACACCAGTGTGCACACATAGAAAGATGCTATACACCACTGTGCACAAACAAAAGGATACCCTACACCAATGTACATACACAGAAGTGTCCCCCACACCAGTGTGTGCACATCTGTGTGCACACACAGATCAAATATGCAAACGGATGAGTCACACACACTGAGCTGCCTCCTGGCCTGCCCAGCCTGGATGCCCATATGGACCCTGTCTCAAACCATATTGCCTCTCCACAGCAGAGAACATGACTTCACATAGATCAGGCTGTGGAGCACTGATCTTTTCCAGTCTGAAGGACAGTCACTTCAGACATGTAGTATTCGTCTGGAGCCTGCTGCTATGTCACCAAGGTTCCAGAGGCTTGGATGGACACACATCCAGTCCCACTTTGTGACAAATCCTGGTTCCCAGGCACCTCTAAGGCCACTTCTTCATGTTTCAATCTCCATCTCAGTGTGGGAATATTTCAACAAAGCCTTCAGAGAAAGCTTGACCTGTAATTATGAAAACCAAGAATGCAAATGTCTCTGTTAATATCGGTCCCCATAGAAGCCACCAACTCTTGAAGAAAAACACTACTGGCAAATGACCAGGTGAGCTGAGTGCAGTGTCCCAGTCTTCCCACACAAACTCACAAGAAGCTCTGAAGCCTTGTCGAGCCAAGCAGCATAATAATCCTCATGTTCCAGAAGGTTCCAAGCGCTCTGTCAGTCCAGTTCTTCTCACTCACTGGAGTCTCCATCCAGTCTCACACTCTCAACATCAAAGGTCTCAGCTGCCCCCACCATGCTTCCAAAACACCCTACACAGGACAGGATTTGCTAAAGAGGAACAGGGAACCGGAAACAGCTGTGCAAAGAGCCCGGGGCTGGGTCCCCTGGGGCTCACGCCTGGCCATCTGGGTCTCCTCTTGCAGCTAATCTCCCTGGTTCTCAGAGAGGCAGCCCATTAACTCAGACAGCTGGGAAATGATAGAAACCATCTTTTTTTTTTCTTTTTAACTCATTCTTATTATTCATGTTTATGTTTCAGGGTCTGAGGGACTTTAAACCTATGATCTTTCACAAGCTGTTTAAGCCCAGAGGCGTGGGTGCTGGGATTCTAGTTAGGGGTCACATGGGGCCAGCGTACATAAAGAGTATTGCTGACAAGTGAGCAGCAAGATTGTAGACATTTTTCATTTCAGGTGTAATTTGAGATTTTGATGGAATGCCTGGCTGAGCTGTGGGCTCAGTTTTTCTGGAAGCAAAATGTCTCCTACAGAATAATCCATGTCCTCAGTTAATTCAAGTTCTTTGTTTTTAGACTTCAATCTCTGGTATATTCTTACTTGCAAAACCCAACACTGGACTGTGGGGTGGTAGCTCAACAGATAAAGTGTTGTTATGCAAGTGCTGAGTTCAAATCCCTAGCATCCATGTAAGAAGCTGGGCATGGCCGGGCAGTGGTGGCGCACGCCTTTAATCCCTGCACTTGGGAAGCAGAGGCAGGCGGATTTCTGAGTTCGAGGCCAGCCTGGTCTACAGAGTGAGTTCCAGGACAGCCGGGACTACACAGAGAAACCCTGTCTCGAAAAATCCAAAAAAAAAAGAAAGGAAAAGAAGAAGAAGAAGAAGAAGAAGAAGAAGAAGAAGAAGAAGAAGAAGAAGAAGAAGAAGAAGAAGAAGAAGAAGAAGAAGAAGAAGAAGAAGCTGGGCATGACAATGCATTTGTAATCCCAGCACCTGGAAGGCAGAGACAGGAAGATCCCAGGGGCTCACTGGTCAGCCAGTTTAGTTCATTGGTGAAGGGCAGGTTTAGTGAGAGATCCCTCTCAAAAAAATAACACAGAGAGTGATAGAGAAAACACCTGATGGTGATCTCCAGTCTCCAGTCTTGTATACACATGATTCATATGCAGGCATTGGCTCACCAACTCTCACACACACACAGACACACATATACACCCCGAGCCAAGGCTCCTCTGTCCATGCCTCCTCCTCCCAGCTCCTTCGCCTTTATCCCGTTAGGGTTCTCATAAGGCAGGAGCAATGAGCCCTGCATCAGCCTGTCACTCCCCGCCTGGGTCAGTGACTCTGCTCTCATTCCCAGATGCAATGATGTCTTGCTTTAGAAAAATAAATGCAGGACAGGATGCTGGGTCACGGGAACACAGACTGAATATGAAAATAACAAACTTATAAGGAGATTTTTTATTCTCAATTCAAAGGAAGCCAGTTCCACATTTAACTCCAACATATTCCTAAAAGATAAGCTCAGTTTTTAATATAAAATTTTTGCCTGAACCTTTTCATTTCTATTTTGCTTTTTATGTGGAAAGTTGGACCCATAGGAAACATATTTGCTACAGAAATGACTTTTTTTCCTCCAATATATTTCTTCTCCACTTTGCAACAAATAGTTTTTTTTTTTTAAGAAACTGAACATCCTCTTTTTTAGAGTGCTTTGTCTGAATATGTCTGTGTACCGATTACATGCAGTGCCTACCGAAGCCAGAAGAGGGAGTCAGACATTTTGAGACTAAAGTTATAGACAGCTGTGAGCTCCTATGCAGGTGCTGGCATCCACCCCAGGTCCTCTGCAAGAACAACAAATGCTATTTCTCCAGCCCCAGATGCCAGACATCTTACAACAGAACCGACGCTGACATCCTGGAAACCACGAGTAAGTAGACACCAAAGCAGACACATTTCTGTGCTCCTTGCCCAAAATTCGGTTTGCCTCTCTTCCTGTTGATGAGGAAGCATCAAATGCACCAAGCCTTCTTTATGCTGAGGACCAAGGTCACATGTACACTGTGTGAGACTGCTGAGGACCAAGGTCACATGCACACTGTGTGAGGCTGCTGAGGACCAAGGTCACATACACACTGTGTGAGGCTGCTGTCTGCTGCTGTGAGGGAAGACTTGAGATTATTATCCGCTTATCTGGAGGAAAAGGTCACTTGGCTCATGGTTTCAGAAATCCCAGTCCACTGTCACTTGATCTGCCTGTGCTGGGATGGTACATTATTGTGGGAGTTTCATAGCATAGGTAGGAGTCTGCCCAAGTCATGGCAGAGAAAAGACCTCCAGGATCTGCTCACCTTGTGACAAAGGAGGGCCATTCACTTCACAGCAGTCAGAACGCATAAGAAGAAGGGGTCTCTCTGTAATAAGGATCCTAAAACTCCCCTGGATATGCCTTGTGATAATTAGTGTCAATTGTCAACTTGACAAGACTGATTTGAAATCATCTAGGAGACAAACTTCTAGGCTTATTGTGGGGGATTAGATATTGAAGACCCAGACAAAAACCCAAACATATTGACATCATTTTTGATAAAGAAGTGAAAAGTGCACATTGGGAAAAAGATAGCATCTTCAACAAATGGTACTAGTCTAACTGGATGTCTGCATATAGAAGACTGCAAATAGATCCATATTTATCACCCTGAACAACACTCAACTCCAAGTGGATCAAAGACCTCAACATAAAGCCAGATGCACTGAACAGGATAGGAGAGAAAGTAGGGGATAGCCTGGAACTCACTGACTAACTTTAAGAGACTTTCTGAACAAAACACAGATATCACAGGTACTGAGATCAAGAATTAGTAAGTAGGAGCTCATGAAACTGAAAAGCTTCCATAAGGCAAAAGAAAACACAACAACAACAAAAACGTCAAAAGGACAAAATGGCAGCCTATAGAATGGGAAAAGATTTTTACCAATTCCACATTTGATAGAGGACTAATATCCAAAATATACAAAAGGCTTAAGAAACTAGATATCAACAAACCAAATGTTCTGATTAAAAATGGGGTATAGGTAGCTGGAGAGATGGCTTATCAGTTAAGAACACTGACTGTTCTTCCAGAGGTTCTGAGTTCAATTCCCAGCAACCACATAGTGACTCAGAATCATCTGTAATGGGATCTGATGCTCTCTTCTGGAGTGTCTGAAGACAGTGACAGTGTACTCACACACATAAAATAAATAAATCATTTGTTTAAATGGGGTACAGATCTAACAGAGAATTTTCAATAGAAGAATCTCAAATGGCTGAGAAACACTTAAAGAAATGTTCAATATCTTTAATTCAGAGAAATGCAAATCAAAACTACTCTAAGATTCCAATCTTATACCCATCAGAATGGCTAAGATCAATAACATGATTGACAGCTCATGACATCATGGAAAGGATGTGGAGGAAGAACACTCTTCCATTGCTTGTGGGAGTGCAAACTTGTACAGCCACTATGGAAATTCAATATGCTAGTTCTCAGAAAATTAGGAATCAATCAACCTCTCAGCTCTACCACTCTCGGGCATAGATCCAAAGGGCACTCCAGCCCACCACAGGAACACTTGCTCAGCCACTTTAAATTCAGCTTTGTTCATAAAAAAAAAAAAAAAAAAAACAGAAACTGGAAACAACTCGATATCCCTCAACAGAAGACTGGATAAAGAAAATGTGGTATTTTTACACAATAGAGTATTACTCATCAGTTAAGAAACAAATGTCAAAGTAGAGGGAAAAAAAGAAACAAATGACATCATGAAATTTTCAGGCAAGTGAATGCAACTAGAAAAAGATGTTATCCTGAGAGACAAATATGATATATATTCATGTATACATATTTATATTAGCCATTAAGTAAATCATAACCAAGCTACAATCCATAGACCCAGAAAGGTTAGGTAAAGAGGAAGGGTCTAGAGGGGAATGCAAGGGACGTGGTCATAGAATAGATTTTTACAGGTGGACTATGGGTAGGAGAAGATGGGAACAGGAGGAATGGGGGGCGGGGTATGTGGAATAGAGGAAGAGAGTGTAGAGATGGCTGGAATTGGTGGGTGTTTAGGGGCCTGGTGTGGAAACCTAGTGCAGTGGAAACTTCCTCGAGTCTACGAAGGTGATCCTGATGAGTACTCCTCGTAATGGGGAATATGGAGTCTCTTGTTGTCAGGCAAGGCTTCCAGTGGCAGGACTGGGTCACATCAGTTGAGTTGTTGGCCAAGAGGGCCCCATGGAAATCCCCAAACCAAACCAGGCAGTTGCTAAGATAAAGGGTTGTGCTCTGCAAACTGACAGTGGGGCTTCATTGCTGAGTACAATATCCACACAGCTCACTGAACATGGGGTGGTGCCTACATGGGGCACTCACCCCTATTGGTGTGGGAAGGTATTCAGCAGGCTATGGAAAGAGCAAGGCAGACACCAATCCAGCCTCAAAACCTTTGACCTACAATCTGTCCTGCCTGCATAATATTCCAGGGCAATGGTCGTACAGAACTTGTGAGAGTAGCCAACCAATGTCTGATGTGAGTTAAGGCCCACTCCACACAAAGAAACCAATTATCCAGCACTACTTAGGTAAGGAAGAACGGGAGTCTAGATACCCCAAAGACACCTAGGGTAAAACCAAACACAACTGGTTTAAGTAAATAATAAAATAGCCCCCTTATAAATTAGTTACTAACTTATTATAAATTGTTAAAGGTAATTAAGATATACAAATTAATGATCTCATAAATGATCGAACTAGGTAATGTGATCAGAAGTATGTAGTCATGCTAAGTACAGATGTAATTAATCTACAGAGACAAACTCGGAGAGGGAGACCAATTTTCCTCCCGTCATATGGTCTTCTCTTATCTCAAATAATACAGTATTCTGTATATGTTGTCAAAGTGAAGCCTAAAGCAAGTAAACATGTTTAAGTCAATTTAAAGATTCCTAATGTAAAATAATACTCCAAGTCGGGTGTACAAAAGACAGTTACGAAGGACTGAATGCCTGAGTAAGATGGGTTACATTTACAATGCTACTATTGCATGGCAGGAACCCCCAGGTTCAGGTCGTCCCCATAGATGCAGCACAGGATCCCTTGGGTGGAGCACCATCCCACCAGACTAAGTTGAATGCTAGCCTCATTTTAGGACAAGGATACATGGGAAATAAGACCTGCCATGAATGTGCCTCTTCTGCCTCCAGCTGATTAGACCTGACTACCTCTGGCTTTGTAGGCCCAACCTGCTCGGGTCACCTCTGACCAAAAACAATAGAAGAAAAAAAGTACCCTCTTCATCTAAAGACGAATTACTCCACATGTCTGACATGACAGAGGATGGATGCCCTTGCCCAGGGGAGGATCTCAGAGTCTGTACCCATACCCTAAATGTCTCAAACATCAGAGATAATAATAATTACTCTGCCTTCAATGACTCCTGAACTGATATATAAGGATGTTGTGAACAAAAGAACCTTGCACCTAAGCCAATTACTTCACTGGCATGGGATCTATGGGCTAGTTCAATGGGTCATGAGCATTCAATTCCTGCTCTTAGCAAAAGCTAATTTCAGGGTACATACCCTTGCCACCATGTTCCCTCATTAGCAGAGGATGCCAGATACTCTGTCATCCAACTCACAACTTTGGAAAGTGTCTTAGTCGGGGGTTTCTATTCCTGCACAAACATCATGACCAAGAAGCAAGTTGGGGAGGGAAGGGTTTATTCAGCTTACACTTCCACATTGCTGTTCATCACCAAAGGCAGTCAGGACTGGAACTCAAGTAGGTCAGGAAGCAGGAGCTGATGCAGAGGTCATGGAGAGATGTTCCTTACTGGTTTGCTTCCCCTGACTTGCTCAGCTTGCTTTCTTATAGAACCCAAGACTACCAGCCCAAAGATGGCACCACCCACCATGGACCCTCCCCTTTGATCACTAACAGAGAAAATGCCCCACAGCTGGATCTCATGGAGGCACTTCCCCAACTGAAGCTCCTTTCTCTGTGATAACTCCAGTCTGTGTCAAGTTGACACACAAAACCAGCCAGTACAGAAAGTTATTCAGAATATTGAAGCAGCATCTCTTGACAGTTTTTTGAGTGTTTTTGTTCGTTTTTAAGCTGTAGAGTCAATGAATGATTCTATTATGTGATAGACCAAGCCTTCAGATTTCTTCAGGAGGAGATGGCTTAGATAAAGGAGATCCTCTCCAACCTGGGTTCACCTTAGGTGCTTTGAGAATATAATCTCGCCTCTACTTAGAGATCTCTCCGTTAATTCAGTCCACATTACATGTAAGTCATCTATTACAGATTAGACATGACTGACTGCTTTCATCTTCTATATATTGGTTGAGTATATGGGATACAAACATTACAGAGGATTTCTAAAAGGTTCTGTTCTGTTCATAAGGTTAATTTTTGTAATGTAAAACTTTGTAATGTAAAAGTTTTCCTTGTGTAACTTTGACTCTTAAAGTTGTACACACAGAGTTGTACAGTTAACACCTCCTGGCTTATGTGCTGGGTCTTTGCCAAACCTTTTATCCTGATTCCTTGGTTGGACCCTGTTCTGAGGCTGTCTAATGGCTGCTCCCTCACCACCCTTCTGTCAGCTTTGAAGCAGTTACCCAGAAATGCTCCCAAGCCACTAAAAGGAGTTTGAGTGAGCTCTGAAAAGGGGACTAAGAGGCCAAGAGCCATCCTACTCATCCTTCTTTTTGCAACTCTCCACATTATTTTGGGACCCAGACCTGACACAGCTGTACTGGAACCTTCAATGTATCAGTCAACCTCTGTCTCACCAGCTTGGATCACCTTAACATCCTTCAAGGCCAGCTCAACTCCTTGACTACTGCAGCATCCCCAAACTCAGAAAGACTAGATCTGACTCCTGGAGTGAGATGGGTGCCCTCCTCTGTGAACACACTGCTTCCAGGCCAACAAGCCCAACTCGTTAGAGATAGGGACCAGGAAAGTTCAACCACAGCCTCATCCTGCACATAGTAGGCTTCTAGTTTCCCACCTCCCCAGCTCCTCCCCTGGATCACTTCTTCCCACTTCTTACTTTCATACTTTCTGCTTTCAGCCTGTCTTTTAAATGTCTTGCTTACTGAACCTCCTCCTCCTACACCCAAACAAAATGTTCTGCCTAAGTGCTCCCAATAACTCTCCCCCTACAACAGCTCTGGGTGTTCCTAAGACATCTGCAGTAAGACCTTTTAGAGGCTGTGGAGAATCTCTGGCTAAAAGGGGCCATCAACCCTTTCACCTGGGGCCAGTTCTTTTTAGACCTCTATTTCCATCCATTCCCTTCCCTTGATGCTCTGTCACTCCCTACTACTTCTGCTGGCTGATTCTGAGGCAGCAGTCCTGGTAATGGGACAAATCACTGTCACCCTGAATCAATTCTATGTCTCTCTCGAGCCCATTCCAGTTTCTCCCACCTCAGCACCTTCCTATCCCCCAACCCACAGAAAATCTCAGTTCTACTCTGTAACCAAATACTGTGCTTACAGCCCTCTAATAACAATTTCCCATGACTCTTCAGGAATACAGGACAACAATTGCCTGATTCACTTCCAGCCAATCAAGTTAAGACCCTTTTCCCCCAGAGAACAGAGGGCCTCCTCCTCAATGGACCCCTCCAACACAGGCCTCTTCAGCAGAAAACAGCTATAACACTCCTGCCCTGCATGTTTTATATCCTCTCAGAGTTAAGAGTGATAGTTTCCTGCTGAAAAACTACATCTCCCAGCTTCCCTTGTGGACTGCAGAAGCCATCTCTGCCCACACAAGGGGCCACATGACATTTTCTTCGATAGGCATTTTGGCAATCAGCACACATGACTGACAAAGGTGCTCCCTTACTGTGGATAAATGTGGTTTGCCTATGACTCTCTTTCGTCTCTCCTTCTGTCCCTCTACAGCTGCTTTAAATCTAACAACATGTATGTACATGTTTTATAGAGGAAAACACACATGTACAAGGGAACGTCCCTAAAACCTATTAGTGGTTGCCTCAGTCCCAGATTGTGGGACTTGGTGCTTATTTTCGTATGACAAAGCTCCACTGTGGACTGGAAGGACCTTTGTCATTCAAAGCTCTCCTGTTGGTGACTGCCCACAGAAACACAAATAAGTTTATTCTACAACAACAACAAAAAGAGGCAGGGTGTCTAGTCAGACTTCAAACTTCCTGTGTAGCTAAGGATGACCTGAAGTGCCCAATTCTCCTGCCTTTACCTCCTGAGTGCTAGGATAACAAGTGTGTACCTCTACATTGGGGTTATGCAGTGCTGGGGCTTTATGCACACCAGGCAAGCAGCCTGCCCTGAGGACTGAGCTACATCCCTAGGCTGGCAGCAGATGTAGCTTCCCATGCAGATGATCCTTGGAGGAGCCTGGTGTAATTATGTTGCAAGTCGCTTTCAGAAACAGAGGGCCTCTCTTCTGCCTCCCAAAGTATATGTCACAGAGAACAAAGCCATCAGAGGCCACCCTCTGGTTGTATAACTGCTACCCTATACCACAGGAAATGAATGGCCACAGCACAGGTAGCCAGCTTGGGAGTGGCATAAAAATGCTGTCCCTAAAAACAAATTATACCCTAGTGCAAAACCAGAGTCCCCATGCCTGAGATCTAGGCATGGCTATGGACAACAAAAACAAGATCAGTGTAATTACTTCTAATGTGTAGTCACTGCCAAGCCCCAGCCCTACTATCCCGCTGCCTGCCTGCCTACAGTTCTGCTCCTCAGAAAATAGGTGGCCCTATATAGAGGGGCTTTTATATAAAGTGACTCTTTTCCCCAGGGGGTGGAATAAGGTGACATCTGCTTCTTGTTTCTTATCTGGGTCAGGCTGACCACACAAGGGCACGGAGAGATGAGGTGCCCATTGCAAATATGTGTGCTGAGAAATCGGAAGAGAGAAGGCTCATAGTGGTTTGTTCCTTCTGCAAAGCAAACCACATACAATGGTGTGGTCAGCTCTGGACACAGGGTGGGACCCGCCTGTGACATCTCATGTCACCATGCCTTGGGCAGGAAGAATTTTAAAAGCCGGCTCTCCCCCTCATCCTTCACTAAGGCTAAAAGGTACATCTTTCTTGGCTCCATTCCTTAAGTTAGACCTGGTACTGAGAAACTCAGAATGCTTTTGCTTGGAGGAGGAATTGCCTTGCTTTGGAAGCTGTGCCATCAGGAATCACCAACCATGAAGCCACCAGGAGCAGCATCTACAGCAGGTTCAGGGGCTGCATCGTGGCCTGAAGTGCCTCCTGCCCACCTTAAGTACTCTTGGAAGTCTTTGGTTTTTCAAGACAGGGTTTCTCTGTATAGTCCTGGCTGTCCTGGAACTCACTCTGTAGACCAGGCTGGCCTTGAACTCAGAAATCTGCCTGCCTCTGCCTCCCTGAGTGCTGGGATTAAAGGTGTGCACCACCACTGTCTTTTCTGGACTTTTGGTCAGGAGGATTCTCCCATAGTGTACTCTTGGAACACTTAGCATCCTCCCATTGAATCACTGTGCTTAATGTTCGTTCATCTCTCCCTCTAGAAATGCACAAGGGTCACTGGGCAACTTGTTTGCTACCAGACTCTATGTGCCTAGAGCCGGGCTTTGCATATATTAAGAGACATACTCACTGAGCAAGTGGGTAGAAGGAGATGGGTAGTCGGCTACATTGATGGGTGAATGGGCGGATGTGTGTACGTGCCAAAGATTGAAGGAAGGCTTATAAAGGGTTGGATAAAGAGATGTGGATAGGAATATAAATTAATCGGTATCAATGGGAGACAAACGGAGATATAAATGACTGGTGGGCACAAGGGTGGCTGATGCACTGCTGACTATTCTGCTGCCGTGAGAAGACATAATGACCAAAAGTAAATTTCGGAAAGAGTTTATCTTGGCTTATGGTTCCAGAAGGGTAAAAGTCCACCGGGGCTGTGAAGCAAGGCAGCATGGGCAGCAAGAAAGGCAGGAGGAGCCGAAAGCTGCCAGTTTAAATCTTCAAACATGAGCACAAAGCAGACCGAGCAAACAGGCACTAGGAGGAAGCTGCATGATCTCAAAGCCTTCTCCAGTAACATACTTCCTCCAACAAGGCTGCCACCTCTCCAAACAGAACCACCGGCTGGGGACCAAGTCTACAGAGGACAGGACTCATCCAAACCACAATACATAGATGCTTGGTGTCTTAGGCAGGGTTTCTATTCCTGCACAAACATCATGACCAAGAAGCAAGTTGGGGAGGGAAGAGTTTATTCAGCTTACACTTCCACATTGCTGTTCATCACCAGAGGAAGTCAGGACTGGAACTCAGGCAGGAGCTGACGCAGAGGCCATGAAGAGATGTTTATTACTGGCTTGCTTCTCCCGGCTTGCCCAGCCTTCTCTCTTACAGAACCCAAGACCTCCAGCTCAGGGATAGCACCACCCACAAGGGGCCCTACCCCCCTTGATCATTAATTGAGAAAATGCCCCACAGCTGGACCTCATGGAGGCACTTCCCCAGCTGAAGCTCCTTTCTGTGATAACTCCAGCCTGTGTCAAGTTGACACACAAAACCAGCCAGTACACTTGGCTAGGTAACGGATGGTTTTGATAGGTGGGTGGAACTCACAGGTACCCAGCTTACACATTGTATAAGTAACTTATACTCCGCCTGGTGTGGATATGAATAGGGACTGCTGAACTGGAGAGGTCACATGGAATCTCTGCTCCAGGCGCACTGAGTAGAGCAGAGAGCTTTATCCTTTGAGAAGCCCATGGCTGTCAGGCAGCCTCCTAGGCCTCATCTGCAAGAGCTTAAGCAGAACAAAGCTTAGCCTGTCTCCATATGGCTGCCTCACCCCATAAACTGTGCATGTATTTATGTAACACTTCAGGTTTGATGGGGACCAGATGTGATCAAACACTGGTTGGTGCTGCTTGGGAATGCTGAAATGCCAAGCTATACATTTTTTTATGGATGCTTGTCCTTAGCAATCAGACTTTAAATCTTAGCTTTAAGCGCTGATACAAATCCATTAACTTCATTCTTTGACCGAGCAGAAACATCTGGCAACTTCTAGTGGGTTTGTTAATGCTTATGAAAGAAATACATCCATGTACAACCTTCCGTTATCAGTCAGCCTAGCACAGTACAAGGAATGGAACATTGAGGGGGGAGGGGGGAAGGGAGGAGTGGCTTGTGCTACGCCCTGCTGCCTCTCACTTGGGTTACACACTGGTTCTACCCAGAGCAGAGTTTTCTAATAAGGATATTAAGTGTTGTCATTTACTGACGGTTTCCATTATTCTAGTTACTGGGCCTCGTGCTGAGTAGGAACCACAGATCTCTACTTCAACCATTCTCTTTCCCAGACAGGCAAATGGCGGCACAGGGAGGCCTTCTACTACTGCAGCAGTGTTTTGATGGGAGGAAGACGGGATCCCAGCCTCAGTTTTCTGACTCTGTACAGTCACCAATTCTGTGAATATGGAAAGGGCTCTTCCTGTCTTTAAAGAAGCTCAGCTGTGTTGCTTCCCCACGTGTGTGTTCTTTGCACGCTTCCGTCTGCTGACCCCTCTTTGGCAATCAAGAATTCTCTAAGGAAGATCATGGGCATCTATCCCAGGATCTAGGGAGACTCAGGACAAGATCCCTGCTTATCTGTTTATGCAAGTGTTTCCTAAACCAACTGGATCTCTTAACATTCTTTTTTTGTTGTTTGTTTGTTTGTTTGTTTTGTTTTTGTTTTTCGAGACAGGTTTTCTCTGTGTAGCCTTGGCTGTCCTGGAACTCACTCTGTAGACCAGGCTAGCCTCGAACTCAGAAATCTGCCTGCCTCTGCCTCCCAAGTGCTGGGATTAAAGGCATGCGCCACCACTGCCTAACCTAACTGGATCTCAAGAATAGCATGGTCTCACAAAAGTCTTTTTGGTACCTTGATGATTTCTGACAGAACTTTGCACACAATGTCTGTTGAGGGGCTGGAGGAATGGCACAGTTGGTAAAGTGTTTGCTACATAAACATGGAGACCTGAGTTTGGATTCTCAGCACCTCCAGAAAAAGCTGGGTACATATAAGCACATAGCTGAAGTCTCAATACTAGGAGGCAGAGACAGACTGACCTCTGCAGTTCTCTGGCCAGCTATCCTAGTGGAACTGGGAGGTTTCAGGTCCACCTTGCCTCACAAAATAACATGGAGAACAATGAAGGGAAATACGTGATGTTAACCTCTGGCTTCCACAGCTGCACCTGTGCACACACAACAACATATAACACACCTATAAAACACACATATACACACAGCACACCTATAAAATACACTACACACCAAACCTATAAAATATACACACACCTATAAAATACACATATACCTATAACACACACCACACCTATAAAACACACACACTTATAAAACACACACACACACACACACACCTATAAAACACACACACACACCCCACACCTATAAAACACACACAGATACACAATGTTTACTGAGACCTATGGCCTCCAAACTGCATTTGAAGGGTATCCCTCCTACCAACCTAGGTGTGAGCCAGCCCCTGTCTGGTCTCCCCTCTGCTCTGCAGAGCTCTGTCATATCACTCATAGGTGTGAGCCAGCCCCTGTCCGGTCCTCCTCTGCTCTGTCTTATCACTCCACAGATATACTGCCAGTATAGAGACACTTAGTACTTCGCCCCACTGCTGCAGGGAAAAGATCTCAAATACTCCATATGCTGTGGTGGAGGTGAATTGGGCAAATTCCATCCCAGAGAGAGGGGGGCATTGCCTGGAGTCACTGGATCCACATTTGCTTCCTCAAAAAAGCCAGGTCTGGATCCTGAATGCCAAGTTTAAAAAAGATTTATTTAATTATGTATGTCTGTGTATGGCTTGTTTACACTTGAGTGCAGCGTTCATGGAGACCCAAAGACGGTGTTAGGTCCTCTGGAACTGGAGGTGCAAGGAGTTGTGAGCCATCATATGAGGGTTGGGAAGTGAACTTGGGTCCTCTGGAATGCCATTCTCTCTCTCTTGCCTCCCTGAATTGCACTGACCCATGGAACAGAAGGAAATGTAGAAAACATGGCTGACAGCTTTACAACAAGCTTTCAAGAAAACGGTGGAATCACAAAAACTTCACAAAGATTCCCAAAGAGTAGGCAAACCTGGCCTGAAGCACCTTGGAGCTTAACACCCCCTTGTTCCTGTGGCCACCTCCACTTTCTTCTATGGTTCCCGAAACTTGTGATATTAGTTGTGACAGGCCCAGCTCTCACCCTCAGCCACGATCTCCAGGAAGACTTCATTTCTGTTTTGGTTCCCATGGGGTTCCCTCTTAGGACAGCTACCGTGAGAACACTGGCTGAAGGCCATGTTCCACCAGAGTAGACCTGGTCACAAATGACAGCAAGAGAGAAGCCTTGTAAATGTGGGCCTGGCACACTGGATAGTTAGTTGTCTGTGCCACCCATATACAGACTGTTACAGTCCAGTTCAGGCTTATGGCATTGAGTCAAAGTGCCCAGGCCAGGCCAGTGGACAATGCCTCAGTTGGTTGGTTTGAATGAGAATGGCGCCTATGGGCTCATATATTTGAATTCTGGGTCCCTAGTTTATGGAACTGTTTGGGAAGGATTAGGAGTTGTAGCCTTCTTAGAGGAGCCCTGTCACTCAAGGTGAGCTCTGACGGTTCAAAACCCACATCAGACCCATTCTTGCTCTCTCTTTGCCTGCAATTTTTGGAACATATGAACTCTCAGCTACTGCCCCAGCACCATGCCTGACTGCCTGTTGTAACACCCCCTCCCCACCCCCACCAGGATGATCATGGACTAACCCTCTGAAACTGTAAGCTCCCAATTAATGCTTTCTTTTAAAATTTGCCCTGATTGTGGTGTCTCCTCACAATAGAATAGTGGCTAAAACAGGGTATGTCCTTCAGATCTTGCAACACATTCCCTGCAACCTAGCTCATCATCCATCCTGTAAGGGATGGCTGTGTCACCTGGTCCTCGGCAACAAGAGCCATGTGTACTGCCCTGCCTTCTTCCTAGAACGTACAGGAGTCTGGAAACTCAAGCCAGATGGCTTCTTTTGCCTTGTATCTGACTCTGAGAATGCAGATAGCCCCTCAGGGGAGAGAGCAATGACCTGGACCTGGTACATGTAGCATAGCTCTGCAGCTGGAGGCTGACAAGCAACAGACACACCACCCTGGCCACTGTGCTCTTGAAGAGACTTTCTAGAGACTTATTCTTCATGTGCTTTCTCAGTAAATAAATAAGTTTCCTTATACCTAGAAATACGATGGCCAGTTTATACAGTGCTCCTCCCAGCAACATGGAGAATTCTCAGTTCTCGTCAGCCATCATCAGGTTTTACTTTTGGTTTTATTGTGCTTTTTTATTGCCAATGGCTGCTCTCACTAGGATGAGATGGTATCTCACTGTAGTTTTGATTTGCACAACTCTGATGGCTGGCGATTATGAGCATTTCTTCTTACATGTGTTTGTCCTCGGCAGGTGGATAAACAGAGAAAATGCAACATCAGTGGAATAGGTTTGTGTCTTGTCCTAGTCAGGGTTCCTATCGCTGTGATGAAACACCATCACCAAAAGGAAGGTGACGACGGGGAGGGAAGGGTTAATCTGGTTCACACTTCCAGAGCACTGTTCATCACTAAAGGAAGTCAAGACAGGAACTCAAGCCGGGAAGGAACCTGGAGACAGGAGCTGATTCAGAGGCCATGGTGGGGGTGCAGTTTACTGGTTTGCACCTCATGGTTTGCTCAGTCTGCTTTCTTATAGAACCCAGGACCACCAGTCCAGGGATGGCACCACCCACAGTTGGCTGAGCCCCGCCCCCATCAATCACTAATTAAGAAAGTGACCTAAGGCTTGCCTACAGCCTGATCTCATGGAAGTATTTTGTTAGTGAAAGTCTTCTCCTCTCAGATGGCTTTAGCTGTGTTAAACTGACATAAAACTCGTCAGTCCAAGCCTCGATCTAGGCAAGGACAGTAGTGACTCATACTTATATTTTTTATAATTTATTTATTTCTATTTTATGTGCATTGGTATTTTGCCTGCATGCATGACTGTGTGAAGGTATCAGGTCTTGGAGTTGCAGACAGTTGGAGCTCTCTGGAGGCAGAAGCAGAAAAACCATGTAAAGGAGGAGGAAGACGAGAGAGGAGAAGAAAAGAAAGCAGGAAGAGGAAGGGAAGGAGAAGCTGGAGGAGTTAAGGAAGGGAAGAGGAGGAGGAGGAGAAGAAGGAACAAGAGGAGAGAGGTGGGAGGAGGAGGAGGAGGAAGAGGAGAAGGGATCTATCATTTGCAGCAAAGTAGACTGGAGAACATGTGGAATCAAATAATCCTAAGACAGAAAGACAATCACTCTCAACGTGAACATATGCAAAAAGAGAAACCAGTAGACCCGAATTCAGCACGATGCTCCCTAGAGATGGCGGTAGGGTGGACAAAGGGAGGCTGGATTTGATAAGAGCCCTCTGCAGGCTCCTATGGGACAATCACATCGACCTTCGCTCTTGTGGGCAATTCATCAGGCACGTGTGAAAATGTAGCAACAAACGTGACCGGTACATACAGTTAACACATTTTAATAAAAATCAAAAATATTTAAAATAAATATAGAGATGTCATTAAAGGTTTAAAGTAAATTCAAACAAACCAATGGCCCTTTTCCTAGCCATAAGAATTCTGTTTTCTGTAAGCCACACGTGGTGCCACATGCTTATCCAGCCCTCTGGAGGTAGAGGCAGGAGGATTAGGAGTTCAGGGTCAGCCTTTCCTACAAGGTGAGTTTGAGCCCCAGGCTGGAGTACAGGAGACCTGTCTCATAAGGTGGGAGGGGTGGTGGAGGGAGATAATGAAAAGGGGGAGGAGCAGGAGGAGGAGGGAGGGGCAGAAGGAGGAGGGATGATGGGAGGGAGAATGAAGAAGGTCTACTTCCCTTTCATTTCATGCTCTCTGTAGCTTTCTTGGGAAGTGGGCAAAGGCAGACTGTTCCCAGCATGATACTAAAGTCAAACTCCATCTGATAGACCTGTAAAGCATGTGTCTCTTACTTGTCCAAATCTAGGGTCCAAATTAGCATTTTTCTTTAATCCAGTCTAGTATGTTTGTTTAATAAGTCATGTTCATTAGGTGAAATTTGGAGGGCGCAGAACGTGCAAAGCAAAAGCCCGGAAGTCACTCACAATGACCTCATCTCATTCTCTTTTCCCTAAAGAAGTCATTACTGTCTAAAAGAGCGTGCTGAGGCACAAGGTCCCTGCCCTCTGGGATACCCTTGAGACTGGCATTCTGAGTCCTTCATGGCACAGGGGCTTGGTTTCTGAGCATCAAAGGACACATGAACAGAGTTTTTGTAGGAATTTGATGCCACACTAAAATTGCTAGCCTCATCCTTCCCTCACTCAGAAAACTACTACTTTGGCCATGGTGGAGCTTATTTTAGTAAAAGCTTCACTGGGGTCCAACACTAAGCACAGAAACCACTCCTTATCCCCACTTTATGGATGAAGATGCCAGGGCCAGACTGAAAAGCCTGGAACAAATGTGGATGATATGACCAGAAGAATTAAGACCCCTGACTTCACATCAGCCTTCACACAAGAGAGTCTGTACTCAGAGTGGCCAGGGACCTGGGGAATAGCACAAAAGGAGAGTCTTGAACCCCAACCAGGCTTCTAGGCTCAAGTGCACAGACTGACTCCGCTTGGCTCCTTTCCCTACAGAAGTCAAGAGCAGACAGTAGCATGAGCCTGAATAAAGCCCAAGGTGCTGTGGTGCCTGACTGCCCTTGTCAAGTAATGGGGCCGGCATCACAATGGAAACTAATCTCTGGGCATCTCTGTGAGGGATTTTCTGAGTTAGGTCAATTGAGAAGACCCACTCAGGTGTCTTGGACCAAATAAAAGCCACTGAGTAACATTATTCATCTCTCTATGTCGCTGTTTCTGTCTCTTTCTCCTGTCTCTGTGCCTCTGTGCCTCTGTATCTCTCTGTCTCTGTCTCTCTCTGTCTCTCCCCTTCCCCTCCCTCCCCCTCCACCCTCTGCTTCTTGACTGTGGATACAATATGACCAGCTGTGTCAAGCTCCTACAACCATGGCTACCCACCTCGATGTTTTGCACACCCTGAATCCATAAGCCAAAATAAGCTCTTCCTTCCATCAGTTAGTTTTGTCAGATACTTTGTTGCAGCAGCAACACAAGTAACTAACTGATATAACATCTCAAGAAAGGCTGCACAAATCTCTGTATTCCAACTGCCCCACATCTGTGTGCCACTTCCTAGTGGCCCAGTCCACCTTCCAAACAGCACCACCACCTCCCCCACCCCCCACCCCCGGATGCGCTTACCTCTGTGTTTGCCTGCTACCTTCTCCTCTGGCAGAAGGAATGAGTGTTCCGAGAAGTACAGAGATTAGAGGTTGCTTCATTCCCATCTTTATTCTCAGAATCAAGAATGCCACCTAGAAAAAAAAACGTATTAATAAAAGCTTGAGGAAAGCCTAAATAAATGGCCAAAGAACTTATTTTTTAAAAGATTTTCTTTGTTTTTATTTTATGTGTATGAACACTTGTCTGAACATATATATGTGCACTCTCTGTGTGCCTGGTATACAAGAACAAAACGATGAGGCCATTGGATCCCCTGGAACTGAAGTTACTAACTGTTACAGTTGTGTGAATGTCAGGAACTGAGCTCAAGTCCTTTACTAGAGCGGCAAGTGCTTTTATCCTCAGAACCTACTCTCGAGCCCTTTTGGGGGGGATGGGGTGGGGGAGGGGAGAATAAGAAAGGTAACAGACCTACCTAAATAAATAAACAAATAAATACTTTTTTAGAAAAACAAATTTTCTGCATGTATTTCTGACACGAATGTGCAGCCAATTTGGAGAAATCATAAAAGAGCATGAACTTGATTTGGGGGCATTTTTCTTTTAGCATCACACAGATGCATGTGTGGTCTCAGCCCAGTAGATGTCCTAAATCATGAATAAGAGTAAAGAGGATTATGTCAAAGATGTTTTGTTTTCAATTCTTTGCATCGAGCTGAGCACAGAAGTCTGAGTAAAGAGGGACATAAATGTGGCCAACTTTTACAAACAAACTGTCCTCAAGTGTGACAGGGAGGCGATGGGTGGGTGAGGAGAGCAGTAGGCAGCAAGCAGACAGGATGTATTTTTGTTCCATATTGAGTGGAGTCAGAGATGCTCAATAAAGTTCTTGGAACAGGAAATGGAAATTTAAGTGCATCAAATAGCAAAATAAAATAACAAAAGGTAATAGAATTACCGTCTTGAGGGAGAATGAAAAGCAAGAGGAAAGTGAAATCTAAAATGAGAAAATGCCCCTAATTTGCAATGGACAGTGAGTTAGCAACACAGAGAACTAAAGACAAAGCCAAGAGCAGTGTTTGGCATCGAATTGTGGGTGGCAACTCCAGAGTCACCAATGCAAGAAGCTGACCCTGCACTGGGGCGGGGACGACAGACGGGGGGCACAGAATTCCAAGGAAAGACACTGGTTTGTTTGTTTGTTTATAAGAGTTTTTGTTTTAGTAATAAAAGATTTACTATTTGGGGGCTGGAGCAATGACTCGGGGGATAGAGTGAGCTTGCTGCTCTTGTAGAGGATCTAGGTAGATCCTACCACCCACATTGCATGGCTCACAATCACTTGTAAAACTCCTGCTCCAGGGAATCCAGTGCCCTCTCCTGGCCTCTGATGGTACCTACATCTACATGGTGCACGCGTGCGCGCGCACACACACACACACACACACACACACACACACACACACAGAGTTGCCCCCTTTAAGACTCCTCGGTTCTGGTGTGTGCTACTTCATATCTGGTCTGTCTGGGCTGTATCTGGCTATTATGGGATTTCCCATCATGTACTCATCCATCTCTACATGTCTGCTCTCCTGATTAGCATCTCTTCTTAGATCTTAGTACAGATCACTGACATCTTGTGCCCTCCTAAGCCTTGACATCCTTTGCAGCTCATGCCCTGTACATCACAGGAGCTGATATTTTAGCACCAAGCCCCCCTCACTGAGGGCGCCACTGGGAGAGGATGCTAGGTGTCCTGCTCCATTGCTCTCTGACTATTCCTTTGAGACAGGGTCTCTCACCGATCCTGGAGCTAGGCTGGTAACCAATAGGTCCCAGCCATCCTCCTGTCTCCACCCTACACAACACCAAGGGTTACAGGTTACATGTGACCATTCCTGGCTTCTTACATGGATGGTAAAGATTTGATCTTAGACCCTTACGCTTGGGCTAGCTTGTGGACTCCAGGTCACATTCCAGACACAACCTCTTTCTCTCTATCATCCCTATCATCCCAGGGCTTTCACCATCCATGTGGAAGCCTCATGGTTCCAAGTAGCTCTCCTCATATCAGCTCGCCTCCCACAGTCAGGCTCTGTGTGAGACTGGAAGAGATGCCTTCTGAGGGCAAATTCGATCTCTTCAGTCCCCTGCCAAAGCCCTCCAGTGTGAGCCCTTGTCATTAGAATTTCAAACTTCAGTCTCTTCAGGCTGGCTGAAAGGGCCTCCTGCAGGGCTCCCCTGCCACCCTTACCACACATTCTCTTGGTCGCCACTGTCCTGATGTCACATGCCTTTGTCTCAAACAGGGAATTTCCACTCTAGGACAACCGCCCAAGGGTCCGCTTCACTGAAATGGCGCTCTCAGAAGCTTCTGCGCTGCTGTCTCCTTCCAGCTGCTCACGGTTCTGCTTAGAGATCAAAAACTCAGAAGACTCTGACCCCACAAGAGGCTGTATTGTGGTTTTGTTGTTGTATGCAGATTTTATTTGAGATAATCATAATTATTTATGGGCTTTTCTGTCCTCCCACCAGACCATAAGTTAAAGAGAATAAGGTTTTTTTTTTTTCCTCTGTTTGTGCTTTTAGTACACATACAAAATACTTTTGACAAAAAGGAACTTAGCTAAATGCCCACTACCATCTACCCATGTATCCCTGGAACCCACCCTGGGAGTTCCTTTGGTCTAAGTGACATTCTAAGCTGGGTATGTTAAAACAGATTATTCTCAGATGTTCTAAAGATGGGAAACCTGAGAACTGGCTTTGTGGAATCTTTCTGCCTGGCTAATGCCTTTCTGCCTGGTCTCCCTGTGCTCACCCAGTTTTGCTTGTCCGCACTCCGTGGTCCTCTCTTCTCCTGAGGACACCAGCCACTTAGGACCAGGCCCCAACCCTATAACTTCATTTTACCTTAATTTCCTTTTGTAATAGTTTTTCTTCTCTGTGACTGCGATAAAATAACCTAGTAGGTGAGTTCAGGGAGAAAGGGTTTGTTTTGTCTTACAGTACAGGGGTAGAGAGTTCATCGTGGTGGCAGTAAAAGCAGGAAGCGGAGAAGGAGGGCAGCAAGTGAGGCCAGCCAATAAAATTCCACACCCTGGCAGACTTACTCTAGCAGGCTCCACCTCCTAAGAATCCATTTCCTCCCTGAACAGCGCCTCCGACTGGACAACAAGTATTTAAGCGGTGGCACATTTCATACGTAAAGCATGGCATCTCCGCAAAGCTTTGTCTCCTTGTCCTGGTGAGACATTGGTGCATGATTTTTGGGAGGGACACAAGTATGCCCCTTACACCCAATCTAAGTCCAGTGTGACTGCCTGAGCCACCAAGGCAGGACCACAGTGAAGCTGATGGGCTGTGCATAGTGGTCCACTGCACTCTCACCAGCCCCTCCCAAAGCCATGATTAGAACTGGAACACGGCATTTACACGGTGGAGATAGCATAAGACAAGGGCAGGGCTCCGGAAGAGAAGCCGAGGTGATGCTTTAGAAAGAGATAAGGCTCCAAGCTTGTGGGGCAGTCACCAGACACAAGTCTGGATAGTCCTTGTGGTGCCCCAGGCAGCAGTGACTGGCTGGTGCCTGACGTGATTAACTTCTTCAAAGTCTTTTTAAAAGCATGTTCAGCTGGAAAACAAACTCCCTCCTCTTCGGTCAGACGAGACAGGAAGTGAGACTCTCTACTGGCAAACGGAGACGTTTCGTTCAGACAGGGTCACTTTGAGCATCCTGCCCAGAGCAGATAAGACTGCTGCCCCCTTCTAAAGCAGAGAACAGCAGAACGAGGGGTAACTCCCAGAAGTTGTTTTGCTGTTAAGATGCTCACATTAGAGAATTGCACCACGGACATGTGAATGAAAGCATCCCACAGGACTCCAAACACATGCAACGGTTACCTGCCCATCAAAATGAAGACTTTAAGAAAAGGCATTTGGGCCGAGCTGGTGGCACACATCTGTAATCCCAGAGCTCGGGAAGTCATGGCAGAAGGATTTTAAGTTTGAGGTTAGTGTGGGCTATAGAGCAAGCTCAAGACCAGCCTCAGAGACAGATCCACTCAGTGACTCAGAAACAAGAAGGATGAGTGAATGCCTGAATGCGGCCCCTCAGTCTTGCACAAGCAGGGCGGGATGCACACGTCTGTGTAATACCAGCACTCGGGAGGTGGAGGCAGAGGCAGGAGGATCAGAAGTTCAGAAGTTCAAGCTCACTCCTGGGACATTTGGGAGAAAAAATAAAACAAGGAAGAAGAGAAGAAGAAACAAGGGAGGGAAGAAGGGAAGGAGAGAGGGAAGAAAAGAGAAAGGGAAAACAGTGTTTGGAATTTGTGGGACCTGGAAATAGCACAGGGTGAGGGGGAAGTGTGCTCCATTGTGTAGCAGTGGTTAAGTTATCTTGGTGAGAGGTCAGTCGTACAGCTGGAGATGCTGGGAAGTCCCAGTGCTCCTGACCACGTATTCAAAAGTGGTTTCTATGACTGGACACAGTTATCAGAGACACGGATCTTTCACTGTCTTCCCTTCTAAGTCCAGCATAAGCTAATACTTGCACAGGAACTTCGAAGTTCCACTCGGATGTCTGCCCACACCACAGTGAGCTCCATTTCAAGCTAGTCTCCTCCGCAGTAAGGCTGGGAAGGAAATCAGTGATTGATCGTAGACACTTGGACAACAGGGACATCCATCTGTCCAGCTTCGCAACCAAGTATGGCATACCATCTTGGCAGCCCCCAGAAGAGAGCCACCTCTCTCTGTAGATGCTGCCCAGTAGCAGACTCCGCTTAGACTGGAGGGAAATCACACCCCAATGGGTTCCATCTCCGTGTCTCTGCTATGGATGAGAAATCCCTCTCACTTGATCCCTAAAATAAAACCACAATTGCTGGACGACGAACGGAGGAAACCAGACAAGAAAGTTAAAAGCCATGTTGGACAGACCACCCACGGCTGGTGGAACCTTGTAACACAGACCCTGTCCAAGTGACTCGTTTATTTCTTAATCATGAAATCAGTGTGAGAACTTTCTGAAAAATTCTATGCAAAGTGTAATCTCGTGGCCAAAGAAGTTTTTAAGATTTTAGAAATTGTCCTTGTTGTGAGGGTCACTTATGAAAAGCAAACAATGTTGATAACAACAACAGAATCTCTTCTTGCTATCAAATCCACAAAACCTCAGCAAATGTTAAAAAGTCACAGAAAGCTGTTCTTGCCTTTCTGACAAAATGTTAGACTGAGATGTAAGTCAGAGACTCTATTGGGAAGTATTGAATCATGTCTTGAGTTTCAATGCTGAGTGTAGGTCCCAAGCAGGACTTGTTGCTCATGTCTACTTATGCAGGACATGGCTACACTGGTTTTAAGAGAGTAATGATAATCCTGGTGACAGAGCGACCTCCCCTGCCCCTTCATTAACATCTATTCTGTTTCAGTGTATCAACTGCAAAATACTTGGGAATTGTCCCTGTTTTGCATATTAGGCTGGTAACATTTCAACATTCCAAGATATACTTTGTGCATAATTTTATCCCCTTTGAAATTATTTATGTATGCATGCATGAATGTAAATGAATGTTTTTTTCTACTTGTATGTCTGTGTACTCTGTGTGTTCCTGGTGGCTTTAGAGACCAAAAGAGAGCATCGGATTCCCTGGAAGTGGACATTTGTGAGTCACCATGTGTGTGCTGGTATCTTTAGGGTTTCCATTGCTGTGAAGAGACACCATGACCACAGCAACTCTTATGAAAATCATTTCATTGGGGCAGGCTTACAGTTCAGAGATTTAGTCCACGATCGCTATAGCCAGAAGTATGGTGGCACACAGGCAGATGTGGTGTTAGAGGAGCTGAGACTTCTACATCTGAATAGGTGGGCAGCAGAAAGAGACTGTGAGCCACTGGGCCTGGCTGGAGCTTTTGAAACCTCAAAGCCCACTGCTTAACACTTCCTCTAACAATGCCACACCTACTCCAACAAGACCACACTTCCTAATAGTGCCACTCCCTAACAGGGACCTATAGGGGCCACTTTTGTCCAAACCACCACAGCTGAGTACTGGACCTGGGGCCTCTGGAAAAACAGCAAGTGCTTTTAACCACTGTGCTATCTCTCCAGCCCTAAGTTAGGACTTTTTAAGACTGTCATCTGGGACAGAGAGAGAAGATGAACATTGATGAGACCATTTTTTCCCCTAAAATAAACAGTAGTCTAAGAAGGAGGCTTCTCAAAACATAAGTAGAATATCTGCATCATGGTCAGCCTTGCTGCAGAATTTGGACTTCCTTTGAAGAGATCGATGAAGCTGCTAAGGAGAATTCTCAGCTCCATATACTTAGGAGCTATGGTAGGCAGTCTCCACCAGGGTCCCAAGGGTCCAGGCACTGTGGCACTCATGTGATCTATTTCTCAGTGCAGACTGTACCTAGTGGCTTGCTCTAATACATTGTGGTGGGTGAGGTGCCTGGTGTACCAATGAGCCGATGTATTCAGGTAATAATCATCTAATACCAGAGGCCTCCGCAGTCATGTAACTGATGGGTTGCCGACAAGAACCTCCACTGTATCAAGAGTGTTCAGCTAAATCCTGCTGTCTTTCCTAGCTCAGTGGAATACAGGAAGTGTTCAAACCCCAGTACCAAGTGAAAATATTAAAGGCAAGAGGGTCACAGGTCGTCTGTGCACTCACACCTTAAAGCACACCAGCCATGCGCTGTATGCTGGGTCTCAAATGCAGCATCACCCAACAAAGGGGATTGCATCCCAATACTGAGCTTTCTACTCTACAGCAATTTAGTGCAGAGCAGTGGATCTCAACCTTCCCGTGCTTCGGCCCTTTAATACAGTTCCTCATGTTGTGGTGACCCCCCCCCCCCCCCCCCCCCCCGTCCCCAACCATAAAGCTATTTTCCTTGCTACTTCATAGCTATGATTTTGCTACTATTGTGAATCATAATGTAAATATTCGTATTTTCCCGATGGTCTTAGGAGACGCCTGGTAAAAGGGTCATTTAAACCGCAAAGAGGTCATGACCCATGGGCTAAGAACCACTGGTATAGAGAAATAATAGTTAGCTGGAGTCTCTAGCTTTGGGTTTCTTTTCAGTGACTGAGTCCTTTTATTCAGAGAGAGGGAGGGGAAGCAGGGAAGGAGAGAGAGAGAGAACTCACACAGATGTCTGAAAGTCAGAGGAAGCCTTGGCTGTCTTATTCAGTAGCCGCCTACCTGTTTTTGAAGCAGGGTTTCTCATTGGCCTGGAGTTGCTTATCAAGGAGGCTTAACTAGTCAATCAGTGAGCCCCAGGGATCTGCTTGTCTCTGTCTCCCCGGCTCTAGAATTACACAACCATTTTTGTCTTCATTTTATATACTTTTAGTATGGGTTATGGAGAGTGAACTCAGATCCTTGGGCTTGCAAAACAAGCATGTTACTTGCTGAGCCATCTCCCTAGCCCAGCACTGGCCTCTTCTCTCCTACGAAGCCCTACTAGCTCTTCCCTCAGCCAGGAGAGGCTGATCAATCCTCTCCATGCTTCCGAGATTTTACAGAGCATCCCCAAAGTTCCTTTTAACCTCGTTGGAATCATCACAGAGCTGACAGAAACCCAATGTGGTTTTTGGAAAGAATTTTTTTTCCCACCAGAAACTGACAGGCAGCTGTTAACAAAACACCAGAAAGGTCTGTGTTTGCTTTGAGCAATGCAGCAGCCCAGGCTAGACCAAGCCAATTTGAGGGCACCTGCACTGACTGCTACTTTGCCACATGGGAACAATAAGGAAGCTGACAGAATCCAGGCAGAAAATGGAAGACTCCAGGTGACCTGAGGCAGAGTCCAAAGGGAGGCATCTGCTTTAGCCCTTGCCAAAACATAAAACAACATTAGTAATAATGGATTTTGATGCTGACCAATCAGACTTGGTCCTTTTATGCTCTTTCTTGTTCCCATCTACACACGCTGTGGAAGCCCTTGCTCTGTTCTGCACGATGAGGCTGCCCTGCATCAGAAAACACGGTAAATGACAGTAAGACTACTGAGAAATTTTGTTGTAAATTTTGTCTTTCTGAAAAAACATTATTTTTACAACAGTGTGTGTTTGTCCTCAGAGGCTAGCTAGATGAGGACATTGGATTCCCTGGAATTCTAGGCAGCTGTGAGCTATCTAGCATGGGTGCAGGGATCCAAACCCAGGTCCTCTGTAAGAGATGAGAGTGCTCTTAACCTCCGAGCACTTAACCCCCTGTGATTTTTGTCCTTGGACACAACCTGCACACAAAGAGCACTTAACTTTCTGACAATTTCTCTGGGGTGTGATCCACAGTGTAGTGCCAAAAACCTCGACTCTAATGTGTTCAGATAAACCCTGCATAAGTATGATTCCCATCCTTACTGCCTTAGTATGTAAGGTATTGCCATCTTTTATGGGAGCATAAATCATGAAAGTGGGCAACCGGAAGAGAAATAATTTCTTGGTTGTCTTCGAGTTGAAAATTCATAGCAACCTGAGGTGGGGAAATCTGGGTGGGGCTGGAACCTGCCCACCCCATCTCGCTCATGCTCAGCTCCTCGCCCTTGCACACATATACTTGGAAGCCCTCCTGGGACTTTGGTTAGGTCCCAGATTTTTACTTGGAGAGGGGGAAACTTGTGACGCCCAAAGCAAAAAGCCAGAATGTTTTAACAAAACCTTCACCCTGTGGCCAGGGTTCCTTCCTGTCCGAAGCTCAGGCCATTCTGTCATAAGAAAATGAAGACGGGTTTGAGGAGATGGTTCAGTTAGCAGAGCATCTGTAGTGTGAGTCTGAGAACTTGGATTCAGGTACCCAGCTCCCATGTAAAAAAGCTGGCCACAGTGGAATATGTCTGTAAACTCAGCACTCAGGAGGCTGAGTCAGGTTAACCCAGGCTTGCTGGTCAGCCAGTCCTGCCAGACTGGCAAACTCCAGGTTCAGGGAGAGACCCTGTCTTAAAAAGTAATAATAAAAAAAAAGACATCTATCATCCCCTTCTGATCTCTACATGCATGTACACAGACAAGTACCCACAAACACATGGGCACAGAGAACACACACACACACACACACATGCACACACGCAAATGTAAAAGTAATTTTAAAATAAACTAATTAAATTAAAATTTGAAAAGCTAAGGTGCAGAGTGCAAGTGGTCGTGGGTGAGTACAGCGTTCACCATGGGAAAAAGATTCTCATGAACACAAGCAAGCTCCAGATAGAGACCTGGTCAAGAGTCAAACCTGGGTAAGGTGTCAGTCCGGGAGGGAAGACCCATGTCTGGAACCCCTTCCCCCCATCGCACTGTGCACTGCACTCTTGTGAAACACTGCTCCCATCTTCGGAGCCAGGTTAAATCAGCCTGGTGGAGTTAGCAGATCAAGTTCATAGCACAGAACTCCATCCAGGCCTCCACTGTAGCAAGTTTCAGTTCCAGGTCACACACATGCTTCAACCTCAGTTCCCAGAAATGGCAAGGGAACTTCCCAGGTGATCCTGGTGCTGCGCCCAGCTCTTGAGAAGTCCTGCTATTCTGGGGAGTGCAGCTGCATGCTGCATCCTTGTGCAGCCAGCCAGCCTCTCTCTCTCTCTCTCTCTCTCTCTC
>NW_022196913.1:55656234-55658734 GCF_008632895.1 Mastomys coucha | reverse complement strand
GAGGTGATCTCCTATGAGGGGATTTGGTAGGGCTTGTCAGAAGGCCTGTAGAAGAGAGAGAGACCAGAACCATGACAGTGTGGGGTCAGTGATGGGCAGAACCATACCTGACCAGGCCTGCTCATATGCATAGCTCTTCCTCTATTCAAACCTAAACCTCCTGTCAGGACTCTGAAGATGAACTCGGAGGCCTCAACACCTCTGTATTTGTTCCCCATCCCAACACAGAGACATTGAATAAATCTCTGTTCTCTATTTGTACTGCTGCTTGTCTGTTTAATTGGCTTAGTGAGGATGGAGGGCTGAACCATTGTTAAGGTTCTGGGACCCAGCTGCCTGTCTGGGTAGCTCTGATGTCTTCATATACTGTAACCAAAATCTCTCATGGCTGAAAGCAGAGGATATCACTGGCTTTGGAAGAATTAGACTTTAAAGAGTTTTACAAAAATGTCAAACAGTCCCCCCCCTTTACACTAATGGATTGTCTAATGTTATTTTAAGGGAATTATATAATGTCTTAAATTTTGTTTTATTGTCTAATTTTTCAAAGCTCTTTGGAGTCCTCAATAATCTTTTCATGGGCAGGGAGTCTGAGACCAATTGTTTAAGAACCTTTGATTTGCCTGAACAGCCTGATAATCATCTCTGCAGTCTCATCCCTCTCTAAACTCCCAGCCCCACCCTCTTGCCTCGGAGGCAACAAAATTGTGTCCAGCTCTCCTGGACAAGTCCCCCTGACCTGAGCAAGATGGCAGGCAGCATGGGCCTGTGCTTGTAGACTCTCCTTCCCTCCCTCCTTTCCTCTCTCCCTCTGGCTCCACCCTTCAGCCATACATGGGAGCCCCATGATCTTTTCTCTGTGGGCTTGTTTATAACTTGTTCTTCATCCCTAGATTGGTCTTTCCATCTATCATCACTCTAATGAGTCAGTTGGCATGATGTCACTAGGGACAGACAAACTGAGACTGGGAGGGAGTTCAATCAGTGACTGCCTTGTAAGTAGGAGGATATAGGACCTCAGAGCTCCAGAATCTAAGCATGGTAGCACAGGCTTGCAATCCCAGTACTGGGGGCATACAGACATGGGAATCACTGCAACTTGATGGACAGCAAGCCTAGTCCAATCAATGAGCCTAGATCCTGAAGAGCTCCAGATTCTTTCTCAAAAAGACAAGAATAATTTCTGAGAAGCAGCACTCCAGTGTATACAGTCACTCACTCACACACATACACACACACACACACACACACACACACAAGACATATAGACACACAGAGATGTATAGACATACACACACAGAAGAGACATATAGATACACAGAGACATATACACAGAGAGACATATACACACAGAGAGACATATAGACACATACAGAAACACATAGACACATAGACATGTAGACACAGAGACATACAGACACACACATATACACAGGGGTGAGCAGAGAACAGATGAACCAATTTAAGCAAATTAGCAAAGATAGTTATTGATTTGTATAATGAAAAAGTTCAAAGAGTAGACTTGGGTCAAGGGCTGAACAGTGGATCAATGGTGTTGTTTTTTATTGTTTTTTGTAGCTCACGTGGTCGTCTCGCCAGCAAGAAGACACGGGGACACTAGGTTCCTTCTGCAGCAACGTTTATTGTCTCCATCCATAGGGAAAAAAAGGGTCAAGCCAATAATCCGCACTGCTTATATACACCACAGTGCGGTGTGTCTGACCACAGCGTGGCGTGTCTGCCCATGATTGGCTGTTCGCTCATTACCCTACGTAACGCCCCAGAATGAGCCATGACTCGGTGTCTTTTCACTCTACGCACATGCGCAAACAGTTGTTTACTAGGAGTTGACAGCGGAAGTAGGCGCCATCTTGCCATGGCGAATGTCTCTCCAGCTTCACCGCTCCCTACAGGTTTTGTACATGGAATTCATTTTCCTGTTGGCTCTCTTCATGATGCTGGAGTAAGTACCAGAAAAACAAGAATACATTCTTCCTGATCAATCCAGGTGGTTCAGCTTTTCTTCTTAAATATCATGCAAGAGACCAGGAAAATGAGCACCCCTAGTCGCCTGCCACTGGGAAGCAACAATGTGAATCCCCGCATGTGCACAATGAAACTTCTACATTCCTTCCATGCTGAGTGAACCACATGAGATATGCACAGTTAGATGCTTATTTCAGAACCTGATGTCATGAGGCAGTGATAGACAGTTAATGTCTAATAAATGTTTATTGGTTGGAGAAAAATAGACAAGGATATAGGAGAGAAAGCTTGCAGCCAAATTTTGTCTAGGCACCCCTGAGAAATTTCACATAGCCTTTCCCATCCTGAGGAAGTAAAAATCACAACTGCACAATCTTATTTGGTGCTCTGCCCTCCATCTTTGCTCTTGCTGATTTGATCACTGTATTCACCATTATAAAGAACGGAGCCAGGCAGTGGTGGAGCACACCTTTAATCCCAGCACTTGGGAGGCAGAGGCAGGCAGATTTCTGAG
>NW_022196913.1:55650101-55655721 GCF_008632895.1 Mastomys coucha | reverse complement strand
GAAGAAGAAGAAGAAGAAGAAGAAGAAGAAGAAGAAGAAGAAGAAGAAGAAGAAGAAGAAGAATGGAGTTTTAGACTCAAAACTCAAGAGCCTCTTGCTCTTCCTGTGATGGAAAACTTTGCCCTGGGACAAAACAAGGGCTCATCTGTTTGCCTGAAGCCAGGTCCTGGTTCTCCCTGTATAAAGAGGGAACTGTATTGCTCAGTTCTCACCTGAGGCAGATGTCATAGGATACTCTCTCATTTCTGTGACACAACAGAAAATAAGGATCTAGCTTTTGTCCCTGATTCCTGACTCATAGCTCCTAAGAGCCTTGGAATCTTCTGAGTGACAGTGACTCTCACATAATAATAAGACACATGGTGATTCTGACCCTGGACAGCTTCTGGAATTCCCTAGAAGCTTCTGGAAAATCCAACCATAGATTAAAGGGCTCAAACTTTCTGCTCCACCCCCACCTCTGGGGATCAGAGAGAGGAAGGAGGTTGAGTTGAGTGATTGGTCACCATGACCAAGGATGGACTCAGTCACACTCCTGGAGTGAAGAACCCCTCCCCAAGGAGATTCAGAAAGCCCACAGGGTAGTGAACACATCAGGGTTCTCAGAGGAAAATAGGCCAGAGAGAAGCTCCATGAGTTCCTCCCACACCCTGCCCTGTGCATCTCTTCCCTCTGGCCATTCCTGGACTGCACTCTTTATAATACAAGAGTGAGTAGAACCCTGGTGCTTCCCTGAGCTCTGGGAATCATTAAGCATAGTGCTTTCCTAAGCTCTGTGAATCACACTGCATTCTCCAGTCTGAGTTGGGGATGTGCTGCAGAGGAGGGAACCCAATATATGTAGCCTGTACATCACTGAGATCTCCTTTGCTACAGAATTTGCAAGCACTGATTTCACAGTGGTTGCCCATGGCCGCCTTCTGCATGGACTACTCTCCACCAGCAAAGGAGCCCAGCACAGCTGAAGGTTATAATTTTCAAAGATTGTCTATCTGTGGCATGCCTCTGGTCAGGTAGGGACCAGTGCTAAAGGCCTTTAATTACATAGGTCAGAAGCCACAGCTAATTCAGGACATGCCAAGACATTTGACATAAATACCAGAGTAGCAGAACACCAGATGGCACGCTGACCAGTGCCACGTTACAGGAGACAACCAGATAGAGACAAGGCAGAAAAAAGCACGGGATGTATGCTGCCTCCTCTTCCTCAAATACAGGCTCTGGAGATGAGTTGTGCATTGTCCTCAAAGGAGACTTCAGTTCCCTATCACAGGAATTTCACATGAGCCCTCAATCATTAGCAAGGGCCCTCTCAAACATGTTCAGATGTGCCTCGTATCCACTGATAATTAAGTTGTATAGAGGCCCAGGAAAGCCATGGAATGCACTGAGCCTTGTAATCCAGGGAGAATGGATAGATGTATGAATAGACACAGACTCCCTGTCTTAACTGGAGGAGAAATGTGGGTGTGAAAAAAATCAGCTGAGAAGGGGCAAATGTTTCCTCATATGGAAGACCCCAGCTGAGCCCATGGGTGTCATGTCTTCTATTAACTAATATTGTTTAACCACTTAGCCCCTGTTTACTAGCCGTGGAATGCTTCAAGAAAAGGCTCCAATCACACATTTAAAATCTTTCTAAATCAAAACATGTAATTCTATTATTGCAAAGTATTTAGACACGGGAGATTCTCCTAATCAGGGTTACCTAAACCCTTGAGATGGAGACACAACACAGCCATCCTCAAGACTCACATCCAAGCACTAGACGATGAAGGCTCATAAAAACATCCCGGATCTCATAAATTTCTATTGAATTTGTGAGTTTGCATTGGCTTGCATTCACAGCTATCCTGAGCCACAGGCATCCCAGGGGCCACAGCTGAGCATTTAGACTCTCCTCAACATAAGAGAAAATGTATTTTCATTTTAATTTAGTTTGGGGGTTTCATGTATTTTGAGACAAAGGGTCCCACTGTGTAGCCCAGACTGACCTCAATTCGTGATCCTCCGGTCTCAGCCTCCTGAGTACTGAGATTATAGCTATTATTGGTATATGCAGCAGGAACGTGTTGAATGGTTTCCTTCGTTGTATGTATAGCGTTCTTTTCACCGTGAGCTGAACATACAGAGGCAGATTTAATTTTGGAGAGCCTCATCTATGAAGACTCTCATTCATATTCATCTATTAAATTATGTATCAGTCCAGACACACAACATTCTTTGTGAACACCAGTCACGTATGTGGGACATAAATGTAAGTAAGACATCCTGATCACTGCCTCTAGATGAATTCTTTAAAAAAAAAAAAAAATCATAAACCAAGCAAGGAAAGCCTAGCTGTAAGCCCAGCGCTCACAAAGTGGAAACAGAAGGATCTTGAGTTCAAGGTCAGCCTGAGCTGCTCGGTAAGATCTCGTTTCAAAAGTAAAGTTTTTAAAGTCCTAAGAGATGATTCTCTCATCCATTTATAAAATTACAAAAAGATTATGGAAATGACTGGATTTTTATTAAATAAAGTATGAGTTTTTAAGGCTGAAGTCATGGTCAAATGTGATTTCAATCAAACGGAGCCCGTTTCCTAAATGGAGATGTCGTCCCAGAATGCCTTCCTTGAACACAACCAACAGGAACAGAGCCAAGCACACAACTGCTGGCTTTCTCAGCTGGTGGCAGAAGGCCAGGTTCTCAGACCTGAAAAGTCTAACCGATCAGAGAATAAAGAGCCATATATGCCTTCTCTCCTAAAGCAGTGTTGGAATTTGGGCTGACTACAGTTCTGTTTGAAATGGGGTACTAAGGGCTTGGGGGTGCTTCCTGCCCTTGCAGAGGACTGAGTCTGATGCCCAGCGCCCATACCAGGGGACTCAAAACTACTTGTAACTCCAGCTCCTAGGGAGTTCTTCTGGCCTCTTCATGCAACTGTGTTCACGTGTGCACTCAACTATGCACACTCAAATAACTAAAACTTAAAGAAGTTTTTTAAAAGGAAGAAATAAAGACACTAATTGAATCTTGTATGCCAGAGAAGTATCACTCTTGTTTAAATATTTATTTATTTATTTTACTTATTCACTTTACATCCCTCTCACTGCCCCCTTCTTGGTCACCCCCTCCCACAATCCTTCCCCCACCTCCAATCCCTTCTTCTCTGAGCGGGTGGGGGTCCCCATGGATATCCACACACACACCCTGGCACTTCAAGACTCTTCGAGGCTAGGAGCTTCCTCTCCCACTGAGGCCAGACAAGTCAGCCCAGCTAGAAGAGCATCTCACAGTACAGGCAACAGCTTTGGGGAGAGCTCCTGTTCTGGTTGTTCAGGACCCACATGAAGGTCAAGCTGCACATCTGCTACATACGTGCAGGGAGGCGTAGGTCCAGCCCGTGAATGTTCTTTGGTAGTTCAGTCTCTGAGAGGCCCAAGGGTCCAGGTTTGATGACTCTGTTGGTCTTCCTGTGGAGCTCCTATCCTCTTTGGGGCTGCAATCCTCCCACTTATTCTTCCATAAGAGTCTTCAAGCTCCATCCACTGTATGGCTGTGGGTGTCTGTATCTGTCTGAGTCAGCTGCTGGGTAGAACCTCTTAGACAACATGCCCCTGTATGTTCTTCTCTGTATGGTGCAGGAGTCTGATGGAGGTGGAGGAGAGGCAGGGGGAGAATCGAAGGATCACTCTTGCCTCTGAAATAGAAATATTAATTCAGAAAAGCCTGTGAGTAAAGTGTCTGACAAATCACGGTTGGGTGTTTTATCCATTCTTTACCCCTGTTGCTGCTGACTGTGAATCAAGGTCACAGTCTTGACCCCTGTGACTGAGGTCAAGGCAGACTCAGTGGAGTGACACCTACCACGGACTGGGGTTTCTTACGGGGTCCCTTGTTCCGCGGGACGATGGGTTCTGGCCAGGTGTGCACGGGATTTGGCTTTGACAAACAGACTCGACACGAATGGTGTAAGGTCTGAGTGTATTTCTTTAAAATTGACATGAGGTTTTTACAGTCATTGCAAAAGAGAAATGAAAAATCTGGCAGCTCAGTAGTCGAAGTACATCTGAGGCCACCTAAAACACACTAGGTCTAAAACAGCAGCCATCTCCTCTGGACTGGTACAGTACCCCCAGGCTCCGAGCACGCTCGGGCCGCAGTCTGGGGGGAGGGGGGCTGTGGGTGCACGAGCCAGGAGGGTAGAGAGGCTCGAATCTCGAATCCTCAATGCTGAATCTTCAATGTTGAATGCTCGAATCTCCAATGCTCAATCTCAACTGGTGCAGCACCCCCACCCCCCGGCCCAAGCACTCTGGGCCCGGGGGGGGGGGGGGGGGCACGGACTGCATGAATCTAAGTCCTAGTCCACCTAAATTGGTTCTAATCCAAGTGCGAGCAAGTCCAAATGCTGAATGCAGACTGCTTGCTGCTGAATCTAGTACACTGAATGCTGTCTCTCTTTCTGTAAGCTTTAATGCCCTACCCACAATGCTGGAGGCAATTAGTTAGAATGGCTTAACCTTCTAAGCCAAGGTTTAATGCCCTACCCACAAAGCTGGAGGCAATTAGTTAGAATGGCTTAACATTCCAAGCCAGGGTTTGACTAGGACGTTGGAACATTGGTGAAGGTCAGAGAGCAATGTCCGAATTTTCTTTTACTAGCTGTAAAGAAATGATATCTTGGTGGGCCCCTAGCACACAAGTACGAGGACATATCTGGGCTACCTCTGAGTTTGGGGTGCCAGGCGACAATGCGGAGGCAGGAGACTGACTTTCCTTGAAGTTTATGCCTCAAATACCGCCGTCATGCAAAGTGTGTGTGGCAGACACCATGTGACTTTTCTTCACCATGGGAGACTGCTCTCCTCCAGGAGAGTCGAGCAGACACTTTTTAAAAAAGATATTGATCTATATTAATTCTATGTGTATATATGTTTTTGCCTGTATGCATGCTTTGAACCACAAATATGCAGTATCTGAAGAGGCCAGAAAAGAATGTTGGATCATCTGGAACTGGAGTTACAGACAGTTGAGAACTTCCATATGGGTGCTGGGAACTGAAACCAGGTCCTCCACAAGAGCAAAAAGTGGCTTTTATCCACTGAACACCTCTCCAGGCCTTGATTGTCCTGTCCTGGGGTGCAACTAACAACCAGAAAGGAGAATCCAGGAAGGCCTCAAATAATCCCACAATGCACAGCAGAGCCCTCTTCAAAAAGTACTTATTCAATACATCTTCCTCGAGGTGAGCCTGAGATGTGCATGCCATGATGATAATGGAATCGGCTCCCTGTCCTATGCCATGCCTCTGAGCAATAGCAAGAGTAGACAGTCTACTCTCTGACAGGAAGGAGAGAACAGGAAGCTCTCTGCTTGTGGCATTTGGCACAGCTGTGGTACTTGCTCAGAACAACATCAGAAGGGAACAGAATGCAGATGACCACACTATGACCAAGTCCTTCTCAGAACTCTGCCCTGACTTTAAGTTCTGTCAAAAAAACCCAAAAAACAAAAACAAAAAAAACTGTTCCAGCTTTGAACAGGGAAGAATGTTGAGTCAAAATCAGGCCTCAAAAGTGAGTTCCAGATAAGCCAATATTTTATTTAGTTCAATTTGTGGCATAAAAGGTTCACA
>NW_022196913.1:55646915-55650091 GCF_008632895.1 Mastomys coucha | reverse complement strand
AAAACAAAGATTGCACTAAAATTAGAAAAGAAAGAGGTTTATATAAAACTTCAGTGTGGTAGAAAATAGCAACATATCAAACAAAAGCATGAAATCTGTTACATAAATTAATACAACCAGAGGCTACCCCCATGGAATCACATACCTAGGGAGATCCTTGGTCTCATTGGTCCTCACACATAGATGAATGAGGTCTTCAGGTATAATGAACAATCTCTTCCTAACTGGCATTCTGTCATAAGGAAGTTTAAAACAACTTTTTGGTGGAATTATAATGTCATCAGTTATTAAAGAGGAAAGAAAATTTGCATCCTGGTAAGATGATTGTTTATCTTTATCTAAAGAATTAAATACTGGGGCTAGTGAGCTGGCTCAGTGGGTAAGAGCACCTACCTTCAAGCCTGAAGACTTGAGTTTGATCCCTGAGACCCACACAATGTGAGATGAGAGACAACTCCCACAAGTTGTCTACATTAACGGCCACCTGAGTGTTACGACATGCATGTACAATAAATACATAAGTATAACTCCTAAGAATAAATTGTAGCAGGATATTTGAGACTGCAGGATATAGTGTCTTCAGCCTTTCCAAAAAAACTGATATGTTATTCTATAATCATCATTATTATTTTATGATCATCAGTGTTAAGAACAGAGCATCACATAAACACACAGTACAAAACGGCAGAAGTATGTTTGGAGACGTCTCACAATGTGTTCAGTTGTTCCTGAGTTGTATCACAGTGTCTATTTATTGGCTAAAATATAGACATCGGTCTCACAGCCTCTGAGGATCAGGGATCTGGGTTTGACTCACCTGAGCCTTTTCCTTTAGTTGACAGTCAGCAAAGCCTGAAACTGACCTCAGTTGTGTTGACTGTGAGAAAAGTGTAAGCAACTTAACAGTAATAGCAACAGAAAATGTAAAATAAAAAAATAAAATAAAAAAAAAAAACCTAACGTGTACTGGGAAAATGGTTTGCTGAACAAACCCAAGGACCAGATTTCAGACCCCCCCAGACTTCATGCAAGAGGCCAGCAGGTCGCCTGCCTGTAATTCCAGCACTCTAGAGGCAGAGAGAGAGAGAGACACAGAGAGAGAGAGAGAGAGAGAGAGAGAGGACCCCCAAAGTTAACTAGACTAGAAGAATCTGTGAGTTCTGAGTTCAATGAAGAGACCCTACTTCAATAAACACATTGAAGAGAGAAATCACAGAGGGTGCCAGACATCAACCTCGGCCCTCCGCATGCCCTCACACACTGCACACACACACACACACACACACACACACACACACACACACACGAAAATACGTATATACAAGCAAGAAGACCCATGTACACATGCATGCAAAAATATATAAATAAAATGAAAGGTGAATGGAGATTTATAGTGTGTTTTTGCCACTAATAAAAAAAAAAATTGAAGAGTTTCAGGAGAAAGGAGACCTAGGAGGTGAAATAAGGGAATCAAGCATGACCTTAAGGGGCTGGAGAGATGGCTCAGTGGTTAAGAGCACTTACTGCTATCCAAAGATCCTGAGTTCAATTCCTAGCAACCATGTGGCAGCTCATAGCCATCCATGATGCTTGTCTTCTTCTGGTGTGTCTGAAGAGAGCTACAGTGTACTCATAAATAAAATAAGTAAATCCTGAAATAAAAAGGAGGATCCGCAGTGCCTAGCTCCTCCTCCTTGACCCTGGTGAGTTACCAGGTGGGCTATCTCACCACTGCTTGCTTTACTTTTCTACTTGAGAAGGGAAGTACTAGTACCTGCTAGAGGGTGTCTCCTGCTCACAGGTCTCTACAGACCTTACTTACTTACTGCAGGAACCAGCATCACCAGGACTTGTTATTAGTCCTTAGGCAGGCACTTCAGGATGATGTGGGAAGGAGTGATGTTCTAGTGTGTCTGTTGTCAAATGAAACAACCAGAGACCAGGCAATTTAGAGCCCAGAAAGTCCAAGGACAGAGTCCTGGTGCTGATGAGGGCCATCTTGCTATATCGTAATATGTTGAAGAACATTGCCCAGTATAAGACAGACAGAGTGCGCATGTAGCTGGATTTCTCTTATAATGGCACCAACTTCATCACAGAACTCCATCCCCAGGATATCCTCATTATGACCTTCTCCCAAGCTCCGCCTTCAATTTCATTAAAACGGATCCAAGGGCTAAGTTTCCAACTTGGAGGAGCATTTAAACCACAGACAGAAGAGTATGCAAGGCACAGAGTTAGCCTTCAGGGTGCATCCAGGCAGGCGTAGAGGCATTAGTCTAAGCGGAATGATGATTATCGGCCCTTGACATCTCTGTGAAGATAAGGTGTGCTCAGAACTGTGGACCAGGTCAAAGGATGTCTCGGTTCCAGGGAAAGCAGACCAGATGCCTGAACTACACTGCTGAGGGGCAGGCGGGACTCAGCGGTTCCAGGGTAAGCAGACCAGATGCCTGAACTACACTGCTGAGGGGCAGGTGGGACTCAGCAGTTGTTTGCTCTACCTTGCATTTCAAAGAAAGGCTTAACCCAGACTTGCAGGGTGTTACCTGTAATCCCAGCACTAGGCAAGAAGAGACAGGAGGATCATGATTTCAAGGCCAGCCTGGGCTATCTACCCAGCTCTTGTCTCCAAGCTAAAGGAATAAAGTTGATAAAAAAACAAAAGTTTGCACAACTGTTCAGCACGTAGTTCTTCCTTCTAAAAGGTCAATTAATGCTGACGGTTCAAATTAAAGTTGGCTACCTTGTAGCTACCTCCCAGAGGAAAGGAAGATTTTTAAATTCAACTCAATCCACTCCAAATTAAAGAAGTTTAACATTTTACTACAACCTATTTCCAAAATGAGAAAATTGGTCAGATGGACACACACACACACACAAACACACACACACACACATGCATGCACACACACACACACATGCATGCACACACACACACCAATAACCCCAAAATCTGTACCTAATTTAAAATGTCTCTTCATATCTGGTTTTTCGTGTAGTGATCTCATTCTTTCAGTTTCGCACTCCCCAATGCCCCCTAATCCCACTTTCTCAAGTTTCTATTTCTCCACCCTTCCTCTCTCAGTCCAACTTTTCTGCCCTTTTCTACTTGAACTGTCGTGGCTTATATTATTTTGGTAGGTTTTTTTTTTGTTTTTTTTTTTTGTTTTTTT
>NW_022196913.1:55640472-55646842 GCF_008632895.1 Mastomys coucha | reverse complement strand
TTTGTTTTGGTTTTTTTTGTCAATGCTCTTGTTCCCATGTTGGCTGGATCCCACTGGGGGAAACAACGTGAAAGTGAGACAGGATGTGGCCCAGGAAGCCTTCCTTCTCTTACAAAATTGAATCAGATCCAAATCTAAATATTTGTTTAATCTAAAATGAAAAGTGCCAAAGAAAGAAAAGCCCCTACTGCCCTGCCACCATTCTGACCTGTAGTCAATATGCACTTGAAGAGTTCCTTCCAGAATCCTTCACTCTTTGAATGAGTTGTCAGTCCTGGGAAGGAGGACCATAGACAGCAAGGAACAGTGGGGTTTCTGACCAAACTATCCAGGAGGGTGTACATAAGAGGAAAGAGTCCCAAAGATTCATAGGCATGTACGCATATATTCCCACCATACCATGCACATAACACGCGCATCACATACACATGACGCACACAGGCACTACACATGAACATGTGCTGTATAGTCCTATTGAATCTAAAATAAACAGGGTGACTGCAGAGGATGTATCTTCACATCTTCTAATGTAAACCATAAACACATTGAATTTTGAACTACAAGGAGCTCCCCCCCAGACTTATACCCCAAATCTCATGGATCTTCTTATATTGGCTTTTTACTTTTGGACATTTGCATATTTATTCCACCACCTTTACTACTAGGTGTTTTTTTTAAATATTTATTATTATATGTAAGTACACTATAGCTGTTCTCAGACACACCAGGAGAGGGTATCAGATCTCATTAAGGATGGTTGTGAGCTACCATGTGGTTGCTGGGATTTGAACTCAGGACCTTCAGAAGAGCAGTCAGTGCTCTTACCCACTGAGCCATCTCGAGAGTCCTTCCCCTCTCTTCTATACTCATCTCTGGAGAGGAATTACTGACATCATGGAAAAAGACTAGTGACTGAGCCCAGTGCAGGTTCAAACCGAGCAGCTCCAGTAACCTTCTCACATGGTACTGAGTATTCAGCTCCATGCCCTGTATCTCCTGGTGGTGGGCAAATGAGCTGTCCCTACACTGTGGTGTGAATACCAGTCCTGCAGTGGCCTGCTCATCCTGCATGCTCCAGCACTCTGTGGAAGCCCTACCAGATATTCACAAGCTGCCAGTGTGATCCAGAGGCTCTTGCTCTCTGAGGCTAATTTGGCACAAGGCCCACTTGCTATGGCGATGGCTAACCAGTGAACTCTGTTCTAAATGCCATGGGAAGGTGCCAGCAAAGCTTCCCATGCAATGCCCATCAAAGCAAGAACCTGAGATGCAGGGGTCACTCATAGCCTTTCTCCAGCTGAACAAGCTGAGTGGCCAACAGAGGTGGGCACAGTAGAGGTCCTGGGAAGAGCAAGTGAACAGATTCCGATTCCTCACTCAGAAAACTCAGCAGGGCAGCTGCTGACCTACTTAGATGGGCCTTTGTCCATTCACGGTGAGTATTCTGAGAGGCCTCTTATGGAATGTGGCTGCCCTTCTGCAGTGTTAGCGGCCAGACACTCTGAAGAGGTGGATGAAACGCAACTTTGACAAAGCCCTGTTGTCCTTCCCAAAGCTGAGTGAGTCAGAGGCACTTGGAGAGGTGAATGGAGCCCACATTTGGAATGTTCCCCAAATCCCCAGCAAATATCCTAGATGGGCCCAGAAGGGGCAGAGTCAGCATTCCTAACAAGAAGCTGTCTTGCTTTGCTGGGAAAACACTTAACAAAAGCTGGTGAAGGGCCGGTCAGTAAGACACTCACCACATGAGCATGAAGACCCGAGATCAGATCTCCAGCACATGACGGTCGTGCACCTAGGATCTCCAGGACATGGTAGTAACATGTAACCCATAGTCAGAGAGACATGCAGTGTCAGCCTCTGGCCTCCACACACAGAAGCATGTCCAACATATGTGTATACAAAATAAAACCCAGTGAATGCAGAGTCTGCCCTTGCATGACATGGTTTCCAGCCTAACAAGTAAATATGTAAACTGCTCTCTTAAATCAATCGTAAGCAGCAAAAGTTTTCCACTGTAGAATATCCAGCCATAATTGGAACAGCTTTGTCACCCCCTCCAGTGGACATCACAGAAGGAGCCAGAAGAACAGATATGCAGAAGGAAAGGGGGGAACTGTGAAGAACAGGCATTGCACCCATACGTGGAAACAAACATGTGCAATACACGAGAATAAATCGATAGATTGGTTAATGAATAACAAATTTATTCCAGGGATAGATGCCTCCTATATCTGGCTCCATAAAATAGAGAGTTCAGATCCCTGGCACACATACATAAAAAAAAAAAAAAAAAAAAAAAAGCAAGGTTGTGAGCCTGAAGTCCCAGACACACACACACACACACACACACACACACACACACACTTCTAATTGTTGATGAAACCTTCCCACCATCCCAGCATCTGAGTTGACTGGGAGCCACAATGTATCCAGATCCAGGAAAAGCCTGGGGAGTGTGCTTAAAGGGCTCATGCCTGTGGCTGTAAACTGTGAGCCATAGCCTTATCCTCAAAAGGCTGCATTCTGGTTGATAAATGCTCAAATGAAGACTTAAAGCAGTTGTTCTCAACCTGTGGATCAGGACCCCTTCAGAGGGCCCCATATCAGATATCCTGATATTTGCAATATGATTCATAACAGTAGCAACATTACAGTTATGAAGGAGTAATGAAATAATTTTATGGTTCAGGGTCACCACAACACAAGGAACTGTGTTAGAGAGTCGCAGCATTGGGAAGGTTGAGAACCACTGCTTTGAAGAAGGAGAAAAAGATCACAGAATTTTCAGAAGTAATTGAAACAATCCTTCAAGTCATTCTCCTTGTGAGGCACAGTGTTTCCAAAGGGACTACCCTTCCTCCCCTGCTAGATGCATACTCTTCCCCACCTCCTCCCCGTCCCCTCCCCTCTTCATCTTTCTCCTTTTCCTCTCTCTCTCCTCCTCATGCTCTCCCCACCTTCTCTCCCAGCCCCTTCCTCTTCCTTCTTCTCCTCCATCTTCTCTTCCTTGTCCCCTCTTCCCCCTCCCTTGCTCTCAGTCTCCCCTGAATACTTTTCCAACTAGATCTCACATTTGAACCCCTGTTTTGTCTCTCCATTGTCTAGCTCTATCAAGAGTTCTGTTAGGTTTTTGATCCCAAGTCGTCCCCCCAAATCCCAACATCTGACCTGGTTCCTCATCTTCTACCACCCCAAAATGATGTCGGGTCGGATTCCTGTGTTCTGCAAGAATTTCGTTAGCCCAGTTTAACCAGAACCCACTATCGCAAAGTGCTTCGTCTTAGCCCTTTTCCACCCACTGACCCCATTCCCCTTACGTATTAGTTACAGAGCCCCGGTCCTCTTATCTGGGAAGCCATTCCTGCAGGAGCTGAAGTGTCTTACTCTGGGACAGCAAGTGAGTTAATCTTTCTTTCTTTCTTTCTTTCTTTTTTTTTAACAGCTTACAGTTTCTTGTTAAGACCTGAGCTGATGGCCATGAGGCTGGTGGTAAGATTAGGCCTGAATCAAGATGCTGTGAGCTGGTCTCAGGCTATAGACAGACCTTGGTCCAGGGTGATGCATGCACCAGACTTTGACTGGTGGGGAGTCAGGGTTTTCTGTGACAATTTTTGCTTGCTGTATTTTGTCCTTTCATAGCAGAACATTCAAATTGCTGGACACAAGGTAGCACATAGCTACTGCCTAAAGACCAAGCCAGATGAAAACAATTTTAAGTTGGGGGCAGGAGCTCAGTGCCTGCCCTCTCTTCTTTAGCCCCTCACCTATAAAGCAGAGATGCCCTGCTATCAGAATTTGGGGTTATTGTAAATAATCACCATAATCCACCTGAAGACTTCAGATAGTAATTAGCAGTTCCCAGAATCCTGCATCTCCATATTTTTCTGTTTCTATACCCTGGTGAGGTTCTCAGTATTGTCCATTCACTCAGTCAGATGATCATATACTCTCTGCCAGACCATCTCACTCACTGCAATATAGCCTAAATACTACAGAGTGAGCCACACATGGCTCTGTCGATCATGGGGGTTAGCACAAACAGATTATGCCTTGATGTAATGGCTGACTCCTGGCATCTGCTTCCAAGGGAAGAATTAGCTGCGCAAAGTCAGAGAAGGCCTAGATCTCATGCAGAAACTGTGGATCTCGCATGGAACCAGCTGTTCAAGATGAATGTTTGACAAACCTGTTAACTGGAGAATTGAATGAGTTACCTAAGAAATTCTTTCTGAACAAAAAATATTTATAATGTGAAGGCACCCCTTGCTTCTGTATTTATATAAAGGCCCATCCAGCTCTACACGGTAGGCCTCTCTTGGAGCCAAAACACCAGCCAACAGTTCCTGTGCAGTTGTTCATCTACAGGTGAGTGATTCCAGTAAGTGGAGAGAAGGTCATTGATACTCCAATTGCTTGTTCTAATATATCCTAAAGTCCCACTTTGAGAAGCATTTACCATCAAACCTTTCTGTATTTCTGAGTGCCTGGATCATAGACTGTTATCTCATTTGGCTTACATAGCAAGATACCTTTCTTTAAGGGAAGGATGACTGATCCATTAATGGCTACTCGTTACATCATGCATAAACACAACAATCATAATCTCATCCCCACACACATAGCATGCACATATCTGGGAGTCATCTCAGAAAATGAACCATTAGAATATATAAAATGAGGGGATTGCTGGCAGTAAATACAGTAGGAAAATATTCAGTATGAGCATTATATAGTAATTATATAACAATTCTTTAAGCATATCTAATCCCTTGGTTAGAAATTTTCCCAGTTAACTCAGCCCACTGCTAATACAAGTGAGGGTAGACAAGATATCTACAAACAAGCCAACAGTCTCATCGGTCCTCATTGTCCTCATGAGCACAGTGATGTTCCTGGAATGTCTAATCTTCACTGGCCCCAGAATAGTCATTGATTCTATAATGCTCATTGACTCCGTGATCCACACATGACCTCATGGTCCTCATTGTCCCCGTGACCCTCGTTGAGCCTATGATCAGCTTTGACCTCAGGATCCTCTTTGACTTCATGCTCTTTCTTGGCTTTCTTACTCAGCTGCTTCCTACCCAGATCCTAGACACAGTCACCATCTCCCTTACACTGTTTCATTTCTTCTGGAAATGTGATATTTCAATAAGGACTTTCTGGCCACATATCGACCACTGAAGTCAAGAAGTCCAACTTGACTTCATGAAAATACCACTTGAAGTCTTAGAAGATAGCCCTCCTTGACCCCCAACAGACCTGGGAGTAGATGATGAGTTAGAAACCTACAGAAGATCATCAAAGGGTGGTATTGCCAAGAGATGGAGTGCCTCATCATCAGACATCTATAAAATGCAAGTTTAGACCACAGTGAGATATCATCACATACTCCCAAGAATGGCTTCTAATTGAGCCCAAGTATCTTAAGGATTGCAGCAATCAGAGCCCTCAGGCACAGCTGATTGGAATTTGAAATGGAAGTACCTGAAGGAAGATCTGACAGTGAGTAGAGTGATTGTCAAGCATAATTTACTCTTGTCCTCATGCCCATCACTGACCTCATGACCCTCACTAAGGTTCATGAAGATTTCCAAAACCACATAAAAACCAAGGATGGTGATGCATGCCTATAATTCCAGCATTCAAGACAGGGAGACAGAAGGTCACCATCCTCAACTACAAAGAGAGTTTGAGGGTACATAAGACTCATCTTAAAAAAAAAAACCTCACAAAACAAAACAAAGAACTCGAACCTACACAGAACACTGACATTTTAACCTTGGTTATTCACTCAAGAGATAAGAGTGTGCCCATAAAATATTAATATAAGAATGTCTGAAAGGTACCCAGCAATAAGGAAAAGCTCACAATGCAGCATATCCACTCAGTGAACTATGTCTCTGTTTCAAAAAAATATGGAACAAATAACTGATTAATACAAGAGAGCTGTTCTCTTAGGGTTATACTGCTGTAAACAGACAACATGACCAAGACAACTCTTATAAGGACAACATTTAATTGGGGCTGTCTTACAGGTTCAGAGGTCAATCCATTATCAAGGCAGGAGCATGGCAGCATCCAGGAAGGCATGGTGCAGGAGTAGCTGAGAGTTCTACTTCTTCATCTGAAGGATAATAGGAGAAGATTGGCTTCCAGGCAGCTAGGATGAGGGTCTTAAAGCCCACGCCCACAGTGACACACTTCCTCCAAAAAGGACACATCTCCAAATAGTGACACTCCCTGGGCCAAGCATATTCAAACTACTACAGTTGTTTTTGAAATTTTAAAATATTAATATTTGCCACGCACACTTGCGTGATGGCGGTATTTGAGGCAAAAACTTCAAGGAAAGTCAGCCTCCTGC
>NW_022196913.1:55576514-55639914 GCF_008632895.1 Mastomys coucha | reverse complement strand
TTGTCCCGCGGAACAGGGACCCCGCGAGAAACCCCGTCCGTGGCAAATATTAAGTAAACTTGTTCTTACAATTTTATACATGCATGTAATACATACTCTCCCACTATCTCAGATCTCCCTAGTATCTCCATCTAAATACCCTCTTTCACTATAAATCTCTTTCTCATCTTCACATTTATTCATGTTGTTGTGTGACCCACTAAGTTTAACCAAAGTATTATGTGTGACCATGGGTAGAGACCTCTCCATTGGATGGATCCTGGTGTGTTCAGCAGTAGATACACAACTGAAGACAGTGACTGTCCCTCTCCCAGAAGCTGTCAATGACCAATAGTTCAGCAGGAAGGGGTAAGGCACCATGAGTTCTCCCCTTTACCATGACTTCCAGGACCAGGCTTGTGCAGGTAGCATGGTTATAAGTTTGTGACTGTAATGTTGTTTCATGTCTGGAAGATGCCATTCACAGCCCTTTATACCACCTCTTGGCTCTTACATACTTCCTATCCCCTCCTCTGCAATGTTCCATAAGCCTTAGAAAGGGCAGTGTAAACATCTTGTTTGGACTGATCACTCAACCATCACTTGTTCTCAACATCTTGGGCAGTCATGAGCCTCCCTGTTCACCACTATTCACAGCCATCAGTCTTGGTTGCATATAGTTGCTGTCACCATGGCAGACTCTTGAAACCCCTTTGCTGAGTGAAAGAAGCCAGACACAAAAGTTCACATGATCTATGGTTGCATTTTTGTGAATTTTTCCAACAAAAAGAGCTAATTCATGGAAAAGAAGCATGGGATCAGCTACCTCTGCTGGAACAAAACAGACTGGGAAAGGGACACAGGGGACCAGATGACAAAAGTGTCCTGTGAATGAAGTAATCTGGTCTAATGAATGGATAACATTTGCCCAAACTTATTGAATGGGATACTTTAGATTGGGACATTTCTGCGTATGAAATTTTCCTCAAAGAAAAGCTAAAAGTAAATATGAAATTGTAATTAATAAATGGCACAGTGACATTCTTAAGAAAGCTGGGTATCAATATGCTTTAAATAGAAGGAAACAGAAGAGGGGTCAATGGTGAGCAATGGATGTGTGGGCGAACAGGCAGGCAATGAAGCAAGAGTCATAAAAATTTAATGATGGGATAGAGCTTATGTGAGTGTTTTCTTTAAAATGTTCGAAGTTTCTGTAGTTTAACATTTTTTTTTTAAATGGAATGTTGAACGGAACAGAGCACATGTGGGAAGTTTAAAATACCTCCTGGTTTATGTTTCTTGTTAGCAACTCAATTTCCTCTACACTTTTCCCCACATGTGGCTTCAGGACACTAGAGAATATGATATAAGGAATGCAGGCATGACTGGGAAAGGCAGGGAGAAGGATGAGGAAGGTCCCCAGGAGACTGATGGCTGAGAAGTGTGCCTGTCAGGGCTCTGTCAGAGAGGCAGAACTCTGGAAGATAGCTTGACTGAGTCCGAACCAAAGAAATTGAGACAGACCTCTGAGTGCATCTATAAAGGGAATCCAGGGAGAATTCATTTGTTTGCAGGGGAAGACCCACTCTGAATGTAGACATTCTGGGTGGGAACCCTAGGTTAAACACAATGGGAAGAGGAGAAAATATACTGAAAGATGAATAAGACCCTCTGCTTCCTGGCCAGTATCCACACAGGTTTGCCCTTCCACGCCTTCCGTGCCACATCTTTCCTGCCACGTCTTCTCGGCTATGTCTCTCCTGGTACACCACTCCCCCAAGAAAACTCTCCTGCCACAACAGATTAAACCCCCTGAAATTGGGCCTAAAAACAGATCTCTCCTCCTCTGGTGTTTGGGTCATCGTGAAGAGAGATCCAATATGCATAACGGGCATTGGACCTGTATGATTTCTGGGGCTGCCTAGGACAGTCCAGAATCACCAGGCGGGCTCTAGGAAGGGTAGATGAGGACTCTAGGGGAATAGTCCAGGGATATTGTCTGCGGATAGGGTTTCTTCTTTCACCTCTGCTCGGATTTTGAAACCCTTCAGCTTGCCCACCCAGATCATCTAGGAGAGTCTACTGGCAGCCTTTGATCTTTTTTACAGAACCCCATGACAGGAGCTAAGGATATAGCTCAGCTGGAAGAGTGCTTGGTCAGCATGCATCTGTCATCTCTTGGCCCCTACAGCGAGGTGGGAGGTGGAGTCAAGGACTCCCAGAAGCTCATAGGCAGCCAGCCTGGAATATCCAGCCACAGACACTGAAGAGACCAAGGTGGACCTCGAGGACTGATCCTGTGACACAAAGACTATGAGATGTCCACCGGCACTCACACACACATACATATGCACAAAAGGCTTTGAAGGGATTTTACAAGGACATGCACACCACCTTCTAGGGGGAGAGTATTTTCAAGCTAATAGGAAGGGAGACAGGCACACATAAAACAGCATAGCGAACTTGCAGTCTTCCAGTAAGAACCCTGGGAGAATGTGCAATTAAACACTGGAACTTACTTGTGGGAGGGGGTTTGAGTAACTGTTGCCAATTTTCCAAATAATCCAAGAAGCAGACTTTATTGCTTTCGAACATGAAAAGGAAATCAAGAGCCTGCCTAGCTCCTGGCTGTTTCTCCTGGTTTTGTGCCTGGGTGATTGCTAAGACTGAACTTCAGCAGAGGCCCGTGAGAGCCAGATTGCTTTTTAAATTAAGCAGCAGGAAAGCCTGAGTGCCTAGTTTGTCTCCAATGTGGTTAATAAGAACCAGATGAAGACTTAAGCCAAACTTTCCTTTTCTAGAGGTCTGGTACCCATTTATGAATTTGCTCAATGAACTAAAATTATGATTTATATGCATCCTTTATCCACTAATACCTTGGATAAACTAGTATGTTCTGCCTGAGATAGACCCTCTGTGCTGAAAATGCAAGTGCTAACACGGGATAAAGGAAGCAGCTCCAAGAATGAATGAAACCCGCCCCCTTGGCTAGAGGCAGATTCAAGCCTGGCCTCTGGGAGCCTCCTCTTCATGCTCTGTGGAGCTGGGTCCTTGACCCCAGCAGAACACCCCCAAAGCTCTGCTGTTTGCTTGGCTCCTCCCAGTCAGGCATATCCTAAGAGTAACCAGTATCCTTCTCCCAAGTGTGTGCAGAGAATGACCCTGCACTCCCTCTCCCTGGTGTGGACAAACCTGCCTCTCCTGGTGAGCCAGCAGAGCACCCAGTGAACAAGTGCAGTATCCAACACACCATGTACACACAGCACAGGAAGACTATATACACCACTCATGTATCGCAGTTGTACTCACCACTATAGACACCGATCATTCGGCCCACCGCAAGAACACATGCTAAAACACTGCATGCCATACGCCATATACCATATAGATACATTATGCTCACACATCACACCCCACCACAGGTACACACACTATACGTATAGCATGACACATACCACATACGATATACATTACACATACACACCATCCTAACAGATACCCCCACATACCAGTACTTATACATCACAGGCACACACAGCCCACATATTCTGTAGACCACACACGTGAGCACGACACTACATACGCATACATACTATTCCCATATTTGTACAAAACACCACGTACATCTCACTCACATATCATATGCTTGTATACCCACACAGCAACAGATACACACATACTGTCTTAGTCAGGGTTTCTATTCCTGCACAACATCATGACCAAGAAACAAGTTGGGGGAGGAAAGGGTTTATTTGGCTTACTTCCGTATTGCTGTTTATCACCAAGGAAGTCAGGACTGGAACTCAAGCCGGTCAGGAAGCAGGAGCTGATGCAGAGGCCATGGAGTGATGTTCTTTACTGGCTTGCTTCTCCTGGCTTGCTCAGCCTGCTCTATTATAGAGCCCAAGATCTCCAGCCCAGGGATGGTACCACCCACAAGGGGCCCTACCCCCTTGATCACTAATTGAGAAAATGCCCACAGCTGGACCTCATGGAGGCACTTCCCCAACTGAAGCTCCCTTCTGTGATAACTCCAGCCTGTGTCAAGTTGACACACAAAAATAGCCAGTACACATACCATCTACCTACCACACACAGACACAACATAATATGCCCTGGAAAGTTCAGCTTGCATCTTTCTTGAGAGTGGCATAGGGCGAGGCCTTTCAGAGGTTGAAGAATATATGACAGAAGTTCAATGCAACGCTCTACTAGCTTTTTCTCTTGCACTACATCCTTCCTCCTTCAAGTTTGCACCAGCAAACCCAGCTGTTAATTCTACTGCTGCATCAATCATGGGTCAAGCTTCCCAGGTCCCAGTTTCTCATTCAAGTTCACTCCAGACTTACAGTAAGAGCTGCTTACAGTGACATGGGGAAGATGCTGTGCTTTGGCCTGGCACACAGAGTGAGCTTGGGAGATTTTGAGTTTAGAAAATGGCCATACAGTGAGCAGAAACCCTCCCAGGTACCTGAAAACAACCTTAATTTAATGAGTAATGTTCTCAGCAAATAGATTTCAACAACCATCCTAAAAGCTAAGGACAACTCACAGAAGAAATGCAAGGAGTGATTATGATCAGAGAACACAGAAAGAGCTGGGATTGCTTTCTTCAGAAAAAGTAACAGGAATGTAGAAGGCTTTCAGGAGTCTGTGCTGACCAAGGTAAGGAAGAAGTTGGAACATAAACCACACCAACCTTTTAGATGGGATCTCCGAGTGATGTGCCTCTGGGAATCTATAGTTCAGAAATATTTTCCCAGGATCTCAAAACCATGAACAGCAAGCAGAAGTACAAGACACGGAGGAGAGGGTCAGATGGGTAGAGTGCTTGTCATTCAAGTGTGAGGACCACAGGATATTTGGGAGGGAGCATGGTTAAGAAACGGCTGCTGGTGTCACCGCTCCATTAAGGGGAAGGGTTTCATTGTGGGTAAAAGAGAGAAGATATCTGACGCAGCTGGACAGGTCCAGAGGAAGGAAAAAGAGAAAGAGATGGGACGTGGCCAGCGCAGGAATGAGGAGAGTGGAGACAAGAGTGGGGACAGCAGGAGAGAGAGCTTACGGACAGGTCCAGAGGAAGGAAAAAGAGAAAGAGATGGGACGTGGCCAGCACAGGGATGAGGAAAGTGGAGAGAAGAGTGGGGACAGCAGGAGAGAGAGCTTACTGAGACTGAGAGCAGAGAGATAGTGGGAGAGTAGCAAGGTAAGGCATGAGTGTCAAAAAGGATGAACAAGCCATTTGCTATATAAGGAGGATGAGTAGCTGAGGGTCTGCGGGCACTCCTTCAACCCATTTCACATGTTTCTGAGGAATGCTGGCTTTCATCTAACCTCCAGAAATCCTTTCATAATCCGGCTCGAGGAATCATTTCTAGACACATGGAAGGCCTGACATCTAACAGAGAGTAGGCGGTATAATGTGGACATTATACCTCTGCACATTGGTTTCTGATCCATGTTTCCCTACCTCTGGCTGTTCTGTGCTCTGTGTGTGTGTATGTGTGTGTGTGTGTGTGCGTGTGCGTATATGTGTGTGTGATCCCTTTAGGGTTCAGTGATCTTGCACAGAATGGCAGAGCCACTGTTGAAAGAGTCCTAATGGATGAAGTGGAGCTGTCCTGTCTCTGTACTGTTTTGTGCATAAAGGTATGGATGTATGGTATACATGTATGTTTGCATGGGAGGAAAGAACATGTGTGCTTGTGAATATGGAGGTTCAAGGCTGATACTGGGAGTCTCCCTCTGACCCCCATCAAGGTAGAAATCTCAGTTCTTGTGCTCCCAAAGGAGAAGGATCCACAATGGGACACTCATCAAGCAAACAAATAATCAAGCTTTATTTCAACAGGCAAGAAAGAAAACTAAGTCTCCCCAAGAATGTGAAGGCCGTGGGCTGCCTCTAGTTCATTTGAACCTCTGGGGTCCTCTGGAGTGACTACCTTCTTAGAAAGGTGGAGGCTTGCTTAGGAGCCATTCTTACCAATAAAACAGTCTGTTACAATTAGATGGATTAAATTATACAGCCATAGCTACCCACCGCTAGGTTGCAGGCTTTGAGAGAAGCAGATGCTGCAGCCTTGACGAGAACTAACTGTGCCTCCTCGGAGGCTCCTCCTCTCTCTTTAGAGACAGCGTGGCAAAGAACTAACATCCTACTGTAGCCAGTCTCTTTCCTTCTACCTTGCCTCTGAGGGCAAGCCCAGTCCCCTGATGGCTGGCCCCAAAGCAGCTTTGAATAAGGACTATACTTTCTTACTTTGGAACCCTCCTGCCTGACTCCTAGCACATGGACTTGGTCACATGGCACTGTTCCCCTTGGAAACCTGTAAGAGGAAAACACCCCTTTGTTCTCTAGAACTGGTGGCTCTCTCTTGCCAGCTATGGTATGAGGCCCTAATTCTGAGGGGTGGTTCCTTCCCACTTATTTCTTCTGGGCCTAAGATAGCTTTCTATTTTTTTTTTTAAGTGAAAATGTATTTATTTGGATGTGTGTATTTATGTGCCCAAACATAAGTCAGAAAAAGACATTGTACGAAGATGGAAGTCTGCTGTTTCCTCCACCCTGGGATTACAGGCACAAGCGTAGGTTTTCACATGGGTGCTGGGGATTTGAACTTAGGCCTTCATGCCTGCCGAGCAAGTGCTCTTACCCACTAAGTCATTTTCCCAATCTAACATGCACATCATTGAGTAAGCAATGGAGTTTTGTTTGTGAGGTTTTGTTTTGTTTTGTTTTGTTTTTTGGTTTTGGGGGGTTTGGGGGGATGGGGTTCGTGGGAGTTGGCTGTTCTTGCTGAGACTGGCTTTATTGGTTTTCCCAGAGCCCTGTCTTGCCTCCTACCTTGTCAGCTTGGCTGCCTCTACCCCTGCAAGTCTTCCCACAGCGGACTTGACCTTCTTCAGTTTTCTTACTCTCTGCTTTAACCCCAAGCATTCATTTTTACCTTCAACACTGTCACATGTCAGTGCCTGACATGAAGGCCACCCAAGACCCATACCACTGTCCTCTCCCCACAGAAAGATCCCCCTTTCTGGTATGAAATGCCACACTGTCTGGTCTGGTGCAGCACTGTAGAATATTGATCTCACCAGTAAGATACTCCGCCCTGTCTACCCACTGGAAACAAGAGAAAAGCAAGCTCCACAGCTCTGGGAAATGGCCACAAGCAGTTCTTACTCTCATGAGCTGTGATGTTGGCACCAAAACCCCAGTTTGAGGCAGTCACTGCGCCCTTGGAGCACAAATAACTTATTACCTCCAAGACTGGAAAGTCTTCCCAAAGTTATTCATGAGCAAACTCCATATTGGTTTCTGTGGCTGTGATAAACACTGTGACCAAGAGAGACTTGGAAGGGAAAGGCTTCATTTCCGTTTACACTTCCAGGTCAGTCCATCACAGAAGCAAGTCAGCGCAGGAGGTCAAGGCAGGAACCCGGAAGCCAGAAATGAAGGAGAAGCCACGGAGGAATGCTGCTTACTGGCTTGCTTTTGTATACCACCCAGAACCCTCTGCTCAAGGGTGGACCCGCCCACAGTCACTTCTCAGGTGACCATACTTGGGTCAAGTTGACCAAAGCTAACCTGAACAGTTACATTCTCATGGCTGTGGCCAGAATGTTCGTGACAATGACTAGAAAGTAGTTGGGCTGCTGTCACCAACCACACTGGACCATGTTTCCAAACACTGACTGTTTTCAAAGCAGGCCAGAGATGCCACCTAATTTGATCACCAGTTTGGCAGGGTCCAGAGTCACCTAGGAGAACAACCTCTGGGCATGTGTGTGAGCGGGTTTCTAGAAGAAGTTAACTGAGGAAGGAAAGACTACCCTAAAACTAGACTTCACCATCCCCTGGCTGGTGTTCTGGCCTGCACCTTTGGGTGCAGCACAAACATTCATTGCTCTCTGATTCCTGGATGAGGGTGCCATGTGACCCAGTGCCTCAGGTTCCTACTGCCCCACCTTCTCTGGTGGAATATATCAACCCTTCAACTGTAAGCTGAAATAAACCCTTTTTTATTTAAGCTGCTTTGTCAAGGCAAGCACACACACACACACACACACACACACACACACACATCTTTTCAAAAGTACCAATTTTTCTCTAACCTAAAATCCACCTTGCTACTGTATCCACTGATCCTCCCATAGACATATGCACAGACACTGGTGTATCTCCAGTGCTTGTATTAACTGTGTGTGCTCTAAGCCTGACAGATGAGAGCAGAAGGACTCAGATGAGGTTGGCTTCTTCCCTTGCTCTTAGCCCGCCTCTCCTCAGAAGCTAAGAGGGTTCTGTAAACTCCATCCTGCCCACTGCCCCCCCCTCCGCCAACCCTAATGGAAAAATAAAGATGACCCGAAAGAGGGTTTAACCAAACCCCAAATTTTTATATCTCCCTCATCTACCATATCAAAATGGACTCACCAGGGCTTACATGCTATAGACAAAACATTTGAACGAATGAATGCCCATTGTCAAAGTGAAGACCAAATGAGTTTTAAGTCACCAAGCCACAGTCTGTTAGATACATATCAGAAAGGATGGGTGAGGGGGGAAAAGTATGAAAGTTGTATTGATGAATGAGGGGGAGTTCTGTAAAGCCAGATGGATGTGTCATATACCTTATTATTCCATTTTAAAACAGTGAAAAGAAGTCGCTTGCACACAAATACATACATGCAGGTACACATTTGGCCACACAGTGATCATACATGCAATGTCTTCAGGAAGTGGGAAGAAAGAGGGGGGATGGGGAGATGGAGATTGTGAACAAAAACTGAAAACAAGTGTTTTCTTTTTATTTTTTTACTTCTCTTTTTCCAGCCTCCTTCCCTTCTTGCTCTAGCCCCTGCTCACTCCAGCCCATAGTGTTTTTTTATTTGTTTCTCATTACAGATGGTTGTGAGCCACCATGTGGTTGCTGGGATTTGAACTCAAGACCTCTGGAAAAACAGTTAGTGCTCTTATCTTCTGAACCATCTTACCTGCCCCTTCTCTTTTTTAGATTTATTTCATGTATATGAGTGTTTTGCCTGCATGTATGTATGTGATGCTGGCAAAGGCCAGAAGAGGGCATCAGATCCCCTGGAACTGGAGTTAGAGATAGCTGTGACCCACCATATGGGTGCTGGAATTTGAACCCAGGTCCTCTGCAAGAGCAACAAGTACTTTTAACCACTGAACCATCTCTCCAGTCCCTGAAAATAATGTTTTTGAAAAAGCAACATTCCAGGGCTGGAGAGATGGCTCACTCAGCAAAGTGCTTGCTTGCTGTACAAGCAGGAGGACCTAAGTTTAAATTCCCAGAAGCTACATAAAACATTGGGCCTGATGGCATGTTTAGCAACCCTGCTGCAGAGGAGGCAGAAGCAGGAGGCACCCTGGGGTCCACTGGCCAACCACTCTAGCAGAACTGGAGCACCCCAAGTTCAGTGAGAGACTATTTCAAAAAATAAGTGGAGAATAATTTCGTAAGACACCTGACACCTACCTCTGGCCTCCACACATGTAAACATGTATGTCCATGTGACACACACACATGAGCACACATACACACACAAAGTAATAGGAAAACAGCCATCACACACTGATTTTAAAAGACCTATGTTTATGTGTATATCAGGAAAACTCTATACAATATTCTCTCCCTCTTGTCTCTTACAGCAGGCTCAGAGGACCTCAGCAAATTCCTACTTGTTTTGGTTGTTCAGAAAAAGTTCTGTCTCTAAAACAGAGCCAAAATTGCCAGATATAATTTCATAAATTGACTTCTAGTGGCTTTCTGGTAAGAAAACAATCTTTTCCATTCAAACCCCCAATTGCCATTTGGAACTCTGTAAGGCATTATGTTTTTTTTTTTTTTTTTTTTTTTTTTTTTTCTTTCTAGCTTGTGATTTTCCCCCTCAGAGAAACAGATCTATAAACATTTAAAAACTGGCACTCTTCCCACTGAGTAAATTATTGTTGCATAGAAAATCATCTCTGGGAAGTTAAAAAATCAATACACTCTGAAAACAAACCCCAGATGGAAACTAATTTTTTCTGTTCACTTAGTGTTGGCCAGGCCATGAACAAAAAGAGGTGACATATTTGCAAAGAGAAATGTCAGGGCTGGGGAGATGGCTCAGAGGATGAAGTGCCTGCCATGCAAGTATGAAGAACTGAGTTCAGGTCTCCAGAACCCATGTAAAGCTGGGCACAGAAGCTCAAGCCTGTGATGTCAACGTGCCTACAGAAAGATGGGAGACAAGATGCCAGTATGTCCAGTAGCTCCAGGCCACCTAACACAGAGAAAGAGCAAATCCTCCCTATCTCAAACAAAGTGAGAAGCCACACACACACTGACACAGTACCCCACACTCACAGGCATGAATGCATACACACACACACACACACACACACACACTGACACAGTACCCCACACTCACAGGCATGAATGCACACACACACACACACACTGACACAGGTACCCCACACTCACAGGCATGAATGCATACACACACACACACACACACACACTGACACAGGTACCCTACACTCACAGGCATGAATGCATACACACACACACACACACACACACACTAACACAGGTACCCCACACTCACAGGCAAGAATGCACACACACACACTCTCTATCCTCTCCCAACTTCAAGTCCTTTTTTGTTTTGGTTTTTGTTTTTGTTTTTGTTTTTAATAGCACACTGAGTCCCATATGTGCTGCCCATTATACTCATGAGCATGGGGCCACTCAATGGAGTGTAGTCAATGTACTAGGAGCCAAACTCCTGAAGAAAACTGATTCTCCCTTCCCCAGAAGCCACCAGCTGTCAATAACTCCTCGGTTTGAACCGAAGACTCATGACTCCTCCCCCTCCATGCATGAATCCTCCCCCTTCATGCATGAGCCCTCCCCCTCCATGGTGGAATTGTTTTGATCTTGAACAGGTCTTGTTCAAGCACAGCTGCCCTGCGTTCATGAGTGCAGGCTCCTGTCATTTCCAGAAGACATTGCTTTGCCCCTGTTTTCCTTAACCTCTGCCTCTTACCATCTTTCTGCCGCCCCCTTTTCTGTGCTGTTGCCTCTTACAATCTTCCCGCCCCCTTTTCTGTGCTGATCCCTGGTCCTTGTGGGAGGTGATGTGATACAGATCTCCCATCTGTAGCTGGGCATTCCACGGATACTTAGTCTCTGCACTTTGACCAGCTGTGAGTTTCTAAATTAATCACCATCCATTGCACAAAGAAACTTCTCTGATGAGGTCTGAGAGCGACACTAAATTATGAATAGGAAGATACAAATCCAGAGGGCAGTTTGATACTATGTCCACTTATCAAAGTAATAGCAGTAGGTTCTCCCCTGGGGCCTGAGAGCTCTGCACCCGTGGGGTCATGGTCAGACCTGCAGTACCAGACACATGATTCCTTCTGTGGAATAGTTCTTACTAATCAAGCAGAAAGCAGTTGACTACCCACATAACATCCATGACAATATTGCACTCATGGGCATACCTTACCATGCTGGTCCTTATTGTACCTTCCAGGGTTCACAGCCAGGGGAATGTTGTTTTCCTCCCCATCAGCCTACACAACGCCTTCTGGTACCCCAACAGTTAGCCAGCTAGGAAGGAGCTCGCCTGTCTTTCTCATCATATCGTAAAGAGATTGAATACATTCTGTTTGATAGTAAAGATACCAACTTGGAAAAAGTTTAAACAATCTCTGATAACGTGTTTCGTCTTAATGTAAGAACTACTGCTTGCATGGGGCCCACTTTTTCCTTGAAGATGTGATTTTTGAAGGATGGTTCACTTGTCTGGTCTAGATCCAGAGCCATGATTGGGCAAACCAACTGACTGATGGATGATTTCCAAAGAAGCTAGCCTCTCTTCTGCTTCTTCCTTCTCCCAATTCCCATCCCTTGGATTATTTGGGGAACATGTGATTTCCAGGTCCCTGTCCTGTAATGTAGAACTAGAGGGCCTGGAGAGATGGCTCAGCAATTAAGAGCAACTATTGTACAATTATAAGGATCAGAGTTTAGATCCAGGAGCCAAGTAACTCAGTCATCCTGCTTACACCTGTAAAGTCAGCTTCAGAAGAAGCAGAAGCATGAAAATCACCAGGGCTGACTAGCTTTCAGCCTACCCAAGAACACTGGAGTGCCAGGTTCAGAGAGAGACCCTGCCTCAAAGGAATAGGTGAACAGTGGTCAAAGAACGCACCTGGGACTGGCGAGATGGCTCAGCAGGTAAGAACGCTGACTGCTCTTCCAAAGGTTCTGAGTTCAAAACCCAGCAACCACAAGGTGGCTCACAACCACCCATAATGAGATCGGACGCCCTCTTCTGGTGCATCTGAAGACAGCTACAGCGTACTTATTTATAATAATAAATAAATCTTTTAAAAAAAAAAAGAATACACCTGACACCCCTTCTGGCCTCCACTCCTGTATAGGCACACACACACATACATACACACACACACATACACACACACACACACACACAGGGTACATTGGGACATAAATAAATGAATAAAATAAATCTTTTGAAAGCTTGGCATGACAAAACACAGTGTTGGAGTCCCAACACTGGAAAGGTATAGACAGGAGGTTCTCAGGGGCAGTCTAGCCTATCAGTGAGATCCATGAAAGACCTTGTCTCATAAATTGGAGAGCAATAAAAGAAGACTCAACATTAACTTCTGGTCCCCACATGTGTACACACTTACACACTCAGAGAGATAGACAGACAGACACAGACAGAAAATGCTCATACACTAGAAATTCCACGGAGATTTCGTAAATGCAGGGGGCGCTGGTGAGACAAGTCTTGCTGCCATGTCTTATAGGGAATCTAAAACTGGGACAATGAGGTCTCTAATAGGTCACTTCCTCCCCATACCTCTTATTAATGCACAGTCACTGCCCTGAAGTCAACCAAGACCAGCAGGGGTGGACATTCATTCCATCTGCAGTTTGGGTAGCCTGGGAGAGAGTGCCCACAGCTATGAATGAGTCAGCTCTTTATCAACTGTCAGGGTGACTCCCTGGTTAGGGGCAGATGGGGTGATGGGAGCTAAGGAGATAAAAAAAGGAACTGAGCTTGGGTCCTCTGCAACGTTCCAAGACTAAAGCTTTCCACTGAGACATTGCATTGAACTTCTATTCATGTTCTCTCTTGGCTAGGATGTAGCTCATTGGTACAGACCTTGCCTAGCATGTATGAGCCACTGGGCTCAAACCTTAGCACTACAAAACAGTGAAGAACAATCAGTGTTCTCCAAGAGTGAACTGAAGGCCTTATCCTCCAGCTGTGCTTTTTAAAAACTTTAGCATATTCTAAGCACCCAGAACTTCTCTTGTATGCTGTAAATGAATTATATACTCAAGCAGCTAGCCTATATAAATGGCATACACACACAAACTCTGATATTTTATTTGATAAGCAGTAAGCCAAGATTGGGCAGGTTCTGAGCTATTCTAACATATCCAAATCATAGTCCCATGTTACTTGGGATATTTAAATATCCCAAGATATTTAAATCTTGCCTGGGTTCCTCCTGCTCCATCAGCCTGTCTTCAGGGTCCACTTCTCCTGGCTCGGTGCTCATGATCCATCCAGTCTCATGGCGACCTACTCCTCTTTCTCAGTCTCCTTTCTCCTCTCTTGTCTTCTCTTTCCCCACCTGTGGTCCCTACTTACAACCCCCCAGCCCAGTAATCAAAACCCTGCCTACCCCTATTCTCCCCAGGAATTGGTTGTAGTCACTTTTTTTTAACTAATAGCTTAAAATTGGGGAGCAAGTTTTATACAATGTAAGGATTCACCCCTCTGGGGACAACCAGATCTTGGGGTTCAGAACTTAGCATCTGTATACACAGCAGCACCAGACCAAACTCCAATAGTGACTTATGTGTTTGTGTGCGTGAGTGTGTGAGGGTGCTCACGTGTGTGCCAGTGCACACAGAGGCCAGAGTCAAGGTCAAGTGATATTCTTCAGGTGACATACACTTTGAGTCACAATGTCTCACTGGGCTGGAACTCACCAAGTAGACTAGGCTGGCCGGCCAGTGGGCCTAAGCCACTCCCACCCCTGGAATTACAAGCATGAATTACCATACTGGGCATTTCGGTATGAGTTCTGGATATCAATCGCAGGTCCTCGGGCGTGTAGGATAAGCCGATTGAACCATCACTCCAGCCTCCAGAACTTTTCTCATTTTTAAAAACTTGAATATACTTTTTATATAAGTCTCCTGCAAGCCTTTCCCAGAGGAGGATTGGTACAGAGAAGGGACCAACTTAAAACAGTCTCATCACTAGAAGGACAGAGCTTTGTGTTAAAAATCCAAAAAACTACCCACCTGGCTAGGCCACTTTTAATTAACCACCAAGCCTGGCCTCATGGTCCCTATGCTGTCAACACTAGGTAGGAGCTATTGAGGATGAAAATTTTCAGGCTTCTTATGGCTCTGTGCTTCTCTTCAGATGACCTGAATCAGAAATGACCAGTTCAGAAATCTGTCTGAGAAAAGCATTTGCCATGTTAGCATGACGACCTGAGTTCAATCCCAGCCCCCCCTGTGAAAAATAACTGGGTGTGTTGGCATGTGTTTGGAGACTAGTGGATCCAAGGGGCTTGCCTGCCAGCCAGCCTAGCCAGAACAGCGAGCCCCAGGTCAATAAGAGACCCTGGCTCAGAACGAGATGGTATTGCTCCTGAGAAGCAATATTGAGGCTAGTCACAGGCCTCTGCAGGCACATGCAGACATGTAAACACAATGGAAAACACGTGTGAACACATGTGAGCACACAGGTTCTCAAGGTCTGGTCCCAGCTCTCTGGCAAGATGCTCAGCGCCCTCTCCTTGATGTGTGTGGATCACGGGATATGGGAGCGACCCATCTCACGTTCCAGTGAGTCTCTTCTCCTCGTCCTCTCCTTTGTTTTGCTTACCTCATTCCCTGCTTCTCTGTTCTGCTCTTTTCTTCCCTCTGTCTCCATCCTTTGCTTTGCTCTGACCCAGCCTCCAATCCCTGACCACACATTCTAGGAGCCCCACAGAACAAAGCTGCTCCGTTCACATTCTTTATCCGGTAGCAGGCTGCCATCTCAAGGGCATCCCAGACACTTCACAGACACTGCCTTCCGACAGGCACAGCCAGAGTCTCAATTAGCAAATAGCTATCCAAGAATTCCACGCTGCCCCTAGACAAGCAACTCCCAAAAAATTTAAAATACTAAAATCGTTTGTATTTACAGCATGAAATATCTATCATAGTATAAAGGAGACAAAAAAAGAAGCAAGCCCTAAAATTTCTGAATGATATTTTCTAATGTCTTCAGTTAAAATATATAGTTTTGTTTATTTTATGTGCTGCTCAACACACGAAGCTAGCAACCGACTCCAAAAAGCAAACAGGTGAGCCTGGCTGCAGACGCCTATTGACATTCCTTCGCAAAGAAAACTACATTTCCCAGCTTTCCTTGTAGTAAGCAGAAGACCAGGTGACTGAGTGCTGGCCAATGGAAAGCAAGTAAAAATTATGCATTTTTGAGATCCGATCTCTCAATACATTTCCAGGTTTTTCTTCTTCTTTGCAGCTTTGAGGGTGTGGGAAGAGCACTCAGCGCGTGCTGTGCTGTGCTGTGCTGTGTGGTAAATGGTAATCTGGCTTCCGTCGTGTTAATTTCCTATGAGAGATTTCATAATTTGTTATCGGAAAGGCTCTAACCTATTGTCTCATACGTTCGGAAACTCTAGCTGACAACTTTAATAATACGTTCATATATGAAACCTAAGTGTAAATGCTGAGTGGCCTTGATTTGGTTCAGGGCCCTTGATTTTCCAGTAGATTCATCAGTATCCCAAAAGCATTGATTAGCAAGAAAAGAAAAAAATACCTGGCCAGGCCGGTGGTGGCGCACACCTTTAATCCCAGCACTTGGGAGGCAGAGGCAGGCGGATTTCTGAGTTCGAGGCCAGCCTGGTCTACAGAGTGAGTTCCAGGACAGCCAGGGCTATACAGAGAAACCCTGTCTCAGAAAAAAAAAAAAAAAAAAAAAAAAAAAAAAAAAAAAAAAAAAAAAAAAAAAAAAAAAAAAAAAAAAAAAACAAAAAAAAAACAAATTAGAGTTGGTTAAGATTTAAATTTTGTGCATCAAGGTACATTATGAAGAAAGTAAAAAGAAAACCGAAGAATGGGAGACTGTATTGGCCAACCAGATACTTAGCAGAGGCTCGACACCTAGGCTTCCGTTTACCCTTTAGACCTATGGCTTATTGAAGACAACGGATCATTTGAATCCATCTGGAAATCGGAAATACTGAAAGAATTCTTAAAGCTGGACAACAGAAACCCAATGAAGAAATTGTTACCTAGCATATGTGGGACTTTGGAGTCTATCCCCAGCACTAACTAAATAGATGGCCATGACCGGATGGCAGAGACCTGAAACCCCAGTACTAAAGAGGCTGAGGCAGGAGGATTGCCGTTTCCAGAGCAGCCTGGCCTTGCTAAATTAGTCATCTTGACATAGCCAAAGGTACTTGGGAAGGTGACATCTTAAGTGAGGGGTTGTGCAGATCAGATTGGCTTATATCTGCGTCAAGCTGTCCTGAGAGCTGCAGAAGAGAGGGCATAGCAATCATGTAAGAGCCAGGGAAGAGTGGCCCCAGTGCCACTGCCCCCCATTGGGTAGGAAAGATGGAATATAGATTTTGGTAAGTAATAACTCAGGCGTATCAGAGGGGAGGCATCAGCAACGTGGAAGTGTGGGAGCGCTGTGGCCGCCGGGGTGATTGGAGCAAATTCATCAACACTGCTACATCCATGAAGATGGTTCAGTTCTAAAAACACCTGATAGCTTGAGTTTAGTACACAGAACCCATGTAAAAAGGCAGATATGGTGGCTTAATCTGACAGTCCCAGCATTCCTATGGTGAGATGGGAGAATCTTTAGACACAAAACTAGCCAGAGGCTTGCAGGCCAGCTAGTTTGGAGTATACAGCACAGCATTAGAAACAAGAGAAAAGAAGCTCTGCCTCAAATCAAGGTGGAAGGAGGGAACTGGCTCCCAAAAAGTCATCTGACCTCCATGCATATACTATGATAAGTATACACTTGTGTACACACACACACACACACACACACACATACACATACACACACATACATACACACATACACACACACATACACACACACATACACACACACATACACACACACATACACACATACACACACACACACATACATACACACACACACACACACTTTTTTTTTTAAATTTTAAGAAGAATGAATAGAAATGTCAACCAGGATCTTAGGGGGAAGGGGAGAGAACTTCCTAACTCCATGAGGTCAGCATAGCCTTAAAACCAAACCGAGACAGCATCCTAGAGAGAAGAATCACAGGCCAGCATCCCTATGAACACAGTGCAAAAGTGTCCCAGAATCAACCCGCTCATTGCATTTTCATGGGATGTCAGATCCCCTGTGAGTACCAAAACCCACAGGTGCTCAAGACAGAGAAGATGATACTTGTGTATAGTCCATACACATCTTCACAAAGACTTTGAATCCTCCTGATTTGTAATACCAATATGAAACAGGTGCTTGCTTTGCAAATAAGTATCAGACTATATCGTTTAGGAGGTAAGGACATGCAGAAAGGGCTGCGTGTTTCATGCAAGCTTAATCCTTTCAAATATTGTTTTGATTGGCAGATAGTTGGACTAAGAGTCCAAGTCCTAGTATACGGTGGGCGGGCCAGCTGTACTAGCAAACTGGATCCAGGTACCCAGTTATTGTCAGGAACCCAAGGATATTTCAATACACATAACTCAAGCATGACACTGTATCAGCCAACTGAGAGCAGGAACTTATCGTCAGGGTGTTGCCTCTGGAACTCAGTTCTCCATGCTAAAGGCCATCGTTCCACCTCCAGTAGAGAGTCTAATAGGCTTCAGACCTTGGCTTCGTCCAGCTTGAGATGTGGACACACTGACCACGTGTGTCTGGTTCCCCTCAGTCGTCTGAAGTCTTCCTTCAATGTCTTTTTCATATGTCTTCCTGGGTACCTTCCTGTTGAGAAGTGGCCTTCTTTCCACATTCTTAGTTATCCTAGTTAGCTTTAAGTTGACGCAGCTTGGAGTCGTCCAAGGAGAGGAGAGCCTCAGTTGAGGAACCACCCAGATCAGATTGGCCTGGGAACATGTCTGTAGGAGAGTGTTTTGAGTGTTGACTTATGTAGGAAGGTTCAGCCCTCTGCAGGTGATGCCATCCCTGGGCAAGAGGCTCTGAGCCATATTTAAGAAAGGTAGCTAGCTAAGCATAAGCCATTGAGCAATCCAGAAGTCAGGCAACAAGCAGGAGGCTAATATCTCAGAAATGGTTTGTGCTGGCTGATTGATTTACTCCTCTCTGGTTTCTGCTCCAAGAGCCTGTTTAAATCCTTACCCTGACTTCCCTCAAGAATGGACTGTGACCTGGGAGTATAAGCCAAAGAACACCCCACCCCCCCAAGTCGCTTTTGGTCAGGGTGTTTTTATCACAGAAGGGAAACTACAACAGCAGTCATCTACTCTTTGTATGACCACCAACTGTGTTGTGTTTCCATCCCAGAGCCTTCCTCTCCTTCCATTCTAGAGCCACGCATCTTTCTGCCCACTCAACAATATAAACTGAAAATGGCAAATTTCTCAAGTTCAGTGTAGTTAATATCAGACTCGTTTTCTACCACAAATCTTCTACCCTGCTGAGATTTTTTTTAACTGTGGGCTTTCCCACCCATGCATAAGTTCCCTGAAATAATGACTCTGAGACTTCTTATATATGAGTAAATGCCTAGGCCACTAGCTTTGTCTTGTTTCCACTAGTTCATAATCTCTACAGAGATTCCTTGACAGTTTTAATGACATGCCTAGTATTACACAAGCTGACACAGTCTTGGAAGTCACTGCTGTCCTCTTCCCTTCAGTACTCAGCATCAGATGGTCCACAAACCCTATGGGGTGTCCTTCAAGCACAGCTCTACCCACTTCTCCCCTAGATTTCCTGGACTGCTCTTTCAGGTCATACATGGATTCTCCTTTGGCTCCTTCAGCTAATTTTACCCTCTTCACCCCTTTGCAGCCAAATGATCTTTCCATTCCTAAGTAGGAAATGTTCACAAAGTACCTCAGTGAGAGAGCAGGAGGTTAAAGGAGAGGTTTAAGTCTCTACTCCAACGCCACTATGCCAGATAAGAGAGGCTCTCAGGTCCCAGGAGTCCATGCCTTCCTCTGCTCCTAACTAGCTATAGAATTCAAAATCGTGAGCCCAGGCCTCGGTTCCTGTTAAGGAAGCTTGAAACTTCCTTCCTTTTTGTGACTAAAGCTTTATTAAAAAGTTTTTAAAAACTTAAAAACACTTCCTAAAGATAACCAATGGGCTAGAGGGGTGTGGGACTTACAATACTCAATCTGGAATGTATTAGTTTCTTTCCTGTTGCTATGGTGAAATATACTGACAAAAAGCAAGTTAGGGTTGTGAGGATTTATTTTGGCTTGTGGTTCTGCAGGAATACAGTCCATAGTGATAGGCAAAGAATGGCTTCAGGAGCTGGATGGTCTTGCTTTCATCCTCAAAGCCCTATCCCTCCCAATGCCGTACTTCCTCCAGTAAGGCTCCACACACTAAAAGTTCCATAATCTCCACAAAGAGCATCACCAATTGAGGACCAAGTGTTCAAATACTCGAGCCTATGAGTGATATCTTTTTTAAAGATTTATTTATTTATTATATGTAAGTACACTGTAGCTGTCTTCAGACACACCAGAAGAGGGTGTCCGATCTCATTACAGATGGTTGTGAGTCACCATGTGGTTGCTGGGATTTGAACTCAGGACCTCTGGAAGAGCAGTCAATGTTCTTAACCACTGAGCCATCTCTCCAGCCCCATAAGGGACATTTTTTACTCAAACCATTAATACAGAACCTGTCTGATGTTTTCGTAAGCTCTACAGCTCCGAGGTCTTTCTTTGCAGTGCAGCTGAGCATGAAGAGAGAGTGCTTGAGACATAATCCTTATTAATGATTTTCTTTGCATTTTGTTGTAGAGGCAGATCGGCTTCAAACTTGCAATCCTCCTGCCTCAGCCTGCTCAGTGCCAGTACTATAAACACACACCACCATTTCTAGGTTTCACTAATGAGTCTCTTCATAAGAGTAATCATGAGCAATAACTTTTTGAAGGGTTATTTTTTGTCAGGTGTCAGGGCCGGGAGACTTTATGATACGACAGAGCAGAACTTTGACCCAGAGTGCTAGAGACCCAAATGTAAGTGGGGCTCTATTTCCCATCAGCCTGAGCTCAGTTCCAGGAATCAGCAAGAGATGGACCTCTCGCTTGATCTGAAGGAAAGCACACTCTGGGAAGAATTCACTTCTGTTGGAAAAACACATAGCAAATCCAGATGGCAGATCCTTGTCTCCCTGGACGTTCCTCCATGTGGCTGCTCCAAGTCTATATTTAGCATGATCTGAGTAAGAATCACACACTGGGTTAAACTCGGTCCAGAACATCAGCTGTGATTTGCGGCCAGTAGCAGTTATAAATCTCCCAGTTGGAATTTTATCTGGTTGCTCATTTTATCTGGACTCATTTTGCCTTACACCCCACAGCTGTAAATATGTAGAATTAGAGTGGACAAGAGGCAGCCCTATTTATATTGTCTCTCTGTCTATAATTGTATCTGTTTGCTCCACTGGTTGTTGAACAAGATGAATGCCTTTAAATCTCATTATTAATTATGGTCATTTATTCAAGGGCACTGACAGTGAACCGACAAAAAAAAAAAAAAAAAAAAAAAAAAAAAAAAAAAAAAAAAAGGCAGCTTCAGCCACACTCATGCCGCTGTGGATTTTCTACTGGGAAAAATAAATCTTGGATATCTATTAGCTACTGAAAATGGTAGGTTCACCACACAGGGGGAAAAAAAAGACCATAGTAGGTAAAGATATTTGAGCCAAGCTAGACTTTAGGAACATGGTGACCTTGGGGTGAAGCCAGTGGAACTAGCTATGTGTCCATGTATGGGGATTGAATTTGTATGGGAGTGGGGCTGGCAGTGTAGGCATACTGGAGCACAGAATTCAGTGTTCACGTTTCAAGACTATTCCTGGATGACTGACCTGCTTAGGCCCCTCTGCTAGCCCAGGGGAGCGTCCCCACTGAGCAACTGAGGTCAGGTTGGGTAAGAGAACAGCATGTGTAGCCGAACCTGGATAATACAACTCTTTCTGAAGACTGTGTCTGTGGTGGTTACTGTTAACTGTCCACTTGACAGGATTTGGAGTCACCTAGGAGGTCAGCCTGCAGGCATACCTGTGAGAGATGTTCCTGATTAGGAAGGAATCCAGGTAGAAGGACACACCCTAAAAGGACCATTCCCTGTGCTTGGGCCCTGAACCCCCTAAAAAAGAGGGAGCTAGCTGGGCACCAGCATTAATTTTGTCATCTTCCTGGCTGGTGGTGCAATGGAGCCAGCCACCTCCACCTTCGCTTTCCACATCATGATGAATGAGCCCTCAAACTATGAATCAAAAGAAGCCTTTCCAGGGGGCTGGTGAGATGGCTCAACGTTTAAGAGCACTGACTGCTCTTCCAGAGGTCATGAGTTCAAATCCCAGCAACGAGCAACCACATGGTGGCTCACAACCATCTGTAATGAGAAACAAATTAAGAAAAGAAACAAAAAAAAACCTATGAGGAGGAGCAAGAGAGGCCCAGAGCAAGTGGGGGCCCAGAGTGAGAGGGAGTGGGGGGGCAGGTGGGGAGGGGGAATCGAGCAGGGCCAGAGCAAGATGGAGAAAGGGGGAAAGAAAGAAAAAAAAGATGAAGCCTGTCCTTCCCTAACTTGCTTTGACAGGGTGTTTTATTACAGCAGCAAGAAAAGTAATTAAAACAGAGTCTTACTGTGCGATCCAGGCTGGCTTTAAACTCACTGTGCAGCCCAAGCTGGTCTTAAACTCTGTATCTACCTGCTACCTGCCTCTGCCTCTCAATTCTGAGAATACAGAGCATGGCCCACCCAATTCTGTCAAGTACACAGAGCCCGGGGTTTGTGCCTATTCATCCAGATGCTTTCTTCACAGGTGCACCAGAAGATCCTACGTCTACCTATATACTCCCACTGTGTGCCCAATCAGGTAGAAGCTTTAGACCAGTGCTTCTCAAACTTCCCAGTGATGGGACCCTTTAATACAGTTCCTCATGCTATGGTGACCCCAACCATAAAAGCATTTCCATTGCTATTTCTTTTTTGGTTTGTTTTGTTTTTTTTTCAGGCAGGGTTTCTCTGTGTTTCATAGGGGTCGTGAGGTGTTTGACATGGGTGCTGGGAACTGAACTCGGTTCTTCTAGAAGAACAGGAACCCATATTAGCCCCTGAGCCATCTTTCCAGCTCTGAATGTAACACATACACCAAAGGAACTAAACTAGACAATAACTCGTAAACCAAAGGAACTGAACTAGCCAATAAGTGCAGCTGGGAAAACATCAATCTGTTTTGGAAAACAAATCACGTTGGAGCCTTTTATGATGTACATCAAAGTAAACACTGAATATATTGGAAACTTAAGTATAAAACTGATACCATGAAAACTGAGCCAATGGAACACGTGAACAATTACTTTCTCCTGCGTGGTAGGAGAATCTACTAATCCTGTCATTTTCTTCTAGGGCCTTGAGTATCCACTACGCTCAGTATCCAGGCAGAGCATAGGACCAGTCCCTTCCAGGAACCCAGGACGGCTCACAAGTTAAATGAGAAGAACCTAGCTGAGCAAAAGACTCAGAACCTAGAAACAGGAACATGCGAGCAAGTATAAATGTTTGGCCATAGGCATTTACCCACCTCCAGATGGGTTCCAGAAATGGAACCCAGGGCCTTGGCTGGTTAGACAAGGGTTCTAGGGCTGAACTTAGCATGGCCTATCCCCTGTAAGATGTAAAGCACGGAATGTGCCAAGGCTTTGTAAGAACACCCTAGGAAGGTGTACTAGGTGGTTTTGTGTGCCAACTTGACACAAGCTTGAGTTATCACAGAGAAGGGAGCTTCAGTTGAGGAAATGCCTCCATAAGATCCAGCTGTGGAGCATTTCCTCAATTAGTGATCAAGGGGGTAGGGCCCTTTGTGAGTGGTGCCATCCCTGGGCTGGTAGTCTTGGGTTCTATAAGAGAGCAGGCTGAGCAAGCCAGGAGAAGCAAGCCAGCAAGGAACATCTCTCCATGGCCTCTGCATCAGCTCCTGCTTCCTAACCTGCTTGAATTACAGTCCTGACTTCCTCTGGTGATAAACAACAATGTGGAAGTGTAAGCTCAATAAACCCTTTCCTCTCCAATTTACTTCTTGGTCATGATGTTTGTGCAGGAATAGAAACCCTGACTAAGACAGAAGGTCACTCCTGCACACACAATCTGTTGCCAGTGAAATTACAAATGAGAGAAACATGTCTGACAATTAGAATTTAACCATTTGTGTTTTAAGTTTGAAAAAAAAAAATCTGGGAGCTAGTGTGTGTCTCCGCAGTAGAGCACTTGTCCCACATGAATGGGGCATGAGGCCCTGAGCTTGGTCCTTAGCACCACAGAAGGCAGTGGGTGTTGAGAATAAGGAAGGAGAAAAGAAGGAAAGATTGGAAAGATTAATTCTTTTTTTTTTTTTTTTTTTTTTTTTTTTGGTTTTTCAAGACAGGGTTTCTCCGTGTAGCCCTGGCTGTCCTGGAACTCATTGTGTAGACCAGGCTGGCCTCGAACTCAGAAATCCACCTGCCTCTGCTGGTGGGATTAAAGGCGTGCGCCACCACTGCCCGGCAAAAGATTAATTCTTAAGATCTTTACACATTGACACTAGAGAAATAGCTCAGTCTTTAAGAGTACCCGCTGCTCTTTCAGAGAACCTGCGCTCGGTTCTGAGCACGTGAGTCATGTGACTCTCTCTTGCCTGTGAGAAGGATCCGACTCCCCACTTCTTGTCTCTGCCATTACACAGTTACTCTCAAGACTCACACACATATATAAGTAATAAAAATAAATATTTTAAGAATCTTCCGGGGATGGGGAGATGTCTCAGTGGGCAAAGCACTTATTTTGCAAGCCTGAGCACCTGTGTTCAGATCCCCAGCAGCCACAGACAGTCTGGCTGGGGCCGCAAGCACCTGTAACCCCAGGGGAGGAGACACGCAGATCCCTGGAGCAGTCTGGCCAAAACGCTGAACTCTGGGTGTGAGGTAGGGTCCAACAAGAGACCCTGCCTCAAAAAAAAAAAAAAAAAAAAAAAAAAAGACAGAGAAGTGGCCTGGTATGATGGCTCAGCAAGTGTTGGTGCTTGCTACAGGAGCAGGGAGTGGAGGAGTGGGGGGGCGGTCAACCTGAGTTTTATCACAGGAAACCACACAGGAGGAGAGAACTAACTCCTTGGAGTTGTCTTATGTCTTCTGCATGAGTGCTGGGGGCTTGGGTAGACACATGCACACACACATGTGTGTGTGCACACACTCAGACACACTCCCATAAACACATACATACTAAATAAGTAAATGCCAAGCATGGTGACACACATCTTTAGTCCAAGCACTTGGAAGGCAGAGGTGGGTGCATCTCTGTGAGTTCCGTGATGGACAGGGCTGTGTAGATAGATCCTGTCTCAAAATAAACAAACAAATAAAATGGAGAACTGATTAAGATAAATACTCAACATGAACCTCTGATCTCAACACACGCATGCACTTATGTACATATATCACACACACAAAATATTAATCCTTAAACATAAAAAAGTTTCCCTCTTCCTCTCCTCACGCTCTTTCTCACCCAGTTCCCTCCCTCCATCCTCTTCTGATGTCTATTTTATTCCCTTCTGAGTGAGGTTCAAGCATCCTCCCTTCCTCCCTCCATCCCCTTCTGATGTCTATTTTATTTCCCTTCTGAGTGAGGTTCAAGCATCCTCCCTTGGGCCCTCCTTGCTTCTTCGTTTCTTTGGGTCTGTGGATTGCAGCCTGATTAATTATCCTGTACTTTATGGCTAATGTCCACTTATAAGGGAGTACATACTATGTGTGTCTTTCTGGATCTGAATTAACTTCACTCAGGATATTTTCTAGTTCCATCCATTTGCCTGCAAATTTCATGATGTCTTTGTTTTCAGTAGCTGGATAGTATTCCATTGTATAAATGTACCACATTTTTTTAAATCCATCTTCAGTTGAGGGACGATTATTGACATTATTAGTGATACTCTGCTATGCCTATGAAAGATCCCATAGGGAGTTCCTGCTCAAGTTCCGGGAGACATGCACCCGAAGAACACAACAGGCCATCTTGATGTAAAAAAACATGAGGCATTTTTATTTCAGAGCTCTGGTTCAACCCCCAATCTCACACAGGAGACCAGGAATTGACCACGAAGTCCAGAGGTTGGGGGATTTTAGGAATTGGTGTGGCTATACATGATTGGCTATTTTGAATGTCGTTCATGCAGATCAGAGTTGAGAATTCCTAAAAAAATGTGAAATTCCTAGCAAGAGGGGAGAGTGCTATTCAAAGTTCATACTGACCCTTAGCTAACACTTAAGAAAACCAAATGGCCCAGGGTCCATCACTCAATGTCTGGCCAGGCTTGTCTCAGGCGCCTCCTTGCCTTATCTCTGAGATTTGCACTCCCCTGGTCAGCTTTTCTCTGGCCCTCCCGCTGCTTCTTGCAGGCCTGGCTCCTGGCTCCTGTGGTTTTCAGTACTGGTCTCAAATTTAACTCTTTCAATCCCAGGCTTACGTGGGCAAGTACCTGCTAAATTTTTATTTTCTTTTTCACCTACAGACAGGAACCTAACATAATTTGTTGTATTCGGTATGAGTACCCCACTCTTGAAGAATCAGGAAGGAGGTCGATGCAATTTGCATGAGGTTTTTATTGAAACTAGTATACTAGCATTTGGGACAAGAGCCACCCAGAGGAAACAAAGCTCTAAGTTTTGTTTTGTTTTGTGTTTTAGTTTTTCGAGACAGGGCTTCTCTGAATAGCCCTGGCTGTCCCGGACCTCACTCTGTAGACCAGGCTGGCCTCAAACTCAGAAATCGCCTGTCTCTGCCTCCCAAGTGCTGGGATTAAAGGCGTGTGCCACCACCGCCCGGCTAAGTTTTTATATCTTTTCAGAACAGAGTTTTACAGTTTAGAACATGGACTGGTAACAGTTTACTACATGGGGCTGGTTACACTTTATCTTACCCATTGTTCTTTTGTTTTATTGACCTTTCTCCTCCAGGTGAGGATTAGATACCTGTGGCAAGCAGGAGGGGTGGGGGTGGGGGAGATCTGCCCTTCCAGAGATGTTTCCTGGAATCATGCATTCCTTGGGGATGGGTGTTTGCTCTGTAAACTCTTCTGAAGTGCTTTGTCTTAAGGTTTAATGGACCTCCCTTGCTTTTTGGTATTTATGAAGTATCCCTGTTTTGCTCAACTTTTACAAATTGTCTCCAGAGAGGCTTCATCCAACAGCTGATGGAAACAGATGCAGAGACTCGCAGCCAAACATCAGGCAGAGCTCAGGGAGTCTTGTGGAAGAGTCAGGGTAAGGACTGAGGGAACTAGAAAGGTCAAAGACACCACAAGAAAACCTACATAGTCTACTGACCTGGACCCATAGGCGCTCACAGAGACTGAAGCACCAACCAAAGAGCGTGCAGGGGCTGACCTAGGCCCCTACACATTCATAGCAGGGGTGCAGCTTGGTCTTCATGTGGATCCCCTAACAATTGGAACAGGGGCTGTCTCTGGCTCTGTTGCCTGCCATTGGATCTCCTTCCCCTACCTGGACTGCCTGGTCTGTCCTCAGTGGAAGAGGATGTGCTTAGTCCTGCTTTGACTTGACTAAGGGTCAGGGTGGGGTGGGACGGAAAGGAGAGGAGGGAGGGGCTGCAATTGGAGATATAAAGTGAATAAATAAATAAATCCATGAAGAAAATAAATACTTTTTTAAAATCTTCCGGCCTACTAATTCCACTTCTGTGAATAGACACAAAGGAAATTACAAGATAAAGGTAATATGTCTCTCAACAGGGATGTTACAAGAATTTTGCATCTGATGTTCAAAACATGGAGTACTATGTAGCCATTAAAAGAATCTGGGGAGACCTGTCAGCTGAAAGAACTCCTGAACACGTGTCATGTGCCTGAGGAGGCTGAGCAGCGCTGGGACCTCACCGCGGCTTTATTGTATTTCCATTTCCAGCATTTTGTAATTTTTTTTCTCCTGGGGGATTCTTTTCTTAGCTTGGAGTGATGGGCCCCCTGCTGGTAGAGTGTTCTCTAAAAACCCTCAAAACTTCTGGACGTGAGAATGCAGGCTTCTCTTAAGGAAGCTGGAGTCCTAGCCTCAATTCCACCAACCCAAAAGACAGAAGACTGGTCTTTTGTTTGACACGCTGTGGGCGTTGTTTTAAATAAGAAAGCAAGATGGGGCTGAAGGGTGTGGTTCAGTAGGTAAAGTGCTCAGCTAGTTTGCACAAAACCCTGAGTTCCATCCCTAGCACCTTATAAACAGTGGCGGTGGTGGTGGCACACACTCTGAAGGCAGGAGGGTCAGAAGTTCAAGGTCATCTTTAGTTGTATAGCAAGCTGAGTTTCAGGCCATTCGGGGGCCATAAGAGGCTGTCAAAGAACAGTGGGGGAGGGCAAAGCTGGAAGCAGGAAGGGAAGCAAAGAAAGGGAGGGGAGAGGAGAAGAGGGGGGAGGGAGGAGAATAAGGTTCTAAATTTCCTTTCTAGTGGCAAAGGAAAACCCTTTGGCTCCCAAGAGTGTCAACCCCAAGACCCTGCTCCCTCAAGGTGTCTAGAGACTCATGGAAACCCCGACACAAGGCCTGATTCTTTGTCTTGCATCTGTCAAGGAGGTGAGAATGTCCTGGCACACTGCCCTTGTCTAACTGAAGGACAGGAGAGGAAGAAATGGGAACATCTATGTACCTGCTGCTCCGGGGGACATTTACTTGGAGCCCACACAACTGTTTGTCCTTTTCATAGAATCACAAGAACAAAAGCATAAGAGATTTCTTCCCTCTTGCACTAGACCCTGATGGTGAAATGCTTCCTGGTCCCTGTCATTCCTCCAGCCTGGAACTAAACTACCAAAGCAGCAGATATGGGCACTGGGGACACAGCCACACTGTCTTCCACTGGCCCTGGAAAGATGGCTGGACAGACAGACGACTTTGATCTAGAATTCAAGGGCTTTCGTCCCAGAACACCTGAGTCTTGTGTACTATGAGCATATTCACTTCTTGTGAAATCATAGGGCTGGTTGGAAAGAGATTGCACAGGCTGTGCTGTCCCAGACTCCAGTTCTCCCCACTCACTGCTCAGAATGCCCTCAGAAGCCTGTCACAGTGGCCCCCAGAAGCCTGTCACAGTGGCCCTCAGAAGCCTGTCACAGTGGCCCTCAGAAGCCTGTCACGGTGGCCCTCAGAAGCCTGTCACGGTGGCCCTCAGAAGTCTGTCACAGTGGTCCTCAGAAGCCTGTCACAGTGGCCCCCAGAAGTCTGTCACAGTGGCCCTCAGAAGCCTGTCACAGTGGCCCCCAGAAGCCTGTCAGAGTGGCCCTCAGAAGCCTGTCACAGTGGCCCTCAGAAGTCTGTCACAGTGGCCCTCAGAAGTCTGTTACAGTGGCCCTCAGAAGCCTGTCACAGTGGCCCTCAGAAGCCTGTCACAGTGGCCCCCAGAAGCCTGTCACAGTGGCCCTCAGAAGTCTGTCACAGTGACTTTCAGGAAACCGAAATCTATCAATCAGGGAGTGAGCAGGTGTTGAGATGAACTGGCATTGGCTCAGGGCAGGCTCAGGGGCCTAGCTGTAAGTGACAGGCCTGGTCTCCCAGTGTCCTCTGCTGAGCTAGGGGAGCTCAGAGCTTCCAGTCCTGCTTCAGTCAGTCCTTTGGGGACTGTGTCAGATACACTACATTTAAAAACACCCCTCTTAATCTGTTTGTTCAGTTTATTCACTGACTAGCCCCCAGTCTCCTCTTGGTGGCACACTGTCTTCTTCATCAGGCTAGAGACACCCCAGCAGGGTAAGGACTTCCCTCCTCAAGTGAAGACCAGACACCTTGGGTTTGAACACGTAGGGATGTGTTCTGACTTAGCTACTATGACAAGTGACAAACTTTCACTCTTAGAATGCCTACTCTGGCTCCTGACCCCTGATGGCTAGAATTCTGCTAACAGTGAGAAGCATGTCCAAACCAGAAGGACCTGTGACCAATGGTGACTTGGCAAAGGCAAGGTTTTGTTTTATTTATTCTTTTAATTTATTATTACCTTCTTTGTGTGTGTGTGTGTGTGTCTATGTCTTTGTGTCTGTGTGTGTATTCACTCATGTTCATGTGGAGCCCAAGAACAAATTTAGGTATCATGCCTCAGGCACTACCTATGGTTTTCTTTTTGAGACAGGCATTTTAACTGGCCTGGCATTCACTAAATAGCAAGATCGGGGGGGTCTATCTGTCTTTACATCCCCAAATGTATGCCCTTGTGCCCAGCTTTTTATGTGAGTTCTGGGGATCAAACTGTGATCCTTATGCTTGGGTGGCACATAGTTTATTAACTGAGCATCTCCTCAGCCACTAGCCATCATGATAAAGGCAAATGCTATTTGTACAGTATGGGGCCCAGCAGCCCTCTAAGCAAACGTAATAAACACAGAATGTCTGTTCTGAAACATCATGTCCTGGTTCCCTGTCAAGTGAGCTGGTGAGTGGCTTGTCAGGTGAGAATGTGCAAAGAACCGTGGTAGACTCTTAAACTTTGCACCTTGAGATCAGTGAAGATGTTGATTGCCTTGAATCCCTGTGAAGAGTCTAATCCCTAGAAAATTCTGAGGAAAAATTCCTATCAGCTTGGGGTTCTAGGCTCAACAACACATTTGTCCACTGTATGAAGCATTAAAGTCATTTTCATGCCTCTAAGCGTACTTCACATCATTGATCTTTCTTGCACCTTCCATAAACAGATACTGGAGATGATCTTGGGCAAAACTGAGAAAATAGGAAAGCAAAGAAATATTGACTTTAACCTGGGAGAGTTGAGGGGAAACCACAGCAAGGAAAAGAAATACCACAGGCATAGAGATCAAACAGTCTGGATTTGATGGGTTTATGAAAGTTTCCAGAAGTGAAGGTATCTGGGGGGGGGGAAGAGAAACTAAAAAAAGCAAATAATTGAAATCAAATATTTTGAGACACTATAACAAAATGTAGCTAGAAAATGATACAAGTGGAAAACAACAAAATGAATAGAAAGTCCCGTAAAACAGTTCTGCAAGGGAGGAATGTCCACATCATATACACATTTACTCCATGGGGCCTCGAGAAACACTGTCCATATCACTTCCCTAATCTTGTATAGAGTGTTAATTTAACTGTATTGGGATGTGTGATCAAAAGTATAAAAGCATAAGATTAAAAAAAAATCTGTCATTGTGGAGATCTAGCACATAATGTCAAACACTGATCAAACAACAACAAAAATATAAGCCCACCGACTAGAAACATGGAAATCTCTTATAAGAGAAACAGCCAAAAGCGCTATCCTGGCTGGTTTTGGGTGTCCACTTGACACAAGTTAAGAGTCTTCAGAGAGGAAAGAGCCTCCACTGAGGAAATGCCTCCATAAGATCCAGCTAAGAGACATTTTCTCAATTAGTAATCGATGTGGAAGGGCTCAGCCCACTGTGTGTGGTGTCATCTCTAGGCTGGTATTCCTGGGTTCTATAAGTAAGCAAGCTGAGCAAGCCATGAGGAACAAGCCAGTAAGCAGCACCCGTCCATGGCCTCTGCAACAGCTTCTATCTCCATGTTTCAGCCCTGCTTGAGTTCCTGTCCTGACTTCCTACAGTAATGAATAGCAATATGGAAGTGTGGCACTATTAGAGGTGTGGCTTTGTTGGAGGAAGTATGTCACTGTGGGCATGGGCTTTAAGACCCTCATCCTAGCTGCCTGGAAGTCAGTCTTCTCCTGTTTGCCTTCAGAACAAGATGTAGAAGTCTCAGCTCCTCCTACACCATGCCTGTCTGGTTGCTGCCATGTTCCTGCCTTGATAATGGACTGAACCTCGGAACCTGTAAGCCAGCCCCAATTAAATGTTGTCCTTATAAGAGCTGACTTTGTCATGGCGTCTGTTCACAGCAGTAAAACCCTAACTAAGACAACTTCCTTCAACAGGACCCACCTCTGAACCCCTTAAGAAATGAAACTGGGATGTAGCTCCACTGGTCCTGAACTTGCTCTGGGTGACAGTTTTATCACCACATAAAAAGAGCACAGCGGTGCATACCTGTAATCCCAGGACCCAGGAGGTAAAGGAGGAGAAACTGCAGTGCAAGGTCATCCTCAGCTATTTATTGAGTTCAAGGCCAGCCTGGGCTACATGAGACCTTTCTCAAAAACAAACAAACAAAAAAACAAAAAAACAAACAAAAAACAAATGAAATGGGAGAAAATCGACAGAAACAGGGGCCAGCTCATAGATGCCCTTTCCTGTGGTGCAGGGCAGCCAGAGGTAGAGTCCCTGATTCCTGGAGGCTTTGGAAACAGAGCTGGTGCTCAGATGACTAGGCAGCAGGAAAGGGTTGATGGTGGACTCTTTGTCCCAAACTTGGGTTGTGTTGCTCGCTGGATGTTAAAGGATTGTATCATTTTGCTCACACTGCCACAGCATTGCGCCAGAAACTCCTCAACAGCTTCAGCAACAGGGATTTATTTAGGAACATTCTAGAAATCAGGCAGTTTGAGATCAAGACTCCATCAGGTTTGCTTGTATTTATCTGGGGATACATACATCATGGTGTGCATGTGGAGGTAAGGGAACAACTTGTAGAAAGTGTGGGTTCTAGGGATCAAACTATGTCGTCAGGATTGGTGGTCTGTGTCTTTACCTACTAAGCAATCCCAGCAAACTTATTTCTCTTTTTACAAACACATCAATCCTAGAGGATGAAGACCTCACAATTCTAACCTCATTTATTCTGGATGACCTCCTAAAAGACTCCATCTCAGGATCCTTAGCCTGAGTACAGAGTCTATGATAGAAGGGGAAAAGGGGGGAAGCAATTCCCTCACACACTAGGGAGTTGTGCCCTGCCAAAACAATGAGCCATAGTTTGAACTATGCTCACTTACAACCTTTCTGATATTTCTAGCTAGTTATTTTAGCAGAGATGCCAGAGAAAATTAAATGACTATTTTATATTTTGTAGTAAAACATTATACAGTACAGCTATAGCCCTACTAGATCCACATTGGAGATACACGCTACAACAAGAATGGGAAGGGTCACAAATTGATCCATAGCAGTATCCTATTATGCTTTTCATAAGGAGATGAGACACAAATATCTACTCATTGCAGAATGGGAATGGATGGCAGACCCAAGTATCAATACTACTAAAGTAAAATGTGGTAAGTCAATGAGTTTACTGGGGTTACTTGCAGGAGCACAGACAACTTAAAGGAGGCTGAGTAACAAAAGAACTTGTAGAAGGCCATTCTCTCCCTCTGCCATGTAGGTTCTGGGGATCAAACTTAGGTCAACAGGATTGAGTGATGACTCATGAAAGTTGCAGCCCTGGGGCTCTCTGCATGGCCTCCAGGCAGCTAACAGACCATAGTCTCTTCCAGGTGGTTCTGTTGCTCTGAGTCTCCACTGTAGTCCTTACTAGGTATATACCTTGGGGTTAGAGGAGTCTTTTGTATCTAGTCAGTTTTAGGGACTTCCTGGGACTTGTGCATTGTTTATTTCCTGAGTCTCAGCAAACCTCCCTATAGAATTTCCTGGTCTTCACAAACTTCCCTTCAGAATGGAATGTTTCAATTCACAGGAAATTGCTGAACCACCAGCAGTGTTGACATCACTAGCAAACCCCAACACCAGGAAGTCTAGCCTCCATCCTGAGCCAGCACCACATCAGTACCATTCATCATCTGATCCTTCCAAGTGGGAGTGCCTATATTAACTGATGTCTCCACTGAGTTGCCCCACTCAGGGATGCTGAGCAGGGCCCAGAAAGGTCATCCATCTCAGGGCAGATTAACATGTGGTTTCAAATCTCCTTGTTCCTGCTCATATCTAAACATAGAATGTGTGGAAAAGGGGATGTCCTATAAGGTTCACAGAATGATCTATGATAGCTATGCTTTCAGTTTTGAAGTTTATATATATAAGAAGCCAATGTAAAAGAATAAATAGCAAGTAATGGGTAGAAAAAACGAGCTAAAGAAAGAAAGGAAGGAAGGAAGGAAGGAAGGAAGGAAAGAAGGGAGGGAAGGAGGGAGGAAGGGAGGGAGGGAGGGAGGAAGGAAGGAAGGAAGGAAGGGCCAAACCAGGCACTTAAAACATCCAGCAGAAATAGATTGAGGAAACTACTTTAGCAGCCAGATGGAGTTGCCAGTAGAGTCCCGGGCAGAACAGAGAGCCCCCTCAGGTAAGGCTTCTAGAGAAAAGGATAAATGACAACAAATAGAGATAATAATATTATCAATCAGGTGCTTATGACATCCAGCAGGACTCATCTGGGAGGCTGAGTCAGCTCCATGCCTGAGCTTCCCAGAGCTGAGCTTCCAGTTCTCCTTCCCACTTCAGGCCCCTCTCTATCACGGGATAAACATAATAATGAGTCAGCTGTTCTCAAGGGCACAGTTTTTTCACTGTTGGGCTCTTTTGCCATTCTTTCCTCCCTGTCATGGAGTTGGGGGTGAGGGAGTGAGGCCATCCCTAGACAAGGGACCTTAGAGGTTACTCTGAGACAAATATGCTTGGGTCTGAAATAGGGTCAGGGGCCAACCCTGCTTCAAGAGCCAGGTTCTCAGTGAGCTCAAACAGCACATAGAAATTTACCAATAGAATCTATTCTACAGGGCATTGGGAACAAGCAAAAGAAACTTTATTTTAAATACTACCATTTCGTTTTCAGACTCCATTTAATCATACAGAGGAACTAAATTCAAGGTCCCAGGCCCTAGGGAGCTGGGTACCTCCCTGTAGCTGAACAGTTTCTGTTGTAAACAGTTGTCTGAGTCTAGACATGTCAGGGACAATGTGTAAAGAGACAGTTGTCTGAGTCCAGCCATCTCAAAGACAGCTTCTCTATCTTGCTGACAGGGTCAAACAAGTTCACGTTCCCAGGCCTAGGAATGAACTCCTGTCCCACCTCTCCAAAAATTTTCCTAATTGTCTGTTAATCCATAAAGAATATAGAATTGCTGTTATCTAAACCAAGGGGATAAGTCATAAAAAGTTTGTAACCAATCACCTGCTATGCCCTAAACAACCACATGCGGCTAACCCGGTCCTTTGTCTCCTTAACACTGTGAGCTCCGCACCCAAAGTCTAGGAGAATGCATTAAGGACCTTGAAGCCAGGCCCCCTCACTGTGTGTTCCCATCCCTAAAATGTTGTACAGAGGCTGGAGAGATGGCTCAGCAGTTAAGAACACTGACTGCTCTTTCAGAGTTCCTAAGTTCAATTCCCAGCAACCGCACGGTGGCTTACAACCACCTGAAATGGGATCCAATGCCCTCTTCTGGTGTGTCTGAAGACAGCTACAGTGTATTCATAGATTTAAAAAAAAAAAAAAAAAAAAGTTCAATCTCCCTTTGAGGACACGGGTCAGATCCTGAGCCTGCTGCCTGGCTGAGCACTCAGAAAGTAAAGCATTCGTTTTAAGCTTTCGTATCTGATGTGAGTTTTCTTGGCTTCTACCCTGAACTCAACAAAGGGAATGAAGGGGATCTTCTCTGGCACTTTGGTAGTTGCTCCAAGAAAATGATACACCAGGCATTCAGGCAGTTACCGCTGGTACCTTTCTCGAAAACAAAGAATCCATTTAAAGTGATCCAATTTCACCATTGATAGCAATCCTAATCTTTCCATTCACATATCTCACTACCTCCTAATAGGTGCTAAAGAAACAAGATGAACCAAAAAGTGCACCAAAAAGTAGGACAGCCGTGCTGAAGAAACACTGGCTTTCCTGTAGAATGGGCTCTGATTGACAGGCAGGACGCTTGGGAAAGGAAAGCACCTTAGGGCACAAAAGCTGGTGTCACCTCTGCCATGGAGCCTGATGGGAGTTCTGAACGCCAGAGCACAGAGCAGTTGCCAGGCATCTGCATGGCCACAGACAACTGTGCAGGCTCAGCTTCTTTAAAGGGCAAGGAGGGACGGCCCAGCATTCACAGCAATCCTGGCAGCTACAAGCTCTTCCTAGAAGGTTAACACAAGCGTGAAGGTCCCCAGAGCCAAAGGATCATTGCCACTGTTAATACCAAAGGCGGTTATCATCTCCTGAGGGACACTGTGAGCCAGGCACAGTGCCTGGGTATTTATAACTGCTACAGACTACAGCAGGATGCATGGAGACAGTATTTGTGTGTCCCTAAATTCATACACTGAAGCTCCAGAGTGAGACAGAGGCACCGAAGAGTTGCATGTTAGGCTGGGGACACGGCCCACGAGGGAGAGTGCTTGCCCAGCACAACAGAGTGCCAGTTTTGCTCTCAGCCTTGTATAAACAGATCACAGAGGCACATGCCTGTATCCTCAGTATTTGGTAAGTGGAGGCAGAAGAAGCAGAGGGTCAAAGTCACCCTTGGATGCTCAGCAAAGCTGGTATTAGCCTGGGATAAATAGCCTGTCTTAAAAAGTTATTTTAAAAAAATCAGCTCTAGACGTATGCCTCGGTGGATAAAACATTTATACAAGGATGAGGATCAGAGTTCAAGTCCTCATAACCCCTGTAAAAGTTGGGTAGACATGGCAGCCAGCTGTGATCCCAGCACTAGGGAGGGAAAGACGCAGGAACCCTATGTAATCTAGATTACCCTAATTGGTGAGCTCTGGATTAAACCGAAGACCCTGCCTCTATAGGTAAAGTGGAGAGCAATCAAGGAAGACACCTGACATCCACTTGCAACATCACAAGTACACACACACACACACACACACACACACACACACACACGTTTATGGGCATGTACAATATGTGCCTGTACACACACAATAAGTCTTTCCCCCTTTAGGTTGCTTTCCTTTCTCTCCCCTGGTTCTCCATCCATAATAAAAGTGATCAGCTCAAAACCAAGCTCTACTTCCAGTACACACTGGCCAGGTCACCTATGGAATACGAGCCAAAGTGGCACAGAAGAGGCAAGAGTAGGGCTCCATCTGCTTGGGATTTTGAAGCCACCAGGAGAGTTAGCCCAATCAAGCCTGCCAGAAAACAAAATGCAAAGGGACCAAGATGCCCACCTGCCTGCCTGCCCACTGGCCATAGACACATAGAACCATCTAGCAGACACCGTCCAGCCACACCCTGAACAGAAGTCTAGGGACTTCTGTACTGATGGAAAGCTACGTGGTGAGTCATCGCTCAGTGTCCTCACTATTTTGGTGGGAGATTAGTGTCTCACTGGGTGAGTGTCAGGCTGTATTAGTAGGAGAAGGATCACCCCACAAGTAGCCAGACACAGCTGATCCGCCATCCAGAAAGACGAACACAGGTCCCTGTTTATACCCTTGTGTGTGTGGGGGTGTGTCCATATGTGTGCCGGAGCACATGCGCGTGGATTATGATTTGGAGACTGGAGAACGACTCCAGCTGTTCTTTTGCAAGTATCATCCACCTTGCTATTTTTAAGACAGGGTTTCTCACTTACACTAGGTGGCTGGCCATTAAGCATTGGGGTCTGCCCCCTTGGCATCCCCGTTATGGAGATTAAAAGCATGGATTGCCATACTCAGCTCTTTTTGTGTTTTTAATTGGTTCTGAGAGATCGAACTCAGGTCCCGATGCTTGTAAAAGACACTTTACAGACTGAACTATCACCCTAGGCCCTGTTGTAATTCTTGTACCAAGTTATCTGTATCCCAAGAGAAGTTCCGGATGCATATATACACGGACATTTGATGCACTAATCTACGACACAGGACTTAATGATATGGATCACAGTGTTCATAGACTGACAGAAATTCAGTAAGTCAGTAGTATTAGAGTTTCTACCATGCATGAGTTGTAAGAACCAGGCAGATACATTTGCAGATGCAATTTCTGATCTGGAAGAGATTTCACTCTGATAAGTCGAAGAGAAAGATAAAGCACAGTTAGATATAAAGGTTGACTGGAGTGGAGAGATGACTCAGCAATTAAGAGCACTTATGGCTCTTACAGAGGACTCAGGTTTGGTGCCCAGCAATGTGTAGCTCACCCTACAATTGCCTATAATGCTAATTCCAGAAGATCTGATGTCCTCTTCAGACCCCAGCAGGCACTGCACACACATGGTACATATAAACTCATGCAGTTACGCGCACATGCACACACACACACACACAAAGTGATTGAGGGCATATAACTTAGAATAGCATCAAAAGTTAATGAGGAAATGGAACACTGTGAGGAAGAAACAAGGCATGTCTGTCTTAGTCAGAGTTCATATTCCTGCACAGCATCATGACCAAGAAGCAAGTTGGAGAGGAGAGGGTTTATTCAGCTTATACTTCCACATTGCTGTTCATCACCAAAGGAAGTCAGGACTGGAACTCAAGCAGGTCAGGAAGCAGGAGCTGATGCAGAGGCCATGGGGGGATGGTCCTTACTGGCTTGCTTCCTTACAGAACCCAAGTCTACCAGCCAAGGGATGGCATCACCCACAATGGGTCCTCCCCCTTGATCACTGATTGAGAAAATGCCTTACAGCTGGATCTCATGGAGGCATTTCCTCAAGGGAGGATCCTTTCCCTGTGATAATTCCAGCTTATGTCAAGTTGACACACAGAACCAGCTAGTACAATGTCCTATGCATTCACTGTAAATGTTCACCTACAAGTCATGAAGCCTTAATCCCTAGAATTCATACTTAGAATAATAAAGAATCTATGTGTGTGCATCCACGTGGGTGTGTACATGACCTCATGTGTCTTCCTCAACCACTATCTGTCTTAGTTTTTGAGACAAGTTCTCTCATTGAACCTGGAGCTCACCAGTTGAGTTTGGCTGGCTAGCCAGTGAACTCTACGGTTTCTCCTGTCTCCACCTTCTCAGCACTGGGTTTGAAGGAAAGGACCAGGCTTTCTTTCAACGAGCATTCTGGTGATCTGACTGGTGATATGATTCTCATGTAAATATTATTATTATTATTTATAATAAATTCTTAGCCAATTAAGTTTACTGATTAGCAAATGGAAGGTAGTTTAACACTGATAGTATTTCAACTAAAATTAACATAGGCCATCACTTTGGAAGGATGAAGGCTTAAAAATATAAGTGTGTGCAGGATGTTGAGTGAGTGGGTGGGCACCTGCTTGGCATGCCTCTGTGCTTTGAAAGTCAGCCCAAGTGTGTACAACCCAAAAGAGCCACCTTTCTCTTGACTGGCAAGTGTGTGTCTTCCATCTTCTCCCTCCCACCGGAGACCTGTGTTTGTGTTGTGTGTGTATGTGGTGATGATGGGGCAGGAATATGGTGTGTTACATGCAGTATACATGCAACACAGTGTGAGATGGGGGAGTGTGTGATTGTTGTGTAGCAATTTCCTCTGAGTTAAAATTTTCCATTCTGTGTGGAAGTTTGTTCAGATGCAATAAATTCTACAGACTCGGAAGTTCTGAGAGAAGGCTGGTGATGAGCCAGGAAATTCTAAATGTCAGCTTGTTACAATTCAGGAAGTGAACAGCCAAAGACTCAGAAAGTCCCTGAAACTTGCCAGAGGCACAAGGCCTCTCCTTCCCTAAAGTCATATAGGCAATAAAGTGTTGCCAGATATTTGATCATTTTGTTAACCCTGAGATTGTGTTATTTATTAGAAAAACCTGTCTCTAGTTTTGGTGTGGCTCAGCCTTAGCACACACCTTCAATCCAAGAGTTTCCTGCTGGAATATTGTAAACAGGATTAAGTAAAGTCAATCATAGGTCTGTCTCCCCATAGGTCAAGAGGTGGAACAAGCAACCAGTTGACAGGAAGTGAACATAGGAGTATTAAAAAAAAAAAAAAAAAACAGAGTAAGAGGACGTCAGGGGGATGGATAGAGACTAAGCATTCCCATATATGAGCCTATGGGGGCTGGAATGGATAGTTTTATGTCAACTTGACATAAGATAAAGTCATTTGAGAAGAAGGAACCTTGAGTAAGAAAATACTTCCGTAAGGTCAGGCTGTAGGCAAACCTGTAGGACATTTTCTTAATTAGTGATTGATGGGGAGGGCCCAGCCCCCTGTGGGTGGTGCCATCCCTTAGACTAGTGGTCCTGCATTCTATAAGAAAGCACGCAGAGCTTGCCACTAGGAGCAAGCCAGTAAGCAGCACCCCTCCATGGCCTCTGCACCTGCTCCTGCCTCCAGGTTCCTGCCCTGTTTCAGTTCCTATCCTGACTTCCTTCAATGATAAACTACAAGGTGGAAGTGTTCACCAAATAAACCCTTTCCTCCCAACTCACCTTTTTGGTCATCATGTTTCATCACAGCAATAGTGACCCAAACTCAGATGGGGCCATTCTTATTCATACCATCACAGGATCTCAGACTGAATAAAGAGGGGAAAAAAATGAGAACTGGAGAGTCAGTTCATTGGGTAAGGAGTTCTCTGTGCAAGTGTTGAGGACCTGAGTTCAGAGCCCAAGGGCTCACATAAAGCTGGGTGTGGCAGTGAGCATCTTTAATCCCGGTGTTCCTGTCGTGAGATGGGTGGCAGAGGCAGGGGAGTCCCTAGAAGCTTGCAGGTGAATTAATGTAGCGTATGCAGCAGCTAAACAAGTCCTTTGTCCAGGTAGAAGGTGAGGACCAACACCCAAGGTTGTCCTCTGACTTTTTCACGCACCCATGTGAATGTGCACAGGTACAAACAGACATACACATAAAGAGAAATGGGCTGAGCACAGCATTCTCTTTGCCAACAGTAAGAGAAGGCTGCCTACAGTCCAAGCACCCAGCCTCCTGCCATGGGCACTGGCTAGCTCAGGACCGTGATTCTCATGCATCTGTGCTGCTATTCTTGCATAATCTGATACAAGTGTAGAAACCTCAAGACCCATCATAAGCTGGGCTTTCATTTATTGGATCTTGTCAGCCTGCTGGGTCCTTCAGCTAGAAATTTAGAGCGAGGCACAAAAATACTGTCATTAGGCTATGCTAGCTGTCTCTTGGTTTTGGAAGAAAATGGTGTTCCTGTGTGATTTATTTTGAGGCAAATATAGTGATTAGGGCAGCTCCACCTAACAATCTTTAGTTAATCCAGGGGTGCAAGGACCGTTATGCTGTGCTCCCAACATTTTTGAATACACGTTCTTGAAAGGTAAGCATTCCTTGCGTGTGGATTTTCAATATGTTCATTTATATGTGAGCCATACCATAGATCTCTTCTAAAGGGTGGAGAGGGCTCAGTGGATGAGGGGCTTCCCATGCAAGTATGAGGGTCTGAGTTCAATCCTAGCATCCCTGTGAAAAGCAGGGTGTGGTGGCACAAGTTTATAATCCCAGAGCTCACTGGCTCTGTGGCAGCCTACCTGGTGAGTTCCAGGCCAATGAGAGACACTCTTCAAAAGAAAAAGATTGAACTAGCTTTAGCTCAGTGAGTCCTTCAACAATGTATAAACTCAAAAAAAGTACTGTGGACAGTTCCTAGGAAATTACTGAGGTTAACACACAGACAGATACACATGCAGAAACAGACACACACAGACAGACAGACACACAGACAGGCAGACAGATACACACAGAGACAGACAGACACACACAGGCAGACAGATACACACAGAGACAGACAGATACACACAGGCAGACAGATACAGAGACAGACAGACACACAGAGACAGAGACACATACAGAGACAGACACACAGACAGGCAGACAGACACACACACACTCACACACATGAATGCACACACAAAGAAGGTTCCAGGACAGAGAAGATGATCCCCCACCCTCAGGAATGGCCTGGGCTGGGAGAGTGATGGATCATTTACAATACTGATGGGTTTGGGATAACTTTTACTGTAGAGCCATAGACCCATAGCCTAACATGGCCTGAGTTCCATTCCAAGCATTTCCAAGAAGTAGAATCCTAGTACGCTGAGACACATTCTTTAATATTACAGTGTCTCTGACAACTAGTTTTCTGAATGTCTGCTTCCTTGTAGAGAACTATTGCATCTGTATCATGACTTCTGTTACAAAAGCAATCGGCGCTCCCTATGAAAAGAGGGGAACGTTCTAGAACACTTTTGTCTAATGACAGCCATGCCTCTATTTTCCCTGAACATCAATTTCCATCTTTATCACCTTGCTTCTCTCAGTGTGTCTTAGCCCAACAGCTTATGTGTGCATGTGCGGCAGGGGACCAAGCTGATACAAACACAGACCCTCACCTAGGCAGAGCTCCTGGTGAGTCATGCACCCTCCAGTCTAAGCATTATGGGCCCATCAAGTATCATGTCTCACTATGTTTTTTGAAGTCAACCCATGGTATCATAAGTGTCTCACATTTAATGACAAGCCAGGCTGCTCTGGTCACTGCAGTCCTCAGGTGGGTTGGGCTTCTTCCCCTCTGCCAGGGATTTCTTCCCACAGATTACATCCATACCCCCTACAATGACCTGGAAGCTATGTTCTCAGGAAATTCTTCACAGATAAAAGAGTGTCTTATCACTTAGTAGTCTCTATTATTTGTTTGTTTGTTTGTCTTAACAAAATCTCAATCATTTGATTTTACCAACGATGACTCAGGAGCCAGATGCTGTGGTAAAAGCCTGCTGCTAGCTCAGAGAGGCAGATGAAGCATCCAGCTGACCTTCACCCTCAGCCAATGTCTCTCACAAACCTCCCACAAAAACCTCTTTTGAACTGAATGTCCTTCCCTTCTACTTCTTGCTATTTTAAATGATTAAAAGGATTTGGGGTTTGGCATTGATGGAGGAAAAGTGTCACTGGGGGTGGGTTCTTAGGTTTCAAAAGCCTAGTGATAGCCTAGAGTCCCTCTCTCAGCTACCGCTCCAGCACCTACCTGTCTGTGTGCCAGCATGCTACCTGCCATGATGATAATGAACTAAACCTCTGAAGCCAGCTCCCAATTAAATGGTTTCTTTTATAACGGTTGCCTTGGTCATGGTGTCTCTTCGCAGCAATAAGACAGCAAAACAGTGACTAAGGCAGACCCCATCCCATGGAACAGCTCACATTCACCACATTCAGGATGAGTCTTCACACTAACCTAGGAACTGCCACACACACAGAAACACTCCCAGACCTAACCTAGGAACTCTACCACACAGACATTCCCAGAGGTTGGCCTTCTGTGTGCTTCTAGATCCTGCCCAGCTGCCAGTATTAACTACAGACACACATTGGAAAGTATTATATAATTTTAGAATATTGCAAATGTCATAGAATCAACCAGGCCACAGGAATTGCTTAGTTCCATTATAATATTATGGGGCCACGGTTGAAAACATAGACTGCCACTGAGTGACTTGCCAGTATGCACAGCATGACTTTTAAGCCTTGAAATACTAATTGATTCCTTTCTAGGTTATTGTAATACTATTAAAAATAAAAGGGGCTGGTTGGTAAAGGGCTAGGGGTGATGGCTCTGTCAGTATTGTGCCTGCCACACAAGTGTGAGGACTTGAGTTCAGATCCTTGGGACCATGTAAAAGCCAGGCATGGCATGTCACCTGTAGCTCCAGCATTGACAGGCTGAGCCAAGGGGATATCTGGAACTTATTGGCAGGCCACCCTAGCTAAATCTAAGTGAGGGGACTCTCAAAAAAAAAGTAAAACAAAATAAAAAATAGGATTTGCAGTCTAGCTCAGTAGTAGTGTGCTTGTCTGGCATCCGCCAGGCCATGGATTTAATCCTCAGCATTATCCAACCGTAAAAATCTGAGGAGGCTAGAGAAATGGCTCAGTGGTTAAGAGTACTTGGTGCTCTTTCAGAAGACAGGAGTTCAGTTCTGAGTACGCATCTGCCAGCTCACAGTTGCCTCTAACTCCAGCTCCAGAGGACCCAATGCCCTTTTTTAGCCTTCACAGGCACCTGAACACATACACACACACACACACACACACACACACACACACACACAATCTAAAAGAAAAATTATAAAAATGTAAAAAGGCTAAGAATCATCAAAGAAGACACTGGACATCAACCTCCGGCCTCTGCACACATGCCCACACATGCATGTCTCCCACACACAACTGTGTACACTTATAAAACACACACAGACACAGAGGAACAGACAGAGTGCTTGCCTAACAGGGGCAAGGCTGTGGACTCAATCCCCAATTCCAAAAGAAAAGAGGGATGGAAGAAAGAAGAGAGAGAAGAAGGTAATGGGGAGGAAAGAAAAAAATAGTACTTGAAGAAAAGAGAAGAAGAATGGGGAGGAGGAAAGAAGGAGGACAAGAGAAAGAAGGAGGGAAGAAAGAAAAGCATGAGAGAAGACAAAGGTTGGAAAAATCTTCCAAAATGAGGCATGCAGGTAGCAAACCCCCTCAGATAAAAGAACAGCGTAAGTACAGTATTTACTGACTTATGCTTCCGTTGGTACTTGGTTTGAAAGGAGAAAGAAAAACATCAGAGCTGCTCAAAGTGTGAGTGTTGATTTATTAAATTACACAGTCTACAAACTCGAGTAACAAATATCTTTACCAAAGCATCTCTAAAATGTAATAGGTCATCGGAAAAACGCATCACCTCATAGGTCAATTTACCAAAGAAGCCTGTAGGAAAGAGCATCTTGCATAGGTCTCTGCTAGCCCCCTGCTCACCAGTCCTGGAGCCTCAGCGCTGGTGGAGAAAGCTACAAGAAACAAGAAACCCTGAAGGAGCTCTAGGACCCACAGACGGTGGGCACAGATCTTTCCTGAGCAGTTTCTGCTCTCTGTACGGTGACTCTACAATGACATTCCCCAACAGAGAACTAGTTAAGCCCTCTTTGAAGGTGGTTGCCCACACTTCCAGCACCTGCTCTGGTCCCTCCAGATTCACCCTGAGAAGTTTTGGAAAACATCGGCTGCTTCCACCCAGTTCTGAAAGCAAGCTAGCCCGTGCTCCCGGATCTGCTTCCGCCCTTTATTGGTGATGACAGCTCCATTCTGCTTGATGACCACCAGCTTGGGGATGATGGTGATGTCATACCTCTTCTTCAGTTCACTGAGGACAGAAATGCAGAGGGTTAGCACTGCTGCATGTCTGAAAGGAAGGGGGTTGTCTGTAGGTTCTGTGCAAATGCTGCCATTTTATATAGGGATGTGAATGTCCTTCGGTTTCAGCAGCCACAGGGAATCCAGGATCCAATTCCCTTCAGATACCAAGGGACAGCCATACTAAATAAAATTCAAGCTGAACATACAATCAAACTCTTACGGAACTAAAAATGCAATTATCTAAAATTCAAGTAACCTCAAGAGGCTGAGGCAAAGGGATTACTTTAGCTAGTATATTTGCGACCAGCTTGGGCAACATAGGAAGACTGTAAGATGTCCTCTAGAAAGGATTTGGAACAAGGCAGGGCCAGAAAAGAGCTGACTTGGTCCCAGGCGCCTGTGAAGCGGAGAGCAGGGAAAACTAGAAATCTGAATCAGAGAGCCGTAGCTACTGTCTACCCAAGAAATGAAGTCCAGGCTGGTCTACATTTCTACAACTCCAAACATATCAGCTAAAAGGAGAGGTGCATCAACACCCAGCAACATCTAGAAGGCAGATCAACGTCTGGGCTGGCATGAGGATGGGAAGGTGTCTAGTAGGCACTGTGAACACTGCCCACATCCCAGCCTATGAGGACCAGCATTTTAGTGATGTCACTCTAAGCTGTTCAAGGGTTCTCATAGGACTGGCAATCTGTAGCATGAACATCTGCAGCTGGTTCGAGACCTCGTTCCACCATGTATGGTAATGCATGTCTATAAAGTTAGTGCTCAGGAGGCTGAGGCAGGAGGGTCTTTTTCTAAACAGATAAACTCAGTCACAGAGAAGGGGATAAGATGGAACCCTCAACCTGAGAAAATGCCTAAAGGGAGCATTGGCACCTCTTCCTGCAGCCATTCTCAGGCTAAGACAGGCCCTCTTTAAGGCCACTGCACTGGGACACCTGGGCAGAGGGGACAGCACTAGCCAGGTACCTGAACCTTGTTTCAAAGACATTGACAATAAACAACTGCTGGACTATGTGATATAATATGTGTTGCTGGGTCCGGGCTGCACTGGAATGCACCTGCATCATTCTGAGGGCAAAGTGGGGACTCTGGACACTCCTTCCTACAGATGCAGCTGCCTCCAGCCATGCCACACCAATCTAAGGGAGCCAGCCACACGTTATTTTCTTGGTAGTAGGACATTTCCTCCTCTTCCTTCCTCAGTGGCTCTTCAGGAACAGAGGGACAGTAGTAGGTAGTGGAGGCCTCCAAGGGAAGGCTACATACACAATGGTCCCTTCCTGTTTACTTCCCATTTGGGGCCTTGCTACGCACACCCGTCTACTCCAGTCACATCCATAATATCGGGGATAAAATCCTGATAAAGGATAAGAGGCAATAAGAATCCAAAGGGAGTTCTGTGCCTCCTGGATTTCAGACTAGTCGCTGGTATATCCCCTAACTCAGACGTGTTCCAGAATTAGTCTTTCCAATCATCAACACGGCCTCATATTAGGCATAAAGGTACCCCAAGAAATGATTTGTAAATGGTTAAGATTGGACATGGTCTTCTGGCCGACACAATGTTTCCAATTATCCTAGTTTGTTGCCAAGCTATCCATAGCTTGAATTCTCTTTCAAAGTATCTCCCTTGCTAGAGCTGGCAACGGAAATCGTCTACATTCCTTAGAACAATAGATAGTTCACAATAGTTAGCAGTATTTTGCATACTAGAGAGTAATGAAGAGTTTCCCTCATACTAAGACATTAGCTTATAGTGTTAGGTTGGGACTCCCCAAGGCTAACCTCTGCTAGCCCAGAAAGGCAACATAGTTGAGGAGCTTACTTAAGCCTACCAAAGTCTGTAACCATAGCAACGAACTAAAGAGGAACTATTCTGCACCTGGCTTTTAGAAGCCAGGTGATCTTGGTCTGAGCTAGCCTTCTTTCAGATAGTAATCCTTGTTTAGTTCCTGCTAAATTAACATGTATTTACTTTGCTGCCTGACTCATTGTGTTCCTAAAGAAGGGCAATGTATCTGCACTTTGTTTTGATGTATCTCGACCGTGGGTTGTACTATCTGACTTTTTCAAGCCTTTCTGTATCGACTATATAAACCCGACTCCATGTTTGAAAAAATACACTCAGATTTTACATCACTCGTGTGTAGTCTGTTTGTCAAAGCCGAATCCCATGCCCACCTGGCCAGAATCCCTAGTCCCGTGGAACAAGGGACCCCCGTAAGAAACCCCGGTCCGCGGCAGGGCCTGAACAACCTTCCTGTCCTGCCTTACCCACTACAGCAGACAGCAACTTTCAGAACACCCTCTGGATGGTTTGTGCAGTTTTCACTTGTCCCTAAGGGTGGCTCTTTTTCTTTGGCCCAGGGTCTGATTCTACACATTTGAGCTGAGATAGCAGATTTTAGGGCACAGCTCCAGCAATCCTCTTTGAATATTCTACTTCCTGGTTCGCACAAAGCAACATTAGGGGATCTTTCTGGGAAGTAAGTACTGGGAAGGGGCAGAAATGGACAGCTAAGTTTGCAATAGGAAAGTCCCTGTGGGAATGAAGAACAGGCAAGTTGGTCCATCCTGTGCTGAAAGGCCCGGCTGGGCCATCCTGTGCTCAGAGGACCAGCCGGACTGTCCTGTGCTCGGACTGTCCTGTGCTCAGAGGAGCACCTGTGCCACCTGGAGCAGAAAGATTCTGGAATAGAAGAGAGGGGAATTTAGGAGGAAAGACCTACATGGTCCCCGAAATAACACCCTTCTCAAGGGAGTCAGTTGCTAATCACCCTTGGGAGGAGACATCAGCCAGGGCACAAAGGCAGATCCAGGAGAACTGGACTGTGTGCCTCCTGGGTGGCACATCTGGAAACTTGGGGCCATACACCAGCATGTTGATCTCTCATGGCCAACACTGCTGATTGTCAGTTTGGCAGGGTCTACAGTCATCTAGGAGGCAAACCTCTGGACAAGTCTATGGGGAGATTTCTAGGCTGGGTTAAGTGAGGTCAAAAGAAGCCCTTTAACTACGTGAGGCCCCACTGCATGGGCTGGGGTCCTGGACTGAAAAGGGAGAAGGAGAAAGTTCAACAGAGGCATTCCTTCTGCTCTGGCTCCAGGTTGTAGACACAAAGAGACCCACCTCCTCATGCTTCTGCCCTAAGGACCAGCCTTCAATTAACTGTAACCAAAATAAACCCTCCCCACCTTAAGTTTCTTTAATTTTGTGCAGGAGGGAGGGAGTGTGCCCATGCGTTCGTTCGGAGGCCAGAGAGATGCAACATTTGTTGTAGTTATTCTCTCGAGAGGGTTTTCTCATGGAAACTAAAGCTGGCTGTTTCAGCTAGACTGGCTGGCTGGCCAGTGAGCTCCCAGGATCTGGCTGACTCCGCCCCTCCATTGCTAGGGTTACATGCAGTCCTGTCTGGTTTTGGTTTTGTTTAACTTAAGTGCTGGGGATTTGAACTTAGGTCTTCCTACTTGCACACTTACTCACTCAGCCAGCTCCCCATTCTCCCTTAGGTTGCTCTTGTCAAATATTTTGTCACAACAATAAGAAAAATAATAAATACAGAGCTCTTTCAAAGACTAGGTCAACCTCATTCACCATGCATCTTTTTACTTAGTTCCTCGTGGGCAACCCTGAGCCCTAGTCTCCAGAGGGGCAGAGTTCTCCGCCTAATTACTGCCTCCAGCACTATCTCAACTGCAAAACAAGGGTGTCCTTTAAAGCTACACGCAATTGAAAAGCTGCTGAGCCAAGTCACTTTTTAAAGCACAGCCCTTGAAGCAGTCCTCAAGTGAGTGCTTATGCAAAGGCGGTCAGCTGTCACTTAGACTTACTATTAATGGGATTTTCACGGTACCAGCATGAGTGAGGCCTCATCATACCTGCCCCAAGGCTAAGCAGCTTCTCCAGAGTTCTCCACCTCCCAGGGAATCACCAAAGAGAATGAGTTTACCTCTTTCCTCAGGGAGGGAGGAGGTGGCTCTGTCAGTAAAGAGCTTCGTCAGCATGAGGGTATAAATTCAGTCCTGAAAACCACATGAAAAGCACTCTTAACCCCAGAGCTGAGGAAGCAGAGACTGATACCCTAGGGCTCACTGGCCCCATAGCCTAGCCAGCTTAGGGAATTACAGGACAGTGCCAAGTCCTGTCTCAAAAAGCAAGGTGGGTGACATCAGAGAAATAACAGCAGAGGCTGTCTTCAGGTCGTCCTCTATTTTCTACTGTCACACACCCGCAAGTGCACACTTGTGCACGTGCACATACGGACACATACACACAGAATAAGGGGGGCTTCTAGTTATGAATCTATGGGACATCTCAAAGTTGGCTTTGCTTCGTCTTCCAGAAAGGATTCACAGGGATCATCACAGCTGGATAACAAAGCCAGGAGCCAGAGTCAGAGGAGACCCAGAAACTGACATCTGTTCTAGGAGCAGGCAAGGCTGGGGGCATGTGCTATGGACTCTTCCATACCCATCTCTCGCTTTTTCTAGGTTCTTCTCCGGAATCTCTCAAGCCCTGCCTGCTCTAACATCTGCCTACCCTTGGTTCCTCTACACTGTGAAAGCATCCATGTTAATGAAATGCTATAGTTAGGGAAGTCCATCGCTGTAGGTAAAAATGAAGTCGCAGAGATGGCTAGCACTTGGCTCCATCCGCTGTGAGGCCCTCCCCACTTCTCCCGGGGTAACCCCCAACACAGCTCTGTGGACAAGGCGGAGATCCACAGCTCCCACTTCAGGTGGGTGGCTTCCCACCCTTCTTTCTGCCAACTGATCAAGGAGCCTAGCTTAGGGATACCAGCCAGCATCAGGACCAGTCCCGGGCTTCCTGAGACATTCGGACCCCTGAAACCTTAATCGTAAACGGCAGAAAACGCTGGCAGACCGGAGCACCACAGGTGCTGAAACTAAAATTCGGTGGAATTGACCCGAATTGAGACCCGAACAGCAAAAAAGACGGGATAGGAAGTTAAGGACCCGCGTCTGAAACAGCAGCGCGGGGCAGAAGAGCAATCCCGGGGGATCCAGAGCGCCAGCCCCGTGCCGGTGACCCCCGGGTCCCCACTCACTGCCGGTAGGGGTCGTGGAAGGGCAATGCCAGCCAGGAGCCGTGCAGCTCGCGCATGAAGTCTAGCATCTCCTCCGCGCTGCGGTCCGCCGACACGAAAACCACCTCGAAGGGTGCTGGCCGCCGCGCCTCGCTCACCAGCTCCGTGTAGAAGTCACAGAGCAGCGGCGTGAAGTCGCGGCTGGGCGCGCACCGGCCCGCCGCAAAGTACAGAGCTACCACCTTGTTCTGCAGCGCCGCCTCGGCCTCCACCACCGTGCCCTCGCGGGTCACCAGGCGCCGCCCGCCCAGCACGTCCACCATCGCCCCGGAGCCGGGCGTGAGGAGGACACAGTGGAGAGTCAGCCGGGAGGGGACTCGGCGCAGCACTCCGCGCCTCTCAGCCCCGCCTTCCGCTGGAGCAGCTCACCTTGAGCCTTAGGGAGGAGGGAGCACAGTGGCCACTCCAGAAGCTGTGGCGGCAGCGATGACAGTTGGGTGCCCCGCTCCAAAAGCAGAGCAACGCCATCAACCTTTCCCACCCTCTATTTTATCCGGCTTTGCCTACCCGAGACCCTCTTTACCCACCGGAGCCTCACGTCACCCACCAGAGCCCTGCCCCGCTCCACCTCGCCCCGCCCACCGGCGAACAGTCCCTACACCCAAGACTTCTTCGGATCCTTCCCACCCGTCCCACCCCACGCTCCCAGTCTCACCCCATCTAATGAACTCCTGCCCTGTTCTGCGGACCCGGGTTCTGTTCCTCCCATCAGCCCCTGCCCACCCCACCCAAAAGAGCCTGGTCTCACCAAGGCTCTGCCCCGCCCGCTGTCCCCACTACTCCAACCATGCCCCGCCCCTCACCCTCCCTTGGAGAAGTTTCCTGCCCCAGTTAAGCCTTACAGCTTTCCTGGCTCTAGCTGGCCATCTCCAATCCGCCCTCCCAACCCAGAAAAACATTCCCTCGTTGCGCCTCTATGATGGAGTCCTCCCTAGAAGCCGTTGTATCCGCCTAGGGCCCCTGAAAAGGGGTGAGGAAAGTAAACGGCTGTTCTGCCTCTAATCGAAATAGACGGGCTGTTGGGAGCCTGGGCTCTTGTGTTCCGGCAGTATACGTCCGCCGCCCATATCCTGGAGCTCTGGAAGAAAATTGAGGGCAGGTCTCAATGTTGTACGAGGAAAGCCACAGGGTTGAAGACACGCAGGCGCTGTGAAGGTCCAGAAGTTTTTACAGTAAGAAAGTTTCAGCTCCCTGCCAAGCTGGAGGAGGCACTCTTGTGGGTCAGCGTATACCGGCACACCCCAAACCTTAGGGATCTAGATAAATAACTCTTGAGAGAAGTGTTTTAAAAATTAAAGCGTGGGAGCTGAGAAGATGGCTCAGGGTCATTAAGAGCGCTGGCTGGCCACTCTTGTCGAGGACCCTCTTTTGTCAGCAACCCTCTAGGTGGTTTACAAAACTTCCTCCAACTCCAGTTCTAAGGGATCACACACCTTCTTCTGACTTCTATGGGCACCAGGCACACATGTGGTACATGCGGGCAAAATAATAATGCACATCAAGTAAAAATAAATAAAAGTATTGCAAAAAGGTTTTAGGAAATTATTAATAATTAGAGGCGGTGAAGGAAATCAGCATATAGGATCGCAGATCATGCCACTTTGGCGCGCGGGTTGTTTGGAATTCTAAGCACTTTGAAAACCGAGTTTTCCTCGGTGGTTCCCCATTGTGGCCTCAAGGTAGGTTTGCCTAGAGAACTGAACTGCCATCGACAGAGATTCTGGAGATTTATCCACTAGGGAAAATGGACTTTCACAAGTCCCAGGAGGCCTGAGCCTCCTCCATCTCTTGTGTATTCCTCCAAGGACCTGTTTATCTCCAGTAACTGAACGATACCCGCCTTTCCCCGGTGGGGGTGGACTAAAAGCCCTTGGCTCTGTCACATTCACTGGTAGTCACTTTTCTATCCCAGCATCAACCGTTAAAGTGTGTTTTCCCCTATGCGCCTGCCGAGTGCCAGCTTATTCAACAGACACTATGGAATGTCCAGCCTGATTCTGGAAGCCTTCAGGTGCCCTCTTGCAGAGGCAGCCTATCATCTGCAGGGGCCATGGGGCCATGGGACTCTACATTGCTTGGGTGCCCAACTTGACCGGTTCCCTCTCAGAGCTTCAGTGGACTCTGTAGAGACATGGAGGGATTGTGACTTTCGATGTAAAACTTGAGGGGCTTCAAGCTGGCTCTGTGGCTTAAGATATTTGTGGCTAAGTTCTAAGCCTGACCACCTGAGTTCTGTACCCTGTTCTCAGTGGAAGGAGCAATCTTACTACCAAAGGTTATCCTCCTGCCTCCTGCCTCTGTATGCAAACTACAGCACTTCATAGACTCAGAGCTTGTCAAGCAAAGCTTCAAGTTCATTGATGAAGGACAAAGCACACTTGAGTGAAGTAAGTGCAGGTATCAGAACAGGAGCCAGCTGTTGTAGATGTGATTTAATATTAGGTGTTCTAGGGCTGGAAAGATGGCTCAGCAGTTTAGAACACTGACTGCTCTTCCGAAGGTCCTGAGTTCAATTCCCAGCAACCACATGGTGGCTGACAACCATCCATAATGAGATTGAAGCCCTCTTCTGGGGTGTCTGAAGTCAGCTATAGTGTACTTACATGTAATAAATAAATAAATATTAAAAAATTAAAAAAAAAAAAAACAAAAAAACCCATTAGGTGTTCCAATGGTAAAATGTTTTCCATTTTACCAAAGCTGAAGGAAATTTTAAAAAGTGTTGTTGGGACAGGCAGTAGTGGCACAAGCCTTTAATCCCAGTACTTGGGAGGCAAAGGCAGGTGGATTTCTGAATTTAAGGCCAGCCTAGTCTACTGAATGAGTTCCAGGACAGCCAGGGCTATTACAGAGAAACCCTGTCTCGAAGAAAAATAAAAATGTTGTTGGTCTTATTTCCTTGTAAGATGTGGGGTTTTTTTTGGTTTTTGTTTTTTTGTTTTTTTTGTTTTTGTTTTTTTGGTTTTTCGAGACGGGGGTTTGTCTGTGTAGCCCTGGCTGTCCTGGAACTCACTCTGTAGACCAGGCTGGCCTTGAACTCATAAATCCACCTGCTGCTGCCTCTCAAGTGCTGGAATTAAAGGTGTGTGCCACCACTGCCCAGCAGATGTGGGGTTTTAAAAAAAGGTTTATTTCAGAATTATTTATGTGTCTTTCAGTTGTACGGGTGCCTGTAGAAGCTAGAAGCCAGCACTAGCAGCTCCCCTGAAGCTGGAATTAAGAGGCAGTTGTGAGCCACATTTGGGCTCTTAGAATAGAACTCTAATCCTCTGCAAGAGCAGGAAGACCTCTTAATACAGGCCGAGCCCACAAGTTTTTGTTTGTTTGTTTCTTTGGTTTTGTTTTTTCCTATAGGCAAATTTATAAGGTGATTCACAGACAGGCTTGTATCTGAGGGGAAGATTTGGTTAATATAAACCTTGAGCAAAAACAAAAAAACAAAACAAAAAAAAAACCCAAAACTTTTAAAAATCAAAGTCATTTTGCTATTCAAAGTCACAGAAAGATCCAGGTCTGTTTTGATCTTGCCATGGTTCACTGGATGGCTTAATCCTGTGATATTTTCAGTGAGGGAGTGTTTTTGTGTGTGTGTGTGTGTGTGCATGTGTAGTTTCTGTGTGGGAGTTTCCAGTGAGCTGTGTCAAAACTCTTGACTCAGTCAGACACAGGTGGTGACGGTATGGGGCTCATTCTTTCCCATGCCTGAGTAGCTGTTTCCTGTCTTTGTGTCTGGACTAACCTCCAGATGGAGACGGAAAATGAAGCGCGGCTGGGAACACTGCTCAGTTGGTAGAGTGCTTGTCTTATGTGCACAAGGCCCTGGGCTTCACCCCAGCTCCTTATAAACCAGGTGTGGTGGCTCATACCTTGTAGTCCCAGCACTTGGGAGGGGGAGGCAGGAGAATCAGTTCAAAGTCATTCTCTGCTTAGTGTGAGTTCGAGGCCATTTTAAATAATGAAGGAAGAGGGGGTTGTATTTTGAACACTGTATGAAAGAGCCAGAGAGAGGAAGAATGGCCAGAGGAGTCCAGGTGAGTTAGGTGAGAGACTCCTAGGTAATGGAGCCTTCACATCTCAGCACTGAATAGCCTTTTCCTGCTGGCTTATCCTGTCTGGTGTGTTGGTCAAGTGGGTTTAGCCAGGGAAGACGATGGGCTGGAGGCGCTGTTCCATGATAGTTCATGACCCTTTTGGAAAGAGGAAAGACATAGACAACTGGAAGGAGCTGAAAGGAGTCATGAGCAGTTTCTATTTTGCCTGCAAAGGCCTGACTTAAGCTAAAACTCCAGAATGAGAGGGTGGGCAGGAGAGAGGGGACTAGACATGAACCAAAGCAGAAACATCCAGAGCATCCATTGTAAGGGAGAGTGTGGCTCAGCTCAGAAACCTGCTCATCACGTCCTCATGCGCTGTGGAGAGCCAGGTACTCCAAGCAAAGGAGTCCTCTGGAGGGTTGGGATCCTGAAGGGTCAGACTCACCCGGTCCCCCCCTCACCTCCCAGGACATCTGCCTGGTGTACGTTTTTGTGTGGGAAGGTATAAGGAGCTCCTTTAAGTGTGCCCAGAGAGCTAGACAATTGAGTCTCACTTCTTAAGGTTATTGTTGACCACCCCAAAGGGGTCTTCAAAGAGGCCCCCCCTGAGCCCCCACCCCACCCCCAGCTACACACTATTGCCATCTGCCCCCAGTCCTGCCCTCTCAACTAAGGTGGGAGCAAGAGTGAGGACAAATCAGTTCACACCACGACGTCGGCTAGTTTTAGCCTGCCCTACAGGATGGCAGGGAATGGGCTTTAACGATGGCATGAGTAGCCTCCCTCTCTAGGATCCTCCCTTCCCATCCTGACACTGAGGCCATGGGAGGTTCAGTTCCACAAGCAGTTGGTGAAGCTGGAGCCAGCAACTGAGGAGGTGCACTGGCAGCAGATTTGTAGTAGAAGAGATTAACTCAAGTTCCACTTACTCGCGGGCACAGATACAAGTTATCAGGGAGTCTTGGTTTGGTCTTCCCACGCAGACACCATTTGTCCTTGGGACTCTGTTTTGAGGCAGCATGAAGGTCACTGGGTGTCAGATTTCTGATCCGAAGCCACAAGACCTGTGGGGTGCTTTGCTCTTCCCCTATTCTTGTCAGGAGCAACTATCTTCATGCAACGTTTGGGGAGCAAGGTAAAACAGCAGCAGTGAAAACAGACTTGAGTTTAAGGAGTGATTTAGTCTACCCACTGTGTTTATAAAACGATCCCATTGAGACTCAGGGCAATGCTCGAAGCTAGAGTGTTTGCTTAGCATGTGCAGGGCTCTGGATTCCGTCCCCAGGACTATGAAAAACATTGTTCTGAGCTTTAGAAGTCCTTTTCTAATCTTCTTTTCAAGTAGGCCTCCTGGAGTCCATACTGGGCCTGCCTAAACCAGATTCAGAGAAGAGTCCTGCTAAGTCACGCATCTCCTGTTGCTATCTGACTTCCTTGACCTGCCTTCAGCAGGAATGCCATTAAGTGGGCTCAGCAAGAACCATCCCCGCAGAACATGTGTGTGCACATAATAGTGGCCCAGTTATTTCTAGAAGCCTACTTATGAATATACAAATATAATTATGGGATTTTTATCTGATTAGCAAACAAATTAGACACCAGGGTATAGACACCACACTGAATTTCCTGGCTTTAAATATTCGTGTTTGAGTTATTTCTCTGTATGGATATGGTGCGTGTGCCCAGGAGTTGACAATGTGAAGTCTTCATGACTGAATACACACACAAATACCACACACACTGTGCTGAGAAGTTAATGCCTATAGTGAGATATTAAGAGGGCAGAAACTTAAGATCAGGGTTGGGGAGGGGACCGAGGGGTGATTTAAGATGAAGAATGATATTAGAATGTAGGCTCCTGATGAATCTGAGTGGCTGCATAAGAAAGGGAAAGAGAGTGGATACGGCCAAAGTACAGAATGCATACAAAATGGAAAATGTCACAATAGCTATTACTGTGGACAAGAAACATGTTTTCACTTACTCCCTCCTCACAGTCCTTCAGAGTCACCCAGAGGCTTGCCTCAGAGAAGAATCTTAGTATACCACATCCACGCACACACCCATACAAACACTCACATACCCACACCACACCCACGCACACACCCCACACAAAACACACACACACATACCCACACACAAAACACACATCACACATACACACACACACACACACACACACACACACACACACACACACTCACATACACCCTGGGTGTCCTGATACTTTCCACCTAGCAGCCATAGTGAGAAGTCCCATCTGTCCTTATACTCAGACCGAGCTCTTCTCCTTCACCGCTGCTGGGTCCTGAAGAGTCTCTCAGTGCCACTTTCAGATTCCAGTTCTGTTCCTCTTTAGCATTTATCAAAGGCCACGACACCTTGGCATCCCTCTAGCTGCAACACAGACTATATTCTTTACGGCCAGGGGTGTGGCTCAGTTAGTAGACTGGTGGAGTGCTTGCCTAGTACGCATGAGGCCCTGGGTTCAACTTCCAGCACCATGCAAACTAGGTGTGCTGGTACAATCCTGTATTTCTAGCACATGGGAGGTAGGAGAGAGGATCAGAACTTCAAGGTCATTTTTGGCTACATAGTGAGTTTGGGGCCAGCCTGAGACACATGGGACTCTGTCTTAAAACCATGAGGAGTTTCATTAAAAATGTGTGTGTGTGTGTGTGTGTGTGTGTGTGTGTGTGTGCATGCACACACATGTGGCTGGGCGTGGTGGTACTTAGTTGCGATCCTGAAGAAGGGAAGACAGATTGCTAAAAGACTGAGGCTCACTTGGGCTGTATAGCAAGACCTTATTTAAAATAAAATGATAATATAGGTATAACTCCTCTCTTTGAAAACAGAAATTACAAAATCAGACATGGAGACTTTGACTTTACTGAAAATGAGAAACAGGCTGCTGAAGTACTGTTCAGTGGTGGAGTGCTCACCTAGCGTGTGCAAAGCCCTGGGCTCCATTCTTAACATCACAAGAATAAACTAATAAACAAATGAATGAATGAATAATGAATAAAGGGGACTGCTCTTTTAGAGGACACAAGTTGGATCCCCAACATTACACAGACAGACAGACAGATGATAGATTGGGGGGGGGCGGTTCTTCTAGAGGACTGAGTTTCATGGTTCCCAACATCAGAAAAACTAATAAATGAATGAATGAACAAATAATTGCAGGGGCTGTTCTTCTAAAAAACTGAGTTGGGTCCTTAGCACCAGCTCACAACCATCTATAACTCCAGCTCCAAGGGGTTTAATGTCTCTATCCTTGGCAGGCACTTGCACTCACATGCACATATGTGCAGACACATATATCTATATGCAATTAAAGATAAATCCTTAAAAAATGCACGAGAACCACTAAAGCCCCAAAGCGCTTTACTGGATGAGGGCTGTGGTTTTCCATGAATATTTGTGATCTAAGTCTGCCGTATGCACAGGCAGGGTAGCACAAACAGGCTCTTTGTGTCTCCCTCAGGCTTGGGTCAGTGGGGTATCCATTCTTTCGAAATGATGCTTCAGTCCCTGATATAAGAGAAACAACACCCTGGGGATGAGTTGGGAAAAAAAGGAGTGAGGGCGGACAAGAAAGCTTCATGAGGAAGAATAGGATTGAAATATACTATATAGGTATGAAAATGCTACAATAAACCCATTATTATGTGTAATTAATGCATGCTAATAAAAACATTAAGAAGATCTCCTGCCTGGTACAGTCCTCTCAACTTTATTTTATTCTGATTTTATGTTTATTTAATTGGGGGGAGGTGAGTGTCAAAGGACAAGTGGCAGGAATCAGTTCTCGCCTACCATGTGGGTCCCAGGATTAGCTCAGGTCATTAGGCTTGACAACAGGGACCCCCCCACACCTGCCGAACCATCTTCTGTCTCCTTCCTGACTGAATGCTGTGTGAGGCTATGATGCTGGAGCTGCTTTTGCTGTATTAGTACAGGATAAAGTAAGAGATTTCCAGAGGTATCTGCCTGAATGTGGCTGTGCTAAGCCTTAAAATCCAAATAAGTTGTGATCTGTCCTCTCACGATCGCCTCAGATAGTCTTCAAATGTGTTCTATCAAATCTTTGTAGAAGGAATCTCTTATGTCTGTTTGGAAGCTTCACCTGTCAAATAAAGCTGACTGGCCTATAAGCTTAGGCAGGAAACAGAAGGTGGGACACTGGTAGGGAGACTGGATTCTGGGAGAGCCGAGCAAAGGGGAGGAGTCCGGAGAAGAGGGAAGACAGCAGGTGGGAGCTGAGGAGTGGTAACCAGCCACATGGCAGAAAATAGATTAGAATAAATGGGGTATTAAGTTATGATCTAATTGGGGAACCAAACAAAGCTTATGGCCAAGACATTTGTATTTATTTTGAGTCTCAGAACTATTCCAGGAGCCTAGAGCTGAGAGGGAAAACCGGGTTTTTATAAGTCTTTGCTGATGTTTTATTACTCCATAGAGGTGGGCTTCAAGGGCAGAAGAGTTTTCAAAACACTACTAAACATGTTTGCCTCCTTTCTTCTGCTTAGGCTTTCTCTTGATAAAATAGAAGCCAGGCTGGAGAGCGAGCTGGCAGAACCTAAACCAAGTCCATGGCACTGAACTGCTGTTACTAATCACTGCATGATTCTAGCACAAACACCACAGCACAGACAGATGCACGGTGCCATGATGTTTCCATGGCTGATAAACTACAAATGCCACGCCACAGACACATGCATACTCTGCAGTATGACTGCGTAGTCAGTGACTGTCTGATGGCTTTCTCAAGGAAACACACCTGTCAACTGAGTTTCCAGCTTGACTAGCCAACGTTCTGAGGTGACATCATACCTTGAATGTAAAATTGGTATGTGAAGTATGCACATTTAGCCTTAGGACATTATCTCAGGGATGAATACACAGGGCCCATTGATTCAAGAAAAACAAGTGATGTTATTTGTTGTCTGTGATCCCATGGCATCCTTCGAACAAAAAGTAGTTTGGATTCAGTTTTACACAGACCCAAGAGCTCAACATCTTTCCAGTGCGGGAGATTGATGGTGGTTTACTGTGTGCTGATAATCTTCTCAGGCTCTAGGGGTCCTGCTCAGCCCAGGGGACCCATCCTCCCTGAACAATCCCTTTTCTTCTGGCCACAGCCAGCTGTACTGATGTCTATCTTCCAGGCTCAGTAAAGTCACTGTCTTTATCCTCCAACCCAGGGTGACGGACTACTGCTCTGGAATTGGCCAAATGTCAACCCTGACTCAAGAGCAGAGTTGGGCAGGACCTGAGTTAGCTGAGGTAGGAAGACCCATTAAAAACGCTGGCGGCGGCACCCCTCTCTGCTTCTAGACTGTAATTCAGTGTAGGGCTGTGTCCTCAAACTGTAAGCCAACTAAAGTCCTCCTTTATTTGCTTGTCCGATAAATTTGCCACATCAACAAGAAAAAGTAACAACTGCTTACACTGGGGTGGCATGCTCAGTGTCTCAGCCACAGTTACGAGGAGAACACGTACTGGGAGGGAGGGCTCTGTACCCCCACAGCCGCCAGCCAACCACTGAGCTCTGCCTGGAGACTTCTCTCCAGCCTCATCACACCTGGAGCTCGCAGGTCTGAAAATGGTTTCTAAGTGTAGATAGCGGTCTCTTGGGAGTAACTGAGACTCAGCCAACAGCTATGCAGCAGCCTACAGAGGCAAGTACAGTACAAAAGCAGGACTGGCATCCTAATACCACAAACTACATCGCCATCTCCCTCTACACCAGAAACCATTGCAGGAAGCCTTTGCCTCGCTCCACTGCCCCCCTTTCCCGTGCTTTTCCCACCTGCTCTCCCCACTCCCACCTCCACTAACACAAACACATGACATGGTTCTGCTCTGCCAAACATACCAGCTTGCCAGTAATTGACTCTCTAAGGAGAAGATGGTTTTCCCTAGTGGGGAAAAAGTAAAAATAACATCACTCATATGGGAGTGCTGTGGAAGAGGAACGGGGTCCCTTCACGACCTGAGAAGCTGGAGGATTCTTGTTTTTGTTTTTGCAGTGTTGTGGGGAGGGGAACTCAAAAGCAGAGCTCCGTGAATGCCAAGCAAGCCTTGACCACAGAGCCACGCTCCAGCCCCAGGTTGTTTGGAGTCCTGATGGAGCACTAAGGTCCTTGGAACATTCAGGCTAAAAATGTCTCACAGGCATTAGAATGCCTTATGACCTGCAATGTATCCTCTGTGCTTCTGGAAACTCCCTGCCCTGATGTGCTTCCCAGCCATGCTAGAGACCAGGGATCAGGATAGAATTAGGAACCCAAAGTCATCTTCAACAGCCAAGTTGCTGAAAAAGAGGAAATACCACTGGCCTTCTTAGACTCTCCTGATATTTACACACAAACTTGATAAAAAAAAAGGGGGGGGGGATTACGGAATGGAGTTCTGACTCAGCACTCTATAAATTTGGTGTGGTGAAGGAAAGGCAAGAGGGCCAGAAATTTAAGATCATCCTTGGTTATGTTTGAGTCTGAGGCTATCCTGGGCTACATCCAGTCACTACTACTTTTTAAGCAATTTTACAGTCAAGGCTTAAAAGTATACTAAGAGAAAAACAATTCATTTATTCTGATATTTATAACTTCAAAACCCAAAGTATCTAAAGTTCTTTCAGATCTAAAAGTTCAGGGTCCTCCAACTTTGAAAAGGTTCTTCTCCCGTGTGATGTCAGAACTTTCTGTGCTATCCTTCCCCACTGAAAGTTCTACCTTGCCTTTTCCCAGGTCTCACTATTGAAACAGCTGAGTGTAAACTGGGGTTTGTGGCTTTTGTTTTTGTCCTTAGTGTCCACCTTGCTGAGGACCCAAACAGTTTAGGAGAAAAGCTCCTAGCCCACATCTCTCCTGGCCCTTTGTTCAGTTCTATCTCTATGGACAGGTTTAACAGCTACAGACTGTGTGAGGGTTTTTTAAAATTATATTTTATACTGTGAGTTTTCATTACTACTTTTTCTAGAGAGCTGCCTATATTGTTCAAAAGCATAAAACTGTTGATAACCTTCTCATACTTTAGCCACAATTGGGCCCTCCTTAAATGGTTTCTGAATTCCCTTTTAGAATTATGTATGTGTGAGGACATGACTGAAGGTGCCAGGGGAGGTCAGAGGGCTCTCAGAGCCGCATCCTTCTTGGAATTGGGTTACAGGTACTGTAGATACCCGATGCAGGGAGCTGGCAATGAAGCGTTGTTACTCTGTAAAGGTATGTACATACCTTTATCAAAGCCACTTGTTCACTTACTCTCTCGTTCTCCACTGCAGGAGCTGGGCACTGAACCTAGGCCACTCAAGCTAGGCAAACAGCCTAGCCCTGAGGTCCTTGGGCTACTGAGACTGGTCTTACTATGTAGCTTAGGTTGGCCTTGACCTCAGGATCTTTCTGTTTTGGCCTCCCTAGTGCTTGGGTGGCCGCAGGCCAGCCTAGAGCCTCTTTGTAACAACCAACCAACCTAGCCTGGCTGTGTCTTGTCAAGTCACCCTGTTGGCTCTCCTTTAGTTTTTAGCGACCTGCGCCAAATCCCAAATGTCTTTCTGCTCTTTTGGGCTTAAGACCTTGTGTTCCTACTGAAAGACCAAAAATCTTGATGAAAATATTTGCTAGATTTAAAGTACATTGCAGCTTTTGTGATTACTTTTCTTTCACCAGTCTTTCAAACAGCTGAATTTTACAGGTCGGGTGGGTAGCTTCTGGGACTGCTGTGAACAGGCATGGAGGACATGAGTCCACCTCATGACGACTGTCCCTTTGGGGTTGGCTGCTCTGAATCTTCTGTGTCATGAAAAACAGCTTGGTTCTGCCAGTTTGATGACAGGACACCCATCTGCTGCCTTCTTTTGGAAGTCAGAGGACAACTGTTCTCTCCTTCCACGTGGATAGACCCGCTGTCGGGGTTACATGGCAAGAGCCTCAGCCACCAGTCAGCTTTTTGGGACTCTTTTAAGACTCTGGCCAGCTGGAGAAAACTCCCTTCTAACTTAGCTTTTTCCAGGGCTTATCACAGATGCTAGATCTCACCAAACATGCTTTTTCCCTTTCCAGATGAGTTGGGCCTTCTGTTCCCTCACTTTTTTAGTATGTGGTACCTGCTTTTCTAATGTTAAATACATCTCACTTAACTGTGTACCTTGGCCTTCCTGTAGATCACGATTCATGACTTTACCTCCACAGTTCCTGGGGATGTTGACCTGCGGTTTCCTTGTAATATTTTGTCTGGATATGGTATAACTGGGGTAACACTGGCTTCATAGACTCAGTAAGTGTACTGTTTCCTTATTAATGAAATATTTGAGGTAATTAACTTATAACCCTTTATTCTGCCTGTCAGACTGAAGGCTTCAGGGCCAGGAAGCCCTATATACTTCTCTCCTATAAGGCAATATAACCCTCCTCTTCTGTCTTCTTCAAGTATCCACAACTCATGTCATGAGCCAAGTCCAAATCCTTATTACAGGAATCCCTTTTCTTCCACTTTTAAATTGTGTGTATGGGTGTTTTGTCTGCATGTACCATGAGTATGTAGTACCTACAGAGACCAGAAAATCTCTCCCAGACTGAATTAGAGGGGTAAGAGCCACCATGTGAATGAATGCTGGGAATTGAACCTGAGTCCTATAGAAGAGCCAGAGCTCTTAACCACTAAGCCTTCTCTCCAGGCTCATAGTTAAAGGAATCTTTTCATGACTACTTAATTACGGTCTTTACTCCTCACCCCCCTCCCCCAACATTAACAGGACTGGGATGGACCTGGTAGTGTTTGCCTAGAGAACACAGGGCTCATATGACCCAGCATGGGAGCTCACACCTGCTGTCCTAATACCCTGGAGTAACAGCAGGAGGACACACAAGATTATCTTCTACCACACAGTGAACCTGAGGGCAGCGTGATGCGTATGAGATTGTAACACGTAAGTTAGAGCTCTGTGGCTCAGGTTGTTTAGAGTGGTTGAGCGAGCTGGTGTTGCACCTCACAAATACAGCCCAGACGCCTGAAAAAAAAAGCTCAGCTGATAAAAGTGCTTGCACACAAGAACCCAAGTTATCCTCAGAATCCAAACATGACTGTAACACAGGGTTCTTCCTCAGTATTGAGACAAGGCTGACTCCATGACAGGCTTCAAACTGGCAGTTCAGGAGACTTAGGCCTAAATCTGTTCCCAAGAACTAAGCAAGTCCAGGCCTCAGAAGTGGTCTCGCCACCTGGCCTAAGGCACGGCAAGGACAATGGGTCAGCAACAGTTTCCAGCACCCCACACCTCAGCAACGGTTCCGGAGTGTCCCTAGAGATAGAGCCAACAGATTAAGACAGAGGTCACCTATCCTCTCCTCCGAATTCCCCTTACGTGCTTTAAATCGGGAGCTCACCGGGGTGCCTCCATCTTGGAAGATGGCAGACCCTAGCATGCTGGATTTCTACAGAATAAAACACTCTTTGGCAAATCATGGACCCTTACAGTAAGCATTGCCTTTAAAGACCGACCATTCAAGGGGTTCCTGATAGCTCAGCCTGCTGCGGGCCGGCCGATCTGGGCCTCCCTCAACCTGTCGGAGAAATGGGGGTCCTAGTCAGGTCGACAAGGCATAGGCGAAGAAATGACGGCAGAGACGACACATGAAGTATAAGATCTAAATGTATTTCTTAGAAATGGCATCAGACTTTTACAGTCATTGCAAAAGAGAGATGGTAAATCTGGCAGCTCAATAGTTGAGGTACACCTGAGGCTATCTGAAACATACTGGGTCTAAAGCAGCAGCTATCTCCTCTGAACTGGTGCTGTATCCCCCGGGCCCAAGCACTCTGGGCCCCCCCCCGGGGGGGGGGAATGCGGATGCACGAATCCGAGTCCTAGCCCATCTAAGTTCTAGTGTTAGTTCTGTATGTCAGACTAAGTCCTTTTTCCCCCAGTCCTAGTGCTAGACTGAAGTCACTAGGCAAGCGACCCCCACACCCAGGTCAGCAGGGTCTGGTAGCTAGGTGTGAAACAGGAGGAAGAGGG
>NW_022196913.1:55568569-55576411 GCF_008632895.1 Mastomys coucha | reverse complement strand
TTATGCTAATTCTCTGGTTCTTGCTGGAGGCAGGCAGAGGGGAATCCCGACCTAACACTTTCAGCTAAGGTGTTAGAGTGAGAGAAACCCTTCAATTACTCTCTAGTATGTAAAACATTAAACAAGGATAGTTGGAAACATTGTGTTGGCCAGGAGACAATGCCCAATCTTAACCATTTACAAATCATTTCTTGTGGTACCTTTATGCCTAATTATGAGGCCATGTTGACGATTGGAAAGACTAATCTGGAACACGTCTGAGTTAGGGGATACCAGTGACTGTCTGAAAACCAGGAGGCACAGAACTCCTTTTGAAGTCTTATTGCCTCTTATCCTTTATCAGGATTTTATCCCCGATATTTTGGATGTGACTGGAGTAGACGAGTGTGCGTAGCATCAGCCTTTAAAGACCATTCAAGGGGTTCCTGATAGCTCAGCCTTTAAAGAATGCCTACTGATCCTGCAGACGACCTGGGTTCTGTTTTGAGCACTCACATCAGGCAGTTCACAACCCTCTAACTCTAGCTTCATGGGATCTGGCTCGAGCACTTATGAGCACACAAGCATACACTCTCTTGCACACTCACATACACCACTTAAAAAGAAAAAGCACAGCTGGGCGGTGGTGGCGCACGCCTTCAATCCCAGCACTTGGGAGGCAGAGGGAGGAGGATTTCTGAGTTCGAGGCCAGCCTCGTCTACAGAGTGAGTTCTAGAACTGCTAGGGCTACACAGAGAAACCCTGTCTTGAAAAAACAAAACAAAACAAACAAACAAGAGCCACACTCTCTTCCCAGTTTACCTTCTGGCTGTTTTAGCTTGCTGCTCCAGCCACCATGCTGTGACCCTGCCATGATGTGATGTACTCTTTACCCTCTGGAACTTTAACCCCAAGTAAACTCCTTTCTTCTAGAATTTGCCATGGTCATGGTGGTTTATCACAGCAACAGAAAAGGAACCAAGACAGAAGTTGGTACCAGGATCAGAGTACTTGTGGGAAAGGACTCACTCACCATGCTGGCTTCTGGGTGAATGCAGGGGACTCTGGCACTCTGCACTAGAATGGCTGAAGGCAGAGCTTAGTGGGGAATATTTTTTTTCCTAACAAAAGCTTGGAAGACCTCAGTGCTGAGGATCCTGAGCTTTCAGAGCGGAGCAACATTAGCAACGAGGCTGACATCATTCTTGTGATATTTTGGCTTCTTTGTAGCCATGTCCTTGGGGCTGTGCCTTCTGCCTCCATGGTGTCAGGGAGCCACTGAGGCCAACAATGTGGGTGCCCCTCCCCCAGGCACTTTAAAAAAGAAACTTCCACATCCTAAAGACAGAAATGAGAATTGGTGGATTTTTCTGAGAGTCATGAGAAGGACTGGAAGCTCCCATGTCTCATACATGATGAAAGTGAAGGATAGTGCATATGGGGCACCAGGAGTCACCGCTGGTACTGCCTAGCTAGCAAACGTCTGACCACTGTTCTGAGGATCTGGTGGAACACTGTGACTCCTAGCTAGCCAGCACTTTGCAGTACAGGTAATCAACCCTTTCTAAGCTTTTTAAGTATCACTGCAGTGTCTGCTAAGCCAGCAACTCCAAGCCATTTGTGTTTTACTCTCCCCTTCTAAGAGGCACACTCCAGAGCTTCTCTCTCACAAGCACTGAGATGCCTGCTGGGCCAACTCTGGTACGGGCTCCACAGTGCAACATGGGGAAAAACCCTGGAAGTCACAAATGTCACACATTCACCACCCACTCCAGCACTGACCGTCCCGGCAGAGCTGCCTAGCCACAGCAAGTCTGTTCACATAACGGCCCTCAGAGCAGGCACCATGCGCACCGACAGGAGTTTCTTAGGCCTCTGAATCACTTTACTCCTGTTTCTGAAATTTAGCAAAAACAAGTTTTTCTCTCCAAAACAGAAACTCCTATTATTACATATAAAGGAACTAAAGTGTTCAGAGATGATCAAGGAAATCCTGTAAGAGGCTCAGAAATGTTTTAAAGATCAGAACCCAGAGCGCCAAATCCCTGCCAAGGGCTAGTCCTTACAAAATCCTGTTCACTTATTTATGAAGTAGAGCAGCTGCCCGTCATGGCTTCCATGTTGCTCAGCATAATCTCAGGGAACTCCACTGACAACTTCTAAACATGTCAGAGGCTGTGGCTCAGTGAGGACGGTGCTTGCCTAGCAAGCATGACATCCTGGGTTTGAGTCCTAACACAACATAAACCTGGCATGTTGGTGCACACTTAAAATCTTAGCATTCCAGAGGTGGAGTCAGAAGGATCAAGGTTGTCTTTAGCAACATTGTGAGCTCTGGGCCAGCCTGGAACACAGCAGACTGTTGTAAGACAAACCAACAAATTCCTCCCAAAACATGTAGCAGGAACAAATCTTAGAAGGCATTTCTGCTGTCTCTGAGGTTAAGATGGTGGCATGCTTTACCAGTTCATAGTATCTGGGCCGGGGGGCGGGGAGTAGTCTTCAACCGGACAAGTTAAGAACTCACACTTAAATGGAGAAATAACAGAAATAACAAGATTAGTCACGTACCTATTTACTTTGTTCCATTAAGGTATTTTAAGTGAATAAAATGATGTGTATATGCTCAACCTTAGGAAAATAACCCGAGTAAGGGTGTGGCTCAGTTCTTTGGCCTCTGTCCCCCCCTCCCCCATGGTCCGATTACAGGCCATCGGAGACTTAAGAGGTAAAGGTTGGGGATGTGCAAAGGAGAAAAGAGGATGACTGAGTAAGTCAAAGGAAAGCTAGTATCTGAAGCGCATTAAGGCCACACCAGGAAGCCTGCCAAGGTGGCTCTCCAGGCAGGAGAGAACTGACTCCCACAAGCTGTCCTCTGATACCCACATGGTCACTGTGGCCTCCACAGTAAATAAGCATGATTAAAAAGATTTTTAGTCAACCTAGATTAGAAACAATTTACAACAAAGTCTTGGAGGAAATTAACATCTGAAACGTTACCCTAAACAAGTTTCAACACCTCCAGCAGTGTTTTCTAAAGTGTAGAACTGCTAATCCTTTTGAAAGGCAACCTACTAATTGTCCTCTCTTCCAAGAACCAACCTCTGAGTACTGCTAGTACATACACAGTGCACAGCACCCAGCCCTGTGGGGAAGAACATGGAGGGTTTTACAATTACACCTTAGAATTTTAAGGTCAAAAACATTAAGCACTTGGAGCATCCGTACACAGGATGAGAGGCAGGGACAAAGCAGCTAGTTTTCTCAGTTTGGGGATGAGGGAGAACCACATGATGGATCCACACCATGAATGTTTAGCAGTCAGCATCCATATCTAAGGTGAGGACCACAGTCCTGGTGTGGTGCCGACAGGACATCTCAAGACACTTTGAAAATAAGCCCATGGTTGAAACCACTTCACCACAGAAATCAGGGGGGGAGGTCAAAATCGGGTCTCCAGAATTGGCAAGATAGATCAGTGGGTAAAGGTGTTTGCCATCAAACCTGAAAACTAGGCTTTAATTCCTGGAATCCAAATGATAGCAAAGAACCAGCAGTCGCCCTCAAACTTCTAGACGACCTGTGGCACATGAATACTCCCTTCCACCCCATTCAAGAACAAAGAACAGGTAAATAAACAATTAATTTTAAAAAAACCAAACACCCCAAAACAACTAAAAACAACCCAGGTCCCCAGTAAACAGCACACACCCAGAGTTAACCCGGCACCAAGACACAGGGTAACTGTTATCAACAAGCTATGGTTGCTCTCCCTCTTCCTGGCTGTCCTATGTCAAATCTTCAAAGTCCACGCAGACAAGTTCAGGACAAGACGCTTCACAGCTATTTTGAGTATTTGAATCTGTACATGAAAACAATCAGGAGGTGCGTCCTGCCCCAGTCCCAAGTCACCAGCAACAGCTATCTATGTGAGCTTCAAGGTTTGAAAATGGCCTGGAATTGTTTCTCATCAGCTCTCCAACGCAGAGCAGAAACAGGGCTCTGAAGCCAGGAACAATCGGCCACTCTTTTGACAGATTTTGGGTAGTTCATGTGCAACTAAAACTTAAGTTTTCTGCAGATGTACAAAGTGGAAGGAGCCATGACACTGCAAGAATCAGGATGAGCCTAGTCAACCACTGTGACAGCAAAGGCAAGTGAGGCCATGCAGGTAGAGCTCCTCCGTGCTGAGTTGGCAGAAACTGTCATCTCTCCTATTGAAGCAGAGAGAGCTTCATTCTTAGGTAATCTCATGTGCCAAGATCAGGCCCACCTGCTGTGGCTTATTGGCTCCAGTCTTTACCAACCTAAAGACAGCTGTCCATCCCAAATGACTGGTTCTCTGAAACACTGTACCTAGAAACTGGTGTGGGCCCAGGACAAAGCACTCAGCATAAAAATTAGTGTAACAAGGCATATGCTGGTGGGCCTAAGAAATTCCCTTCACGACATTTTCTTTAAAAATAACATTGGTTGGGCATTAGTGGCCCAGGACTTTAATCCCAGCACTTGGGAGGCAGAGGCAGAGGCAGAGGCAGAGGCAGGCAGATTTCTGAGTTCGAGGCCAGCCTGGTCTACAGAGTGAGTTCCAGGACAGGGCTATACAGCGAAACCCTGTCTCAAAAAACCAAAAATAAATAAAGTAAAATAAAAATAACACCAAACTAGGCATGGTGGTGCATGCCTGCAATTGTAGCACTCAGGAGGTAGAGGCAAGGCAGGAGGACTAGGAGTTTAAAATCAGCCCGGGATATGAGATCCTGTGTCCAAAATCCAAAATGGGATGAGAGAATATGGTCTAGAAAGTGTCTTCCACAAGAGAAGGACCTGACTCTGGATTTCCAGAATATATGTAAAAAGCCAGAGGTGGCTGCACACATCTGTAACCCCAACAGTGAGGGAGACGACACACGAGGGCTGGGATCCCTGATGCTCACTGGCCAGCCAGCCTAGGTGAACTGGTTAAGATTCAGTAGGAGACTGTGTCAAACAGAACAGGGAGAAATCAAAACAAACCCACCTGGCTTCTACTTCCAGGCGCTACTGGACTTGCCCACACTAACAATTACACACACAGAATACACACAGAGCCACTGAATGAGCAAAGAAACTCAGAACAGCTTTGGAACCAGTTCTTAAGAGTTGCAGAGAAACAAAAGGCCTGAATTCTAGAGACCTAGGAAATTGCCAATTAAGTTCAAAGTACTTTCTTGCAAGGGGTGGTGGTGACTCATACCTGTAACTTCAGGAAATTTATGGATGTGAGGCCAGCCTGGGCTAACGTGACTCTTTTACCTCAAAATACAAGCATATATATATATACATGCATGATCTTTCTGACCATCAACTCCTAAGTCTAAAAAAAGTTATGCAGAAGGTATTAAAGTGCTGATTACTGAAGTAATAAATGACTAAGCCCCAAGGCCTCAAGAGACTTAAACAACACAGGGTAAAGTCCACACTCCCCTAAAATACTGGACACAGTCTTTATGCCTTGCCCCACTTTTCTCTTCAGAGGGAGGAAAGGATTATTAGTAACAAAATGACAAGACAAAACACTCCCAGGCAATTGTCTGCAAGGCCCTAGCTACCTAGACACCTACTGAATGCTTCCTCAGTACTGAAGGCTTTTATCTCAGTTTAGCTTACAGTCTCCCACAGAGCCACAGCTTATTTAAATACATAACCGACTCATTGGCTAGGAGTGCCCAACCTTCAGACTAAATTTTGTTATTTTTTCCAGAAAACATTTACTGAGCTGTACCTTCAGTCCACAGCACAGACAGTGAATCACATGCCCTCCCCTGACTGCACCCCTCTCCCTCCAACCCCAGATTCTGACAGGCCTGGCTGCAGCCACTCACTGCAACCCCAGCAGCACCAAGCCCCAAAGCCACCAAACACAACCATTCTAACAGCAGAAGAATGCAGAAATTTCCCTGTCTTAACCTTAAACACAGTTACATTAGTCAGGATAAATACAGAGACACTAAAAAAAGAAATTTATTTAAGAACATTAACTTTCTACTTACTGTGTGGACTCAGATTCCCGTGGGACAGAGCTCAGGTGCTAATAGCATCTTATACTACCAAGTCTCACAGACTGGTATTGAAGAACAAAAGCACTGGAGGTGACATTCAAAGGATGGGTAGGTATGAAAATATTCCACAAATGTTACTGAGTCCTATGTACAGTGATTGCTTGAAGTTTGAAAGTCATGGTTAACTAACATTTCTCATTAATGTCTAATCAAAACAGAGATGACGACAGCAATGCCTGCCCAGATCTGATGGCACTACTATCATTGCTCAAGCAAACCTTCATTTCCTTCTTTTTCTATTAACATTTTCTTTTTCTATCAACATTTCCATGTGGTGGAAACACTGCCTGACTTCAGGACCCCTTTCATCAGATTCAATACAGCACCACAAAGTTCACAGCCAGAAGTTGCACATAAAGGGTTTATTTTGAAGGTTTTAAGGAAGGATAGAGTTACATCATAATTATAAAAATTACTTACAGAATTAACAGAGTTGTACTGTGTATACTTCTAAATGCAGAGAACAGGGAACTGTCTACACATTGTATAAAATAAAATTAAAATTAAAAATGAATTCAAGCTCAAAAAAATGAGGTCATTTATCTAGTTTTAAATGTGAACATGAAGACCTCTGAACTCTACTCGTTTGTTCGAACTGCACCAATGATGGAGAATACAGAGAGCGCAGCATTCCTAAGGAACACAGACATTCCGACCATGATTACTTTGAGTATTTTTCCTGTGTCATCTTTGGAGGACTTTCATCTCTTAGACAATCAGTGTTTAAGTGTTTTCAGGCACTACAATTTGTGACGTTCAGAACAGTCTTCTTTCTAATGGGTCTACAGTGTTCAGAGATTCAGGCCCAATGCACTTTGGGGTTTGGCACATAAAACAAGAATAGAAATGAAATCTGGCTTAGAAGCAACTGTGATTTTTAGAGCGTGCACAGTCCCTTCGAATGCTGCATGACATATACAACTGGAATCACCTTCTGTCGGCGCTACGACTGCTTCACCAGTGCGTCTTTACCCTACAACCACTAGAACAGCACAGTAAGCAAATATACAGGAAACCAAAAGCAAACTGAAAGAAAGAAATAAAGAAAGAAATAAAGAAAGAACGAACGAACCTAGGTCTCTTTAACATGCAATTTTAGTTAGTTACATTGAACATTCTACTTAGAAGAGAGCATGCAAAAATGGATGGTCTGCTTTAAGGTTCTTCTCTGAAGTTTACGTGGCAGCCTGACGTCACACACGCACGCACACACGATACGATACTAGAGCAGGTAAGTGAAGAAGGCCAGTAAATTTTATACACAGATTCATGGCTCGTGTTGCCACAAGCCCCATGAAAATTTTGGAAACTAATGCTGAACTCCTAAATGAGGAATCAACATTCAGATACCAGAACAATGCAAGCAATGCATGCAGATCTGAACTGTGAGCCTAAGGGGAGCCCAAGGTGGCAGGCTCAAGAGTCCGTCACCATCGAGGGTGGTGGAAGCCACCAAAAGAAAGGGGGGGGAGTTAAAAAAAAAACAAAATACAAACAAACAAAACCTTCCCCTTCCCTCAACCTTATGTAAAGTTGACAAATGGAATAGTGATCAAAGTCATCACCATGAGCATGTTGTATTCCTAGACCAGGCGTTCACGAGGAACCAAAGTTAACTTAGGTTGCTTGCAGAAAACCACAATGCAAGTCATCAGATAATGGCAGACACATTGTAACTGATCCAGTCCTCGGGACATTTCAAAAGGAATTTTATTTTTCCAGTCACCATGTCATGTTCTGCACCATTAGTGCATGCAGGAC
>NW_022196913.1:55550856-55565908 GCF_008632895.1 Mastomys coucha | reverse complement strand
TTCCACTTGCTTGCCTACCAGGCTGTCCACAACTTCTCCTGGCTCCCTTTCTGCTGGAGGCGAATCATCTGTATTTAAAGGGGGGCGAGGGGGGAAATCAAGTCAATATTTAGATATATCACTATCACATTTTGCAGCAAATATAAACACTTCTAAGATATCCTGAGTTCATCATGATCTGGTCAAGTTAACACTTTCTTAAAGGGCTATTCTGTAACTATTTCAGGCACATGGTCCATGTCCCCAAACTTTCTTCTATGAGAATGCAGCACCAAAGTGGCCAAGGGCAGTCTAGAAGTTAACTGACAAGATATACTGACAAGATGTACTTTAGTAAACACTTCACATGCGTTTGCTGAACCCCATCCAGACAGATATGAGTGAATTCAATATTATAACCCAAACTCCTTGGATCACATTAAATTATAACCGCAATCACCTAAAATTAATGTTAAATGGCTTTGAAAATGACTTTCCTACAGGGCTTCCTGAGAACATGCCGCTCATCCTCAGTGCTGAGGCGTCACTGGGGCCTCAAACATCCCCTCCTTGACTTCAATGCAGCCAACCATCTTCCACACAGTTTCAGAATAAAGGAAATAAAGTTTCTATGCATTACAAGTAAGCATTAGGTAAACTCCACCCAGGGCAGGAAAATGGAAAATCAGATCCCAGAGGCTAGCCTAGGTACCAGCACCATCCCCAAGAGCCCCAGGTTGTAGTTCCCCTAGGAAAACACAGACTGGCAACAAGCCAAACAAAGTGGGACGGGGACAGAGGAGCAGACAGGCTCGTGGGTGGCCAGATCTCTCAGGCACACAAGACAGTCTCTGCTACATTGGTATAAATGGAAGTAAAGGAGTTTACCAGCATGGCGCCTTAGTGTGGCTCATAGAATACATCTATGTTAACTACCTTTACCTCCAATCACGGCAAGTCTTTCACTGAATGACAATGTGGAAACCCACTACAGTGATCCGTCGTAAAAACATACACAATATAAACTACACATGACCACACGGTCCATTCTTTTAAACTAGAAAGTGAAAAAAGAAATATGTTTCTTCTCAAAAATTCTTTTGAGGTGGCATTATCCCATTACCACACACTTGCACAGAAAACTTTCAAGTTTACCAAGAAATTGCAAATGCATGATCCCAACTGACTGACAGAAATTCTATAAAGTCCAGACCTTCTCCTGAGCTTAGCTAGCAATAGGGCTGGATTCAACCCCCAAAGGCAGGGCTGCTTCAGAACTACGAGAAGGTCAGCACTATTATAATGGGAGACAAACTTCCATACAACCGACAGGAAATCCAGAAGCTTGGAAAGGCACGAGAAGATCAAGTAGTTTGAAAAGATGTGGCATTATGTGTCAAGGACTTGCATGTCTATTTTTAGATCAACAGCACTTGTTTTGATGGACATCTCTCTATATGCTGCACAATGCTTTTAAAGAACACCATTTTGAATATAAATCGTAGCGTATATAAACAATTTCCTTTGTGAACATGAACAAAAACTTCATAAAAAAACGAAGCAATCATTCCAGGCCAGACATGTTGATCAGTAACTCCTCTTAACTGGCTTCCTCATAGAAAGAACTTTTAAAGGTTTTCAAAGAAAAATAGAAATGACTGTCACACTGCTAATAGTGTGTGCCTGCTAGCCGCAAGTAGAGTCCAAGGGTCTAAATAGACGGTCCTTTTAGAACAGGTTTAGTTTGATGTGCCACAATTCCAGCACTCAGGAGGCTGGGCTAGGGAATTCTGAGCTTGAGGTCTTGATAAAATAGCAAGGGACTCTTTTAAAACAAAACAAATCAAATACTAATTATTGAACGAATAGGCTTATCCAAAAATCACATAAGAAAACAATTCCATTTATAGTAACGTTAAAAAACTCTTAGGGGCAAGAGTTGAGGAGGACACAACATCTGTCCCAACACCGGGAGTAACTGGGACCAACGGGACCAGGCACACAGGAACTCTGCCAGGCCAGTGGCTCGGGTTCCTTCGGTCTTTCTGGGCTGGTGCCCTGAGCAGACCTCGGGTGCAGGCTCCACAGCCAGTCCCACAACAGGGCTGGTGCCCTGAGCAGACCTTGAGTGCAGGCTCCACAGCCAGTCCCACAACACCCAGAGGAAGCTGCTGCACTCCCAGGTGCTCTAACTAGCCCAGGATCAAAGGACTCTGAGGAGTTCTGACACAACCAGGATCACAGGAAGGACAGGCTCCAGTCAGATTTAGCAAGGGCTGCTAGCAGTACAGATAACCAGAAGGTGTGTGTGTGAGGGGGTGGGGGGAGCGTAAAAAAAAAAAAAAAAAAAAAAAAAAAAAAAAAAAAAAAACACAAACCAAGGTTACTTGGCATCATCAGAACCCAATGCTTCCACCATAGCAAGTCCTAGACACACCATCACACCAAGATTCAGATATAAAATCACTTCTCATGATGATGATACAGGACTTTAAGAAAGACATAAATAGCACCCTCAAAGAAATACAGGAGAACACAGATAAACAGCTAGAAGCCCTTCAAGAGGAAACACAAAAATCCCTTAAAGAGCTACAGGAAAACACAATCAAACAGGTGAAGGAAATGAGCAAAAACATCCAGAATCTAAAAATGGAAATAGAAACAATAAAGAAATCAGAAAGAGAGACAACCCTGGAGATACAAAACCTAGGAAAGAAATCAGAAGTCATAGATGCAAGCATCACCAACAGAATACAAGAGATAGAAGAGAGAATCTCAGGGGGAGAAGACACCATAGGAAACACTGACACAACAGTCAAAGAAAATGCAAAAAGCAGGGCTGGAGAGATGGCTCAGGGGTTAAGAGCACTGACTGCTCTTCCAGAGGTCAATTCCCAGCAACCACATGGTGGCTCACACCATCTGTAATGAGATCTGTAATGAGATCTGATGCCTCTTCTGATGTGTCTGAAGACAGAGACAGTGTACTCACATACGTGAAATAAAATAAATAAATTAAAAAAAAAAAAACAAAAAAACTCCTAACCCAAAACATCCAGGACACAATGAGAAGACCAAACCTAAGAATAATAGGTACAGAAGAGAGTGAAGACTCCCAATGTAATGAATATCTTCAACAAAATTATAGAAGAAAACTTCCCTAACCTAAAGAGATGCCCATGAACATACAAGAAGCCTACAGAACTCCAAATAGACTGGACCAGAAAAGAAATTCCTCCTGTCACATAATAATAAAAACACCAAATGCAATAACAAAGAAAGAATTTTAAAAGCAGTAAGGGAAAAAGGTCAAGTAACATATAAAGGCAGGCCCATCAGAATTACCCCAGACTTCTCACCAGAGACTATGAAAACTAAAAGATCCTGGGCAGATGTCATACAGACCCTACAAGAACACAAATGCCAGCCCAGGCTACTATACCCAGCAAAATTCTCAATTACCATACATGGAGAAAACAAGATATTCCACGATAAAACCAAATTTACATAATATCTTTCCACAAATTCAACCCTACAAAGGATAATAGATGAAAAACATCAACATAAGGAGCAAAACTACACCCTAGAAGAAGCAAGAAAGTAATCTTTCAACAAATCCACACAAATCTAATTCCACCTCTTACAACAAAAACAACAGTAAGTGACAATTACCTTTTCTTAATATCTTAATATAAAAATTAATATTACCAACATATCCTAAGCGATTGAAATCCAAAAATATGAAGAATTAGAAATTTGTTGATTGTTATCCAATGGTCTCTCTAATTTGGTAATTGGAGAAATAGGTCCAATATTGTACAATCTATATATGCTTTCAGCTTGTTTGTGACAGCGTCTTGCTGTGTATAACATAAGGGTCTTGAAATCTTCTTTCTCCTACCTCAGCCTCTCTATTAGTAGTATTGTTTATTTCATGTTTTTACACTATACTATGGTTTTCAGAACAGCTTATATATTTCAAAAGTATTTATATACCCAAGGGAGACAGACAATTAACTTGAGAGGTGGCTTGTAGGAAAGAGAACAACAAAGAGTGAGACTGAATGCTTTGCTTGACGTTTGTAGCTTTTGTATCAAGTTTGAAGAAGAGGACTTTATAAGTTACTCTTTCTCTGAGATGAATGCCTTTCCAAATTATCACAGCTAATGAACCAGATTCTTACCCTCACCTAATGTCTGTGCCACCCTCCAAGCAGAACCATTCTTCACTGAAACAGTAGGTGAATGACTTTATGGATAGACCATCTTACTACACACATCATTTCTTAAATGAATGTAACCTGTTCTCTGTGGCCTGAGTATAAAGTCACTCACTCAAGTCAAATAGTTCTGACCAAAGCAGGAAGTCTGTATCCAAAAATCGTGCCTACAATTCATTCATTCCTTGGTGCAGCAGAACTGTCAACTCTCAGCTTAGCTACGATGGAGGTGAAATCCTTTGGTGAGGTAAGGGTCACTGAAGTACAGCCTTATTACAATGAAATCCAATGTCTAAAAATTGTTCTTATTTTGGGCTTGAACCACAGTAAGAGCCAAGATTTTAAACTCTACTAAATAAAAAACAAACAAACAAACAAAAAGACTTTATATATTTATGTTCATTTAAGAAAATACTAGTAGTGATGTATTACTTTGAAATATACAGTTAATATGTTTGGAGTTATTTAAATTTTATATTGAGAAAAACGTATGTATTTTCAGTATTTCTGTAGACAAGCATCTACATAAGACTGTTAAAATGATTGTTTTATATCAAACAACTTTTATAATACTTTTTTATTGTTATAATATTTTATAAATTTTAAGGAATATGACAAAAAAGATATTGTAAGTATTAAAGGGGGGGTCCTCTGGGAGGAGTTGGGATACAAAAGGGAAACAAGAATGTAATTTAATTCTATTTACTTAAAATATGTTTTTAAACATTAACAAATTCAGATAAATTGAAATCATGTAACTTTTCTCATCATAATGCAATAAAAGTAAAAAAAAAAAAAAAATTCTTAAGGGCAAAAGAAAGGAATGTTTAAGCCGGGCGGTGGTGGTGCACGCCTTTAATCCCAGCACTTAGGAGGCAGAGGCAGGCGTATTTCTGAGTTCGAGGCCTGGTCTACAGAGTGAGTTCTAGGACAACCAGGGCTACACAGAGAAACCCTGTCTCAAAAATACAAAAAAAAAAAGAGAGAGAGAGAAAGGAATGTTTAGACTCTAAAAATTATAAAACATTGCTAAAAAATGTCACAGATCCCAAGGCTTTAAAAAGCATCCTCAGTCACAGACTAGAAGACTTGCTAATACTTATTTTGTTTTTTTAATTTTTGTTTTTATAATTTTTTAAAAAAGACTTATTTATTTCATTTAAGTGAGTACATTGTAGCTGTCTTCAGATACCAGAAGAGGGCATTGGATCCTATTACAGATGGTTGTGATCCACCATGTGGTTGCTGGGAATGGAACTCAGGACCTCTGGAAGAGCAGTCGTACCCTTATGGGTGAGCCATCTCTCCAGCCCCTGCTAATACTCATTAATAAAGAGGGCAGCACATTCTGCAGACAGACAGCCATGACCAACACTGTCAGAATCCCAATAGATTTCTTTATGGAAACTAGTAAATCGATTTCAAAATTCATATGTGATTGCAAGAAACCCAGACTAAACATCCAAGGCATGGGATGAACAAAGGCAGAAGTCTCACATTTCTGATTTCAATATTTACTACAAAACAATGTAATGCAGTGTGGGAGCTGAAAGGAGAGATATAGAAATAGGTGAACAGAACTGGGAATCCAGACATTCACATCTCCACAGCCGATGATTTTCAACAAGATGTCAACGCCATTCTATGGAGGAGAGAATAGTCTTTTCAATACATAATGCCCAGTCACATGGGGATCTACACGGAAAAGAATAAGTTGACCTCTCATACCCTGACTCCACACTATACCACGTTAATTAAAAACCATATGACATTAATTTAAAAACACATGAAACTATGAACTATTTAAAAGAAAACAAAAGGCCTTAAGTTATGATCTTAGATTTGGCAATCCTGAAAACAGCAAAGCAAAGTAACAAAAGCCAGAAGAACTGGACCTGAGAGTTAACAACTTAGGCATCCACAGCCATCAAGGTGAGAAAAGACACTGGGCAGTGGTGGTGCACGCCTTTAATCCCAGCACTTGGGAGGCAGAGGCAGGCAGATTTCTGAGTTCGAGGCCAGTCTGGTCTACAGAGTGAGTTCCAGGACAGCCAGGGATACATAGAGAAACCCTGGGGGGGGGGGGTGCGGGGAAAGACAGGTGAAATGGCAGTGCACACCTGCAATCCCAGCATGGGGACAGGTTCACAGTGCAGGAAGATGGAGACTTTGAGGCCAGTATAGATCATATAGTTACCTGCAGGCCAGCCTAAGCAAGAATCTGTTGTGATGCACCTTCATCAAGTGAAAAGACAGACCACAGAAGGAGAACATCAGTAAATCTGATTTCTAATAAAAGACATGTATTTAGAATACTGATTCTAAAGCATTCATTTCACCAAAGATACACAAATGTTCACTAAGTACACAAAAAAATTCCTGTGACATCACTGGTCACCAGGGAAACACAAAGTAAACCACAACAGGAAACTCCTTCATCCTCAGTAGAGTAACTATTAGAATGACAACGAGCACGTGCTGGTGAGGATGGGGACAGCAGAGCCTCACCTACAGCTGAAGGCAAAGTACAGAGGTACAGTTGAACAACGCAACCTGGAGATGCCACCAAGACCTAGGAATTCCACTTCAAAGTACATACTAAGGAAAACCGCGCACACACACCCACAGAGGATCTCAAATACAGTGGTTATAAAACACCAATATTCATAGTAACCAAAATACAGGAACAACCCAAATATGAATCAACAGCTAGACAAATGAAATATGATATAATCCTAGAGCATGTTCCAACATGGGGGAGCCCTGAAGGCATGCTAAACAAAAACAAAAACAAAAACAAACAAACAAAAAAAGAGTCAGAAAAGACCACACAAGACCCATTCACATGCAAGTCCACAGCAGTAAAATTACTGGCTGCTTAGGACTGTGAGTAAAGGACAGGGAGGTCAGAAATAAAAACGCTGGGCATGGTGGAGGCAGGGGAATGAGTACTGGCTGCTTAGGACTGTGAGTAAAGGACAGGGAGATCAGAAATAAAAAAGCTGGGCATGGTGGAGGCAGGGGAATGAGGAATTCAAAGTCATCTTCAACTAAGTAGAAAGGTCAAGATCATCCTAAACTACCACTGCAAAATGGGGTGAGAAGCAGCATGGCCGCTCTGATGCAGCAGTGCTCAGAAGCTAACTGCCTGGACAAGCACACATGGCTGTGAATAGACTAAAATGCACCGGGTTGACTTTACAGTACAAAACAAACAAACCCAAAACACAAACCAAACCAATCCAACAGCAAAATGAAACTGCTCTATGTTTGAAGCAAAACCTGCATAGACACAGGGTATAGCCCTGTTAATCCAGGCACTCTAGAGCCCGAGGCAGGAGGATTAGGTTTAAGGGCAGTTTAGGTTATAAGTAAGTTCCAGACAACCTTGGCTATGTGGCTGTCTCAAAGAACAAAGCCCGAGCTTCCTAAGACCACGTCACCACTCCACTTCTCCACTCTTCTCTAAGTCAGCTGCGATTCAAAAGTTCTCTTCAGTTCATCTTTGTTTTTGTTTTGCTAGGAATGTAACACAGGGCCTCATGGGTGTTTGGTAAGCCCCTCTAGCACTGAGATTTACCTCAAGGCTCCAATCAACTGTTTTCTGAAACCAGTATTCTTGCAAATTCAACATTCAGAGATTAAATTATCAATGCCAATGACCTGCTTCAAAATAAATCAGCTGGGGGAAAGGGACTAGACTTACAATGAGAACAGCTACTAAAAAACAACAGATTTACTTTATTCCCTACATGGCCACATACTTTTCATTAGTAAAAAAAAAAAAAAATTACACTGAAATGTTTCTTAAAATTACCTTCTAAGTGATCATTTTATCATCTAAGATTCACAAGGAAAAATTTTTACAATGTACACACACACACACACAAACCCCAAACACCCCAAAACACATCTGCAAACATGTTACTCCAATACTTTAGTTAAAATATAAATTCCTTTCAAATCACCAATGTGTGAGACTTACTGGAATCGGGCATGATGCGGAGGTCGCCTTCTTTGTAGTCATCTAGGAGCTGGTACATGTACAAGACAGGGTCTTTCTCATAGGTGATGTAAAACCATGTGTTCATGACAGGTGCCCGAGCCAAGACCATTCCCCTCCACTCATCTTTAGAGCCATCCTCTGTTTCAAACATGTGCTCCACTGCTTTGCCAATCATTGTGTCCGCTAAGTGTGCATCGCTGATCCGAGATGTTGCTGGAATTAAAAGAGCAAGATACTTTAGCAAGTTTTTCCTAAAGGAGACCAAGCTTTGCCCAGGCAATGTATTAGTGAACAAGTGGCCAAAGGATCTCAGATGAGCACCTATCTACCAAACCAAAACCAGGGTCTAGCACAGATGTGGATTAAACAGGAAGAAATCTGCCCCAAGGTGGGTTACAAAGTTTTGCTACTTTCTGGATCCAAACCACAGGTTGTGAGTGGTTTTGTTATTGGTTAGTTAGCAGTTACTTTAGCTATAAGTTAGCATGAGACTCACTGGTAGGCAAGGAGAGCAGAGTCCTCATACACAGCACACACACTGCCTCTTCCTAGTATCATGTGAAGTCCTGTGAGCTCTCCATGTGCCCTCCCAACCTCATATACATAATACAAAGAATTAATCTAACATGCATTTGTTATTGTTTTTAAAGAAACAGAAGTTCGCTTCTCATCACTGCTCTGGGAACAGTTATTCTTATGCCTATAATGTATTCTCTATAGCAACTAGAGTGATCACTATGGTCCCTAAAGAAAACTGTCATTTAAAATGTCCCCACTCTTCAGCCCCTTAGTCTCTCCTCAACTTGAAAGTAGGCTCAGTCTACCCAGACAAAGTTCTTTCTATCTTCAGGGGACAAACTATTTCCATAGCAAGGTCCCTAGAACTCTCCAGGACAACTAGGGACAGAGGCACCACCATGTGCTGATCTGTTCTTAGTCACCAGTCCCATTGCCTAACACTACTTTGTTTTATGGAGCTGTTGACTTGAGTAGTGTTTCTGGCTATCCACATGAAGCAGGGCCATCTCTGTTCCTAGTACTTAGAGCAGTTCCAGGATGCCTGTGTGGTACCATGAGACAACCCAGGGACAGCCCTAGGTCTACTCTGTCATTTCCACAAAAAGCAGAATTACTGGCCTTTTTATGTGTTGCTTTTAATATGGGACAGGTTACGAGGGGCATCTTTCTAGTCCTCACAGTCTAGACAACTGTCTTTTACACTACTCAGTTCTCCTTCCCTGTCAATCACACAGTTCCTCTATTAAAGTCAAAAGGAAAAGAACTTATGATTTTCTTGGCAAGTACAATGTACAATGTTACTCAATGCACTTAAGACATACAACTTGTTCATGGTGTTACATATGCAACAACAATCAAAAACAGCAAGAAATCTACCCTGCAGAACACTTAAAACATACATGGAAGTGCAAGCATGCACACCTCCCCCCACGGCTTCTTCAAACCAGAAATCATTAAAAATTTAGTAAAAGTAAAATAATTTCACATTCGTGAAATCTTTATGTCTAGTTAGAAGTGTTTAAGATAGTACTTGTGCGTGTGTGTGTGTGTGTGTGTGTGTGTGTGTACACGTAAAGGCCAGAGAAGGGCTTCAGATCCCTTGGAGCTGCTGTGATAGGTATTTGCTAGATGCCTGTCCTGTTCAGCGGGTGCCAAGCTGGCTATGGTCCTGTTGAATGCTCAGGAAATATTAAGTGCTAAGCCATCTCTCTGGCTCTCTTAATGTGTAGTTTTTTTTAAAAACAACTTCATTCAAACTATCATGTTTTCAGGTATATGAGAACCAGTCCACAATGATATGATCTTGAAAAAAAAAATTCAGTTTTATTCCCAGATAATTCTAGCTATTAATTTGATACTAAAAATTATACAAATACTAGCTCCTTAAACAATTGCAACATAGTCTAAAACAGTTACCACTAAACTCCTCAAACTGTTACAACCATCAGTCTTAAGAATATACAAAAAAACCACAACTCCTCAATGATGACCACCATAGCAAAATTCTTCTGATTAAAAAATAGAATTTGAAGGAAAACTTATGCAAAGATGATATACAGATGGCTAACAAGTATGCAGGTACACTCCACCTTGTTAACTAACATATCCTTACACCTACAGATGGCTACTATCAAAACAGAAAACACAAAGTAATGCCAGCAGAGATGGAGAGCTGAAACCCTATGCACTGCTGGTTGGGCTGTAAGACGTCAACAACCTAGGAAACATTGTGGCAATTCCATTGAAAAAATATAAATTAGAAGATCCCCATGATCAAGCAAAAGCACTTCTGGGCAGGTGGTTTTGTTCTTCACCCAGAAGAACAGGAAGGTTTCAGAGAAGCCAGATAGTACATTCACAACAGCTTCCAACATGGAAGGGCTCATAGATAAACAAAATGGAGTACTATTGTATACACTAGAGTATATGACTTTCAGTATTGAAAGGGAAGGCACTCCTGCCACGTGCTACTCTGTGACTGAGCCCTGAGTGCACGGCACCAGACAAAATCAGTCAGTCAGAGAAACCCAATTCTCTATGACACCATTACAGGGTGTGTATACGGAGTAGCCAAATCCCTAAAGACAAGAATGGTGAGCACTAGGGGCTGGAAGGGGAGAAATGGGAGAAGCAGCTTAACAATTATAGCCCTTCATACCTGCAAGATGAAGAGGCTCTAGAGATGCTGTACACTTTAACATGCTAGTGGTAAACACTACACAGGTACAAACAGTTCTAAGTAATAGATTGTGCACTGCACTTGCTGTTTCACACTGGCCATCTTGCCCTCTGAGTGAATCTATCTTGATCGTGTCTGGTTCTTGCGCGTGTGAGAGAGGAGAGAGAGAGAGAGAGAGAGATCGAGAGAGAGAGAGAGAGAGAGAGAGAGAGAGAGAGAGAGAGAGAGAGAGAGAGAGAGAGAGAGAGAGAGAGAGAGAGAGAGAGAGAGAGAGAGAGAGATCGAGATCTGAATTATGCAGACCTTTGCAACAGACAGGAAACTCACACTGTGCAACTAAACTAATGAGAGTGGGGGGGGGACAAATTCTTAATGTTAGATGTTAGGAAAGTAGCAGGTTTGGGCACATCACACACTCTTCAGCTAGCCCTTTCCCCATCTCTACCATCACTATACAGTTCACTGTACACAACTAGTAAGCTAGAAGACTGTCCCCTCAAAAGCAAGTAACTTTCTAGATTCTCCTCTCACAGTGAGGATTAAAGTTAAAGATTTTTAAGTCTCGCCAAGTATAGTTGTTGTTCCTACCTATAATCCTAGCCCTCCAGAGCCTAAGGCAGGAAGACGGCAATGAGCTCAAGGCAAGCTACGAGAGCACTCAACTACTTACTAACTGCATCAGATAAACAGAACCTTGAACCAACATTTGGATTTCTCTCTTCAAATTGCTTTAGTTTACAACCATAATCCACGCCATCTAACAAACACCAGACAAGAGAAAACTATAAAGATCACATGCTGCCCTTGATGATACGCAGCCAGGTATGCTCACATGGTCTCATTCTGTCCTATGAAGAGGCAAGTGAGAAGTCTTGCCCTGGGAAGCAGACACAGACTGAAATCCTGGGTCAGAAGATTCATCTTAACACCTCTTACTCACCACTTAACACAACTGAAGCAAAGTAGTTAAGGTGGTTACAGCTTTCTAAGGGGCCAAGACCACATTTAACATCTGTGCTTCCAGTGGGAGGCCTGACCTCTGATTATGCACTCAAGAGCTGTCACACTAGGAAGAGTTGGTGCCAGTTGTGTGGCACACGCCCATCATCCCAGCTAGTCAGTCAGGAAGCTGAAACAGGAGGAGACTTGAGATCCTGAGATGGAGACCATCCTAGATCTCAAGTGAGTTATAGATCTGCCCCAGATGGGGCTATAACCACTATTACATCTTGTCTCAAAAAAAGTTGAAAACATAAATATAAAACTTTGTGGCCGGGAGGTGGTGGCGCACACCTTTAATCCCAGCACTTGGGAGGCAGAGGCAGGTGGATTTCTGAGTTCAAGGCCAGCCTGGTCTACAGAGTGAGTTCCAGGACAGCCAAGGCTACACAGAGAAACCCTGTCTCAAAAACCAAAACCAAAACCAAAACCAAAACCAAACAAACAAAACAAAAACCAAACATTTGTGAAAACGGAATTACTCTTTATTGGCCTGAGAAGACTTTCTACTTCTGTGGGGCTTAGTTTTCAAAAGTCACAAAGCCTTAATGACAATTCTGAAAGAAAATAAATCAGTATTTTAAGTAGAAGTTAACAGCAGTAAAATGTTCTAAAAACGTAAAGTTTTAAGTAACATTACTTGTGTATATCCTACTTAAAACTGCCATCAATAATCAGTAGTTTTAGACGTTATGCCTTAAGGGACATATTATAAAGCAAAACTGAGACGACATGATATAACATCAAAGCTTTCCACTTTCAAAACTTTCCAAAGAATGGACAGCGCTTACACACCTGGATGCTTCTGCTCAAGTTCCAAGTACAATTACCATTCGTGACAGGCAATGAGTGAAACAAGCCGAGACTGACTGAGCCGTGAAGTCAACACACCATACCAGTGAGCTGATGCTAATCCAATCCCTGACAACACTGAACAGCTGGAAGACTGGAAACCTCTAGGTCAAAGACATATCTTTATACACTTCACTAGGTCTTGAAACTGCTCTGGGTTGGTTCTATGTTTGTAAGTGATGTTTATCAGAGGTGCTTGAAATCTGATACAAGTTAAAACACTGATAATGAGAATCAAAAAGCACCCAATTATCACTTTTAAAATGTTTTTAAAATAACTTTAAAACTTACCGACTCTATCTGGGAGGACTTCCAGTGCAGAAACTCTTTCATCCTTATTAAGTTCTAGTCCATAAACACAGTCAAATCCATCGTACTTTATAAGATACAGGGAAGGATTCACAGGCACCTGGTCCAGGACAGTCCCCTTCCACTGGGTGACAGGGCCGTTGCCCTCTCTCCACCCATGCTGGATCCTGCAGCCTACGATGTTCCGCCGGGGCTGGGACACAGGCTTGCTTGGTCCCACACTGGTCCGATGTTTTCTGTATTCACACATACAATGTATTATTCTCACGAGAATGCATATCAATATAGCCAGCTGCTTGCATGTTCTTCATTATACATGATCCTAAGGAACAGACAAACCCCTTCTTCTGGTGAGCCAGGACTGCTAGTTTGAGGCCAGCCCAGGCTGCATAGCAAAATACACTTCTAAGTAATGGGCTAAAGAAATGCCTCAGTAGGTAACAACATTTACTGATCCTGCATATGACCCAATTTCTGTTTCCAGTATCCATATGGTATTTTATAACTGCCCCTTTCAGGTCTCCTTAGACATCAGGCACACATGTAGTATACATACATGTATGATAGAAGCACTCACAAGCACATTAAAAACAGTATTTCACTCCTCCTTATGCCCTGGTAACCTTAAAATTGACTGTAAATGAGTTGCACTGTGTGTGCATGCACTATACTTCATCCAGAAGCACAAATTCCTCACATACTCAAATGTCTCACAAGCATATTTTAATAGTTTATGACAAAATACTAACATATGAAAGATATTGCAGTAACAAATGATGGTGTTTCTGTATTACTAGTGGTTGAAGTTTTACATGAAATGCTAATACTCTGGCTATTTGTGTGTGTGCAGGCATGCACATACAAGAATGTGTGTCCATGCAGAGGTCAGGGGTGCTATCAGGTTGTCTTCCCCTACTGCTCTCCACCTTATCTTTTAAAGCAGGGTCTCTCAATGAATCTGAAACTTGCCATTTAGGCTAGACTGGCTGGCAGTGAGTTCCCAGGATCCACCCATCTCTGCCACACCCCCAAACAACTGAAGTTAGAAACAAATGGCCCATCTGAGGACCCAAACTCAGGTCCTCATGCTTATTCAGAAAGCATGTTAGCCTGCTCAGTCATCTCCCTAGGCCCCTACCCAGGCTTCTGATATTGGGGGGTGTGAGGGGGAGGGCTGCAGGGAGCACACTTCATTTCACTTTGAAATAGAAGGGCAAAGGAGAAGACTTGGCTGGGACATAACCCAGGCCAAACCAACTTGACAGACACTGCTATGTGCCCAGAGTAAAACAGGGCTGGAGAGGTTTCCTTCCCATTTTACAAATATGGACGACAATCACAATTAATTTCCTTAAAAAAAAATATAGTTAAGATAGCTAAAGATATATAAAAGAAATGTATTGTTTGCATGTAGTTTGCCTTGCCAGAGGTTCTGGAAACAATGGTCTCTTGAAAACATGAGGAAGGACTTCAGAGCCAGTAAGCTTGGAGAAAGAGGGAGGGAGGGAGGAGCCTAGGCACTATGGGACTGGGAAAAGGAGTGGGGAAAGTGCAGCTCCTAGAATCCTGACACCTTCACACCTCCTCCCCCATCCCTGCCCTCAAAACCTCTTAGAAAAGCAGCAGCACACCGTCCTCCTAGGGAGAGCCATGTCCCCAGGCCACCCCACTGGAGTATAAAACTCTAACTAAGGTGGGTGTGAATAAAGCCAGGAAATAAGTAAGGTCCAGAGGCAGATCCAGAAAAACAAACAAACAAAGCAGTAGACACGGATGGCTAAGGAAGAGCCCTGTTTGAAATAAGCCAGCAAGGAGCTAAGCTGAGGAAGCTTGGGAAGTCTGAGGTAAAGGTGGCAACTGCTTATCTCCTCCCCTCCCTTCTAGCCCTGGAGTCCTGCTGGACAATATGCAAAAGTATCTTAAAGAGGAAAGAAACAGTGGGGTTTCTTTTCTTTTCTTTTCTTTTCTTTTTTTTTTTTTTTTTTTTTT
>NW_022196913.1:55549954-55550839 GCF_008632895.1 Mastomys coucha | reverse complement strand
TTTTTTGTTTCTCGAGACAGGGTTTCTCTGTATAGCCCTGGCTTTCCCAGAACTCACTCTGTAGACCAGGCTAGCCTGGAACTCAGAAGTCCGCCTGCCTCTGCCTCCCAAGCGCTGGGATTAAAGGCGTGCGCCACCACTGTCCAGCACGGAAAGAAATATTGTTGATTGAGTTGTGACTGGCAGTATAGGCTGAACAGGAAAATAAAACTGTTACTGGCACTAAGCAAAGGAAAGAGAAGCTGTCTGGTTAACTGTGCCAAGAGGTGCCCAGATTGGATGTTTGTTTCTGGGTGTTGTCTGAGGTCAGTATTTGAACTACTGGGCTTAGGAAAAACAATGTGACCTCAGCAGTGCAAACGGGCTTCACTCAGCCTGCTGAGGGCCTGAACACAACAGACAGGAATATGGTTTTCTGGCTCCTGGTTCTCCAGCTTTGCACGAGGGCTGAAATCTACCATCAGCTCTCCTGGCTCACACACTGCAGATCGAGAGGACTTCCTTGCCTCCATATTGCATGACTCAACTTCTCATCATCTCATAATGCTCTTCTATCTCCTACTGGTTCTCTTGCTCCAGAGAATTCTTACATAGGTACACGCACCACAGAATGGAAAATCTCAGAAGATAGCTAGGTAAGATACAGCATGAAAAAGCTAGGCAAGGGAATAAACAGACAACCAGAAGGGTTTGGCCATGTAGACAAACCTAGAGGCACGTGAGGAAATGGACGCATGGGTTTCTGTTTATACAGACATGAGAGGGGAAGGGAGGCAGGGGTCAAACCTGAGGTGGCAGGTGTAAGGACTACAACAGAAACTGTACAATCTGCCGTCAAAGGCTAACATAAACAGCATATATATATATATATATATATATATATAT
>NW_022196913.1:55526184-55549944 GCF_008632895.1 Mastomys coucha | reverse complement strand
ATATATATATATATATATATATATATATATATGCACACAAGCATGTGCACACCATAATGCATTTGTGGAGGTCAGAGTTGACTCTCTTCTTACACATTACATGTGTTTAGGGAATTGAGTCACCAGGCTTGTGAGGCAAGCACTTTTCTCTCTGAGCTACCTAACTGGTTCCCACAAGATCACTTATTACAGAGATTGCTAATTCAGTGGAAACAACTGCTCCCTCAGGGATGAGCAATGGATGGTGGTGATTCTTGTAGAACTCATAAGACTCGAGTTCACCTAACAGCAAGAGGAAGTAGCTGAGAAGGCTAGAGTGGCAGAGCTGATAGCTGCTTCTAACCATATTGCAATACAGTGCTGCACCTTTGCATGTTTTTATGTGTCTCTGAAAATGGCAATTTCTTAAGTGCTTTTGTGCAGTTCTGACATATTTTGTCCATTTAAAAATAAATTGTGTATTTTATGGCAATAAATTATGAAAATATTATTGTTGTTATCCCCTCCAATAGTCAAACAAATCCTCCCAGGTCAACTTCAGGTGTAAGGGACTCACATGTCAGTTCTCATAGTATCTGTGAATCAATCAATACATGAAACTGTTTTAACAACTATAGATTTAACACATTCTCAATCTCTCTTACACACACTTAACTACTAAATAACACTCAGACTTAAAAGATGACTTCTAGACACATGTAGTTTCTAGGAACAAGCATCTGCCCTCCTCAGGGGTGGGGGTGGGTCTTCGATGGGTCTTAGAACACCAGATCTTCTCAATGATACTTTTACTTTGTCTTCAGGCAATTGGTCATAGGCCTTTCAATTTTTACACCCAAGTCCCAGTGTACTCCCTTCTATAGGAACAGGCTTACAACAAAGGCTACAGCAGGTGCCTCACCTGACCAAGGAAAAGATTTGATCATACACACCAGCTCCTAATTTCAACATGGGTCATTGTAACTTCCCAAATTCTAAACAAGAGACACTGTTATTTCTTCTAGGATTGCTTTGTCTATTTTGAATCTCTGCTACTTCCTTATTGCATTGAGTCTGCAGACCACTTTCATTTCCACAGTAGGAACTGTGTCAGTGTGAGCCTTAAGTAAATCATGAAGTCAGTCATGAGTCAGTATGGAATGGCAGGCTTTTCCTACCGTACTCTACTTTACTTAAATGTTGATTCTAACACAAGTAATGGCTGAGTACCATTTTCTTTTCATATTTATTTTCTGTGCATGTGTGCAGGTGTATTAGCACCACAGTGTGTATGTGGATCAGAGGACAACTTGCAGAAATCAGTTCTGTCCTTCTGCCGTGTGCCAAGTATCTCTTCTGGCTGTGGCACCTAACCATCCCTTTTCATTTTTTGGAAGCAGGGTCGCATTTGATGGCCCAAACTGCTCTAGAACTCACAGTCATCCTCCTGAATCAGAATCCTGAGTGATGGAAGCAAGGTGGGCAGTGCAAGGTATTTGAATGAGAATGTTTAGGAATGCTAGGAGGTGTGGCCTGCTTGGAGGAAAAGTGTCCTTAGGGGTGGCCTGTGAGGTTTCAGAAGCCCATACCACACCCAGTCTCACTGCTTCCCTGCCCTACGTGTGTGGGTAAGACGTGAGCTCTCAGCTACTGCTGTGCGTGTCTGCCTGCCACAACACTTCACTATGATGACCATGGACTCACCTCTGAAACTGCAAGCAAACTCTCAAATAAATGTTTTCTTTTTAAGTTGCCTTCATCAAGGTGTCTCTTTACAGCAACAGAGCAATAACTAAGACATATATGCCCAGTTCAGGTACCGTTTTTTATCTGCTTATGAAATAGAGAAAATCTTTCTCGTGAACCAGTAAGGCACCACATGTCAAAGCCTCCCCATGCAGAACAGTAATATCCCAAGGGAGTGCATGTTTAGGATTTTAGTGAAAGAAAATAATGAATATTCACTGACTCAGTTAATGAGGAAACAGAAAGAAGATGTTAGTAAGACACCTTACTGACTAAGAAATTGCAGTCTATCACAACACCAAAGTAACAATACTGCTTTAAAGTTAAAGAAAGATAGGAGCTCACTGGTGGAGCACTTACTTACCTACCTTTTATCTAAGCTATGGGCTTGATCACCAACTCCATGAAAGAAAAGAAATCTAAGATTATAAATAAGAACTTGGAGATGTTTTAAAAACGTGAATGTAAGCCATGTTTTGCTGCCAATTCCAGGGTCTTTCCAGTGAGGGTGGAGATGGATGCAGGTTGCTTGAAGGCCTTGTTAAAGGCCACTGCCCTCCTCCAGTAATTCCATGCATCTTTGTGCTGTTGAACATATAATGAATCCCAGGGAAAGCAGAAACAAGGGACCCAAAACTAAACAATGTCCTGGCCCAAGAACTGAGTGAGACTGACTTTGCTATCCATACTGGCTTACTCAAAAGCCTGGAAAAGAGGCTATCAATTTTCGAGGGGTTAGGGAGTGATGGGATGGAAGGAAAGGATATGGAACAGCTGGAGGAAGAAAAAGAAGGAATGATGGAAGTGTATTTCAATTAAAACTACACTGTATAAAATCCTCAAGGAATGAGTAAAATATTATTTTAAAGAGGAAAAGACTAAAGAAAAAGTATAAAGTGTAATGGTGGAGAAGGTGGACCTAGGAGAGAATTCAGGAGGGATGGATATGGCCAAATTACATTATATGAAATTCCCAAAGAATAAAAATTAGTTTTAAAAACAGCAAATACTGGAATGGCAAGTTATCACTGAGACTTTCAGCTCTACAACTGTCCTAGAATCTTGTGAACCTGAAAATGCTTGAGAGGCTGAGGGATGAGTCCGTAGTAAGGGGCTTCCTGAATAAGCAGGAGGAAAGTGTGGTGTGACGTGAGTTTTGATCCCTAGTACTCACATCAACAGCACTTTGGTGGAGGAGATGAGACCCCTGGGGCAAGCTGGCGAGACTAACTGAAGGGGCAAGCTCTAAGTTCAAGTGAGAAATTGTCTCAATATACAACACAGACAAATTTAAAAGCACCTGATGTCAATTACTGGCCCGCAGATGCACATATATACTTCCCCACCCTCACTCCACCAATATGAACACACACACAATACTGAAAGAGTAATCCAAGAAATATTTGCTCTTGTGGTTAAAGAAAACTCATTTCTCTCAATATTGGAAAAAATTGTCAGAGAAACAGAAGAAAGACCTTTATGAAGCTCTTAAAGAAATGGAAAAAATTTGGAGGAAAGACTATCTTTCAAGAGCAGAGAAAATGTAACAACATAAAGAAGAAGAGGGAATAACAGAAAAGGAAAGGTTAAATGGGCAAGGTAGAGGAAGGAATATGGAAGGGATAATTAACATCAGGTCTTTAAAACTACTTACAGGCTTTGGGGGGGGGTGGGTGGAGAAGGGGAGGGCAGGCAGACAGACAGGCAGACACCCACCCACCCACAGGGGAGGGGGTTCTGGGGGGGGGGTGAAGGCAGTCAGAAGAGGAGGTCAGACTCCCCAGGAACTAGAGTACTAAGTGGAGATTCCAAGCTACCATGTGGATGCTGGGAGCTAAACCCCTTTGAAACCTGAAGGGCATTAAGTGCTCTTGATTACTCAGACCTCTCCCTAGCTCCCATACCAAAACAACAACAAAGACCACCTGGGAAAGACTTCCTTGGCAGCTGGAAGACCTCTACAGTGGAAGATTTGCAAGACCAAAGAAAGAAGATGCTAGAAGGTGGAAAGATCTTAGTGCTAGTGAGCTGACAGAAATCACAATGAAAACTAAAGAGTACAGATTCTGTGCACTCCTCATCAAAATCCCAGTGACATTCCTTAGAAAACTAAAAAGAAAAAATGATCACCAAACCGGTGTGGAAGCACAAAGATCCCGGACAGACGGACAAAGCAATCCCACCTAAGCAGACTAGCAAAGGGTCAAAGACCATGTTCTCTCTCACACATGGTCCTGGATTTTAAGTTTTGCATTTGAGAGGGAGCACAGCTAACATGGACAGTGTGTGTGTGGGGGGGGAGCTCAAGGGAGAGTTAGGTACAAGAAAAAAGGGGAGGGGGACAGGGGGAGTAACATAGTACAGACTGCATGACATGAAAGCCTAGGGGTCCACAGGGGTGGGAACAGGAAGGGTAGACAGGGATCAACAAACTGAGCATGTATGAAAAGCACACAATGAAACCCATTACTAATTTTAAAGGGGGAAAAAAAAAAGTCCTATTCCGGTAGCCAATACTTATCCATCACACACGTATAGGGAGTGGCACTATTAGAAGGTGTGGCCCTGTTGGAGTAGGTGTGTCACTGTGGGCGGGGGCTTTAAAACCCTCATCCTAGCTGCCTGGAAGCCAGTATACAGCTAGCAGCCTTCAGATAAAGATGTAGCTTAGCTCCTCCTGCACCATGCCTGCCTGATACTGCTATGTTCCCACCTTGATGAACCTGTAACCCAGCCCCAATTAAATGTTGTCCTGGTAAGAGTTACCTTGGTCATGGTGTCTGTTCACAGCAGTAAAACCCTAAGACAATGTCAACTACGACCATACAGTCAGCCTGCCATACACTGAACTTGGTTGTATGCATTAATTACTGGTGATTCTTTCCACTGTAGTTGGTACTGTTAGGTCAAAGCAACTCGTTTTCATTGGATTCTTCAAATTTAGAAATAAATAAATTAAAATCCTTTTTTTTTTTTTTTGCAAGATGCAAACAATGAGAAAAAGTGCTTTCTTACCAGTTGTTACTTTGTAAAATTCCTAGGTGTCACTGTCATTTCCTGACTTAAAATGGCAACATAAAAACAAGATGAGATAGAATAGTCTCTTCATTCCAGTCACCATGGTTTCATGCAAACCCTGCGAGAACACCAGCAATGCCTGAAGAAACTCCACATTACCTAAATGAGTTAACCAAGATGACAAAAATGTCCCATGTTCTGACAGACTTAACACTATGGTTCACTCGGATACCTGCACCAAGTGCTGTCTAACCTGAGTGTTTGTGATTCAGCCCGTATTCAAATAAGGAGAGAAAGCATGAAGATTGATGGCTGTGATGTGGTATTTAACCCACTTCTAGATCTAACTCAATTACTGATTACTAGTCAAGCCTCAGACAAGTTACTGAGTCTCTTTGAGCATCAGTTCTTGAGTCTGTAGTGAAGAGTTCATGACTCCAACTAGACAACACTACAAACCCACAAAGAAGGGTGGCCAGTGTCTGCATTTTATTTATAGCTCACTCCTTTAGTGGACGTTCCTAAAGACACCTGCCTGTGCATGTGCACGCACGAACATATGTATGGAAGTTAGAAGCTGACCATACCTGGTGTCCTCCTCACACTCTCCACTTTCTGAGACAGAATCCCTCACTAAACATAGAAGTCAGGAGATTGGGTAAGGTGACCCACCTATCTCAGCACTCCCACTACTACCCCAGCACTGGGACCACAAACGTGCACTCCTGTAGCTGACTTTTTAAGGGTGCTGAAGTTAAACTAGGGTCTGATCCTTGCCAGGCAAGCTGTAGACTGTCAATCTTGAGCGTTTGTTCTCTAAAAGCAAATGACTGGGTTGGATGTGGTGGTATTCACATTTAATCCTAGTACTTGGGAGGCAGAAGCAGGAGGATCTTTTTGAGTTAGGCCGGCCTGATCTACATGAGTTCCAGGGTATCTAGGGGCACATACATAGTGGGAATTTATATCTTAAAAAAGAAAGTCAAGGGGCTGTCGAGATGGCTCGAGCACTGACTACTCTACAGAAGGTCCTGAGTTCAAATCCGAGCAACCACATGGTGTCTCACAGCCACCCATGAGACCTGATGCCCCACAGCTACAATGTACTTAATAATAAATAAAATCTTAAAAAAAAAAAAGTCAAAGCAAATTAGTGAAACATGTGATACCTCCTCCTTTTTTCAAGACAGTACCTTGAAATGAAGACCTATCCCCCATTTAAATGGAGGAGGGGAGTTAATATAACATCTAGAAATAGCAAGCGCACCCACTGTATCTGAGTTCACTTGGATGCTTTCCCAAGTGAATTCTCACTCAAAGCAATAGCATCACAAATAACTCCATGGGAAGAAAAAAATGCAGAAAGGCTTGCCTTGATGCTAGTCTCCCAGACCCAGCAGGTACCCAGGTGATCTCCACTGAAAATAAAGTCAGCCTCTGGCTAGAACGCTTGCCTAGCCTGCTGAATCCCTGGATTAGACCCCAACAGAAACATTAGCCAAAACAAATTCACTGCCCAGGTGAAGTTGAACCTTGAATCCATCTAGCTCCTCCTAGGGGCAGCCGTGGGAGCTATGACTGCAGCTCTGTTCATTTCCCTCAGAATCTAAGGTCTCCCTGAGCCTATCCACTACTGGGGGAAACAAGACAGCACTGTCAAGGATGGAGTGATGAGAGAACCTGACCTTCTGCTGTTCTGCATTTAGTTTTCACTTTTAAAAAAAATGTAGAAAGAAACCTATGCTGAAAAGTTGAACACCTGGTGATCTGGTCCAACCCCAGAACAGAAAGATCTGCAAAGTATTCTTCTCACTACATTCAAGATATTTACAGCTGGGCGGTGGTGGCGGCACACGCCTTTAATCCCAGCACTTGGGAGGCAGAGGCAGGTGGATTTCTGAGTTCAAGGCTAGCCTGGTCTACAGAGTGAGTTCCAGGACAGCCAGAGCTATACAGAGAAACCCTGTCTTGAAAAACAAAACAAAACAAAACAAAACAAAACAAAAAAGGTATTTACAGCCAGCACCCAACAAGGGAACGTCTGCCATTTCTCAGTCTCCGTCCACCTTCAAATCTCCAGTGAGAACTACTTTCATTTCACTTTCTGGGGCACAACAGTGCCCTCAAGGCTATCAGAGAGCATATGGAGTTCCCCAAATGTGAAACACACATGAAACACACTCTTTTCTTGGCATGCCTATGTATGAACCCTGAAGTGTTTGTTTTTAATTTATCTTTGACAATTTTATACATGCATACCATCTATCTCCATCAATTACACTGACATTGTTGAGAAGTAGGTGTTTATTTCTTGTGCCCGAAGGAGTTAAACTCAGGATATAATGAATGCTCAGCATTACTTAGGAAAGGGAACTAGAACTCCCTTGTACAAAATGCATGTACAACACTACGGAATCAAACAAATGTCTGACCTCTTAAGCCAATGAAATGTTAACCAAAATAATTATTTGAAAATAGGTTTTTAAAAAGGGATGTGGTGCTAACAAACTATAACAATATTCTTAACTTCTTTTAGGTGACAAAATCTAATCTGAGTGAACTGCCTTGATCTTACAAAGGTGGTATTTCACCTGTCTCCTACCCACTGCATGTATGTGTGGGTTACATTTCTGCCATTGGAGGCAGGAGTCAGCTTAGCATTTGCACCATGCCAATGAGGAGAGCCACCACATAAATCATCACATCACCAGATACAGCAAAACCAGGCACACGGTAAGAAAAGTAAGGTTTATTCCAGCTCAGGGAAGGAAGGAACACTTACCTAACTTTCAATTTCTTGTTTTCTAGGTCATTTCTTTAGGTGAGTATTACATTTACATTATGTACTCATCTGAATGTGAAACAAGTCTGGTTAAAGCATCAACCATTACTGAAGGCACTCCTGTTTTATAAGACCATGACCAAGAAACCTATTCTCTTGAGCTCCACTGAGGCAACTAGGGACTCAACAATACCCTGTGAGTTGCTTGGGAGTAACTGTACAGACTGGTTACAGTATCAGAGGGAGGAGGGCCTTCAACAGTAACTCACATTCCTTAAATTCTCAAGTTAGTGTTGAGTGGTATATCCATGATACAAGAATGTAGTCAATACTGCATAGCAACTACAGGACTGGGATACACTTGTCATTTTAAATACACGACAACTGCCAGGTCTGGTGACATGTGATCCCAGCAGGTTGGAGGTTGAGTCAGAATTACAAGGTTTAGGCTACTTCAGACTACACAGTGAGACAATGTTTTATTTTTTTTAAAAAAAAGGGTGTTTAATTCTTTTTTAAATGGAATTTAAATTATATTTTATAAATTATGTTACATGTAAATAAGAATACTAAATTCTAAGTTGCAGGTACAAGGCAGAACACAGCAGCTGGCTAGGTAGACCCTAGCATCAGATAACTGTTCAGCTCCTTGGCTGACAGCAGATCAAGACCTGGGGGGTTAGGTGTCGCATGTGCTTTCCTCCCCTGTCGTCTCCCACCATGCAGCTGTTCCCATTAAGACAGAGGATGACCATGACCAAAGAGCTGAAGTGCATAGCTAGCACATCATGTTGACCAGGGAAGAGACAGACACTGGGAGTGACCCTGGCGTAAGAGGTAGCTCTGGACTAGTCATCTAAAAACAGGGTAGCTCTGGACTAGTCATCTAAAACAGGCTTCAGCACGGCTTACTTGTGAGATGTCCTCCTCTTCATCATGTTTGCAGATACTCCAGCATGGCCTAAAGAGAGTGGAGTGACAGTCAGCAAATAGTGGGTTAAAAACAAAACCCTACTGCATAAACCTTGAAATTGATCATTAACCACCAATGTTAGAGCCACATGTTTACTGACTTCTGAAAAGGAGATACTTTGAGCAGACAAAATGACCAATGAGTCTTCACTCCCAGATTAGCCATAAAAACAAAACCAGAAACTGGAGAGATGGCTCAGCAGTTAAGAACACTGACTGCTCTTCCAGAGGTCCTGAGTTCAATTCCCAGCAACCACATGGTGGCTCACAACCATCTCTAATGAGATCTGATGCCCTCTTTTGGTGTATCTGAAGACAGCTACAGTGTACTCACGTACATCTTATAATAAATCTTAAAAATAAATAATAAATAAATCTTAAAAAAAAACCTGTTACATGTATAAAATTAATGTTCACTCCTGACCATACAGATCGCAACTCGTCTTCCCCCTCATAATCTAGAAAAACATAGGAACCATCCGGTTTGAGACACTAGGCAGTAAAGGCCTACAGGAGCTGACACCAGACCAACAAACGAGGCAGCCACCACTGACCCTGAATCCATTTCTGAAAGCCTTTTTTGGATCCTGGTATTTGAAGTGGGTATGACCTTGCCAAGCAGCATGCCACACTGGAGTTAAGAAGGACTGACTGTCATTAGCATGTACCAGTATAGTATATACAAGGAGAGATACTCAGAAGAGAACTCCCAAACTTAGTGGACTGGGGTCCAGCAGGGGTCCACACTCTGGCTAAACAGGAATCTGAACATGAATAAATTCTGAGAAATCACAAATCCAAAACACTTCAAATTCCATCTAGTCACTTCTTAGACATGTGGAGTAATCAGAAACAAAATAAAACAAAACAAAACAAAACATAAGAGAATAAAATTCAGCCGTTTTGAGTTTGAGGCAAGTGCGGTCTACAGAGTGAGTTTCAGGACAGCCAGGGCTACACAGAGAAACCCTGTCTCGAAAAACCAAACTGTCAACCATGCTGCTTCTATTGATCAGAGAATAGAAAGTCACAGGACAAGCAACTGTTCCTAAGTTAGAGAGGAAAGGATGGCAACCTAGATAGTCAGAGCCTGCACAGGAAGCTAGAGAGAGAACTTCAACTGGTGCTGCTGCAATCAGTAGAGCCTAGTCAGCCAGTGGGGTTAAGGCACACGCTTAAAGGGGCCCACACTTCAGTTTTATCTGTAAAGGCTGATAATTTTACCAAGCTGCCCTGTGCCCTTAGGCAGGACACCCTAAAGTACAGGTTTATACCAAGAGGTTGAGCTAATCACAGAACCAGAGAATGAGCTAACGGAAAGAGTGAACAGCACACGCACAATAGGAAAAAAAAAAAAAAAAAGGAAGGAAAAAAAAAACCAACCTACCGGTAGGAGGACACAAAACAAAATCATTACAAAGAAAGAAAGAAAGAAGCCAGGCCTGGCTGCACACCTGCAATCCCAGAAGTGGGAAGCAGGAGGACCATAGCTAAGTTCAAGGCCAGTACATGGTAGATTTCAGAGTTCAAGGCTAGCCTGGTCTACAGAGTGAGTTCCTGGACAGCCAGGACTACAAAGAGAAACCCTGTCTCGAAAAACCAAAAAAAGGAAAAAAAAAAAAAGAGAGAGAGAGAGAGAGAGATTCACTTGTTTAGCACTTACTAGGTTATACAGAAAACAATATTTGGCATAAAGGTTCTCTTTTTTCAAGAAATCAAGTCTTTCACATGCAGCTAGGCATAAAACATGGAGAAGGGCACACACTGCCCAGGGAAACCTGCTGTTCTAAAAGGTACAGCACACTGACACACACAGTACTCCAGTGCTTACCTGCATCAGCTCTGGACCGCTGGCCAGGTGTCTTCCCGAATGGGGTCTTCATTCATCTGTATCTATGTGAGCAGCAGAGCTGCTGGACTAGGGTGAAAATCCAATGTTCTCAGCTATGAGGCTGCCCACAGGTCAGTGTTCTTGTTAATCCACCATCCAGGTTGTCTCCTTTACAAGTTCAGCAAAAACACATGGAATCCCGAGTACTCTGTAAAACGAGCATCAAGACAGCAGGTCAGATCCACTAGGGGGAAGAGGCTGTGCAAAGCCTAGAGAGCCCTGTCCTAAATAAAGCACCTTGCTGCTAGGCCCCAGGATTTAATGGTGCACACCCTTTTTTTCTGGGAGAGGTGATCAGGGTACAGACCACTCAGGGAGGGGAGATGCATCTGGCAGACCAGGGCTTGGGAAAAAGGCAATATAACTTTTTTTCCTTTTCTGCCCCCAACCTCTTATTAAACCCAAGACAACTTCCAAAAAAAAAAAAAAAAAAGAGTTCCCACCCATGCAGATGCTAAAGCTAAATTGTTTCACAAAAGCAGTACCATTTGCATCAAATTTGAGTTCTAGGAACTTTAAAGTCCAGGCAGTAAAACATTTCTATATATACCTTTCCCAATCAGCCATTTTCCCAACTGCTATAGCGCCCTGATATTGCTGCTCCTGTGGTCAGGCTTGTATGCTACTTGTAACTGTTAAATAAACATTTTCAGAGTTCTGTGTACCACCACCACTCCATGGCTTTACCATCTTTCCCTATTCAGTCTCTAGCTGAGATTATAAGGACAGGGTCCATCACAACCCACATGGTTCTCCCTGTTGTGTTCAGTTTCCCCCAGCCTTTCTGCCCCTGGCCCAGCTCCCCTTCTGCTATGCTTAACAGATAAAGCACTAAACATGAAGGCAAAACATGCAAGATCTTGTGTCATTGTCAATTCTCTTGTAAGTAACCTGAACAGCATTCAGCACTGCTAGCCACAACCCAGCACACAGGCTTGACTCGTGCACTACAAAGGACTTCCCACAACTTAGGTGGTGGCCCCTAAGTGACAGTAGCAGCCCAGGGCCCCTTGCTACTGTAACACTGAGGCACTGTCCTGAGTCCTGTCATTGGTTCAGCCAATTTCAACCTCCCTCTAGTGAATTTCATCACTAGAGCATCCACAGCATATAACAAACATGATGCAGTGCATCACAACTTTAAAGGCCGGCTCCTGGGGTTGGAAAGGCAGCAGAAGACTCAGGCTTAGGTCCTAGAACCAACTCAGAGGCTACAATGCAGAAGCTAGTTCCAAGAGATCTGACACTCTCTTCTGACCTTGGGACCAGGCAGACACATGGTACACATACAGGAAGGCAAAGCACTACACATAAAATAAAAGCAAACCTTTTTTGTTTGACAGAGTCTTACTTGTAACAGCCCTTGCTGGCTTCAAACTCAGAGACATACCAGCCTCTGCCTCCCAACATTTTCTGAAGTGTGTGTGTCCTTCTCACTAGGTCTCAACTATCATGGCAACATGTTCTGTTGCTATTTGAAGATGAATTTAACAAACCTTTAAGAGAAACTGAGGTCTTCTGTTTTCTGTTGTCATGTGTGTACACACATTGTTTATGAGCATGCAGAAATCTGAGGGCAGCCTGGAGTGTCCATCCATTTTCACCCTGCCCTGTCTGTCTGTTTTCTTTGGCTGTGCCTGACCCCATGAGCTGCCAAGGATCCTCCTATCCCCATCTTTCCATAGGACTGCTGGATTGGATACTCATGCTGTGTTTGCTTTACACAGCAAGTACTTTTTACCACTGAGTCATCTCCCCAACTCTACAAGGGGACTTTTAGAGCAAAATAATCTGCAGTAAAGTTCCTAGAAGAAAGCCACACCTATTGCTGACTAATTAGAACTTCAAGATTGTGGAATGAGCCAAAATGCCGAGTTCCATCTTGACCTAGCTTTAGTCCCTTTACAGACCATTCACTGTCCACCTAAGTGTCTGACCTAGCTTTCTCATGACTATCAGGTAAAACCTTTAGGAATGTACAGAATGTTTTCATAGAGTATTTGCAATTTATAACAGATTACCATTTTTGCTGTGGCTTGCCTACCTGATATATTTCCACCAATATACTTGAAAATGTCTTGCCTTATGACTTCTTTGTTCCCAACCCATAAAAATTCTGTTTCTACATTAAGACACGGCATTCAGATTAGTCTGAAGCTCTTTCATAGGCCAGCCACAAGAATTAACATCTTCTTCCCTTTGTGGTAAAAGTTGTGTTTCCTATTGGTAACAATGCAACATTCCTTCTATCTTCCTGAGTAACAATCAGCAAATACAGTCTAGGCTCATCACAACTCCTGTTTAAAACCATCAGGAAACGCAGTCTCCTCCCCAAGACACAGAGTGGAGCTGCTAAGCCCTGTTCACGTCTCAAGAGACATCCAAGAGTGCTTTGAAAAGTCAGATAAAGAGCAGCATTCTGAAAATAGAATTGTTCTTTTGACTGAACTAATTTAATTCATTCACGTTTTCTAGAGACACAGATCATCTTTAAGTTATTTTATTATGCAGCTAGTTTAGTAAAGAAAAAAATTAAACAAATGTTGTCGTTTCTAGGATAGCAGATGCTACACTGGTCTCCTCCCGACCCCAGTGCTACAGGAAAGTCACCAAGTGGAGCTTACTGGCAAGTGGCTAAAAGGGATCAGGGGACTGGAGAGATGGATCAATGATCAAGAGCACAGCCTGCTCTTCCTGGCACAGCAGGAAAAAAAATTCACAGCACCCAAATCATACATATATAGCTCACAACCATCTATAACTCCAGTTCCAAAGTATCTGACACCCTCTTATGGCTCCTCCAGCTATGGTGAAAATACATATAGGAAAGCAAAACACCCACACATGCATTCAACAACAACAACAAAAAGGTCAGAAAAGGGGAACAGCCAATGGAAAGGTTCTTAGGTTACCTATTAACTCTCTCTCCCTATACATGCAACCAGAACCCTGGCTATGATGAGAACACACTCAAGAAATCACAGTGAGTACTCACAGCTGACTCTTGACTCTACAAGCTGGGGTCACATGATCCGAGACTCAAAACACGCACAAGGGTACAGTAAATACAGAAAATTAATATTCACAAACACTCAAAACTTTTCATAGTAATACAGAGTTGGGGGAGATTCTATCTCTTCCTGAAGCCCATCTTTGTTGACTGAAGCTAATTACCCACCCAGACTGGTTACTGAGCTTTAATATATCTCTCAGGAGATTATACTCCAATAATGATCCCAAAGATCATTTATAAGATGCTGAAGTAACATAAAAAATGTGCTCAGTAGAGTGGACACAACATGGCAAACAAACTAGGTGATGTGCTTTCCATGAGCTCTTTCATGCCTCCCACACAGCATGCTGCAGAAACCATGCCTGCATCACCATGGAAGCATCACCCTGGAAACTGAAAAGGCCAGCAGAATACCCTGATCAAGGTCATAGACCTTGCTGAAATAAATGCTCTACTGTAAACAAGCATGCACATAAGCAGGCATGGTAGAGCATGCCTGTGACCCAGCATGGAAGGGCTGAGGCAGGACAAAGCCCTCATGACAAACCTGAGCTACAGTGAGACTGTGAGTGGGGTGGGCACACCTAAACCAATCACAGATATTGTACCACAGAGGTTTAAGGAATGGGCATTTCATTTTTCAGACATCAAGCTTGATGGTCTGTGCCACCTATAATGGGAGCACTCAAGGATAAGGCAGGAAGGTTAATTTCCAAACAAGTACCAGGCCAATATGAGTCTAAAGTAACAAGCAGCAATAACCACGTGTGAAGAAGGGACGTGAAAAGATTCTGCCAACTGCTTTCACCAACACTGTTTATAAGAATTTTGTTTACACCAGGTCCTTGTGAATAATATGTGCACAGGAGTACTAACAACCAAAAAACACTACATGTCAATGACAACTGCCACCTGTAACCCAAACCTAGAGAGGGAAAAGGGGCTGCAGACTCATTGGTGCTGGCCACCCATGGCCAACAGTGTGCCCAATCCTGTCAAGGTAATGAGGAGTCACTAAAACTCAGCTCTCATTTCAGAGTTTCCATGCAGGTGGAACAGGCAGGTATCCCGAAGGGCCTTTGTAATAAACAAAGAGCAAATGCAATCCTTTCCTGAGGCCCAAGCTATCCTAACAAATCATTACACTTAGTAGGTGCAGCCTGTGGGTTAGAAACAAAGTTGACAACCTAGACTCACAACTTGGCATGAAGTGTTTGTCTCCAGGATCTGATACTACAATTCCATGTAGACCGTGTCAGAACTAAACCTGTAAAACCAACCAACAGTCAGCGTCCTCGAGAACTTATAGGTTTTAAGAAAAAGCCCACACTTGCTGACAGAGAGAAATAACCTTCTTTGTTCTAGCGCGGTGGGAAGAACATACATTATCAAACACATCTGCATAAAAAGGGATATCTAGTTAAAGTCTGAATACAAGATCTACTCAGACAAGAAGTTGAGAGTAATATTCTTAGGCACAGCACTCATTTACAAAGTATAGCGTGTTTGTCTTAAAAGCGCCATGACTTCTGCAATATAAGGTAGCTTTTGAAATCTCTGATGATGGAAGGTAAACTACACAGCTAACAAAACCTTGTGAAGGGAGAAGCTATCCACTTGAACCCCACTGAAAGTAATTTCAACTCCTCCCTGTGCAGACTGCCAAGCTAGTCAAGGATACAGACCCTACCTTAAAAACAAAACTAACACAGACACTACTAGTTGGGAACCACCTGCTGTGGGTGAAAAGTTGGGAAAGCCTGATGATAACCTAATGCCTTCTAACAGTGATGGTGTCAGCTCTGGTCAGTTGCTTCTTGAAGTGAACTACAGTTGCCCTGGAGACTGTAACCATCAAAGTGCTGGGAACACGTGTGCCAATGCTCACCTTAAAAGAACACCTTTTCTGTTTATTCCAGACAGGATTTCTGTGTTGCCCTGGAGGTCCTGGGCTCTGTAGACCAGGCTGGACAACTCAGAGATCCACTTGCCTCTGCCTCCAGAGAGCTAGGATTGAAGGAGTGCATCTTTATCACTACCTCTGCAGCTCAAGGAACTGCTGCAGGAGAGATAACAGGAAGAGGCTTGCTACACAACACTTCTAGGCATAACATGGGTGTCTCACTCTTGAATTTTAGCAGCTGTCTGCCTAAAATCTCCACAAGACTGGGCCCATCAGTTATGCCATGAGGGGAAGGGGCTCCTGAGGCCTTTAAGCTTAAGGAATCTGAGCATCTCCAGGCAGCTCAGTGGAGAGGAGCACAATCAGTGATGTAGCCACTGGTAAGCTAGCCGTGTCCTGTGAATGACCCTTCATCCATACTCCTTTAGGTAACCTAACCCTAAATAAACTCATAAGCTATATAAAAAATAAACATAAGTAAATGACATGAATAGTTGACAAGGAGCTGGCTAGGAAAGAGGATGAGCAGGAGAGACAAGACGAGGTAATGGGGATGAACACGATCAATACCTCATAATCGGGTATAAAAGTGTCATAATGAAGCACCACCACTGGGTATAATTAGTATATGCTAACAAACTTGAAAAGGGAAAATTCAGTAAAGGCCAGCAAGATGTCACAATGTAAAAGCAGTTGTCTTGCAAACTTGATGAAGAAAGTCAGAGGTGGAAGCTGAGTTTAGAGCTGGATTCTGCAGCACGGACACTGTGTTTAAAGTATGTAATGTACTGTAAGATTTTTTTTGAGACAGCATCTCACGGAGCCCAGAATGCGTGGTCCTCCTGTCTCCACCTTCCAGTGCTGAAAATACAGATGAGAAAGAAGGAAGGCCAGGGCCTCATGTATGTGTGTACCTTATCACGTTAACTACATCTCATTCCTAATACAGTATTTAAAAACAAAACAAACAAACAAAACAGAGCCTGCAGAATTGTTCAGTGGGTAAAGGCATGTGCTGCACAAGTCTGACAAGCTGACCTGGACCCAGAACCAACATGAGGAAGGAAGGAAGGAAGGAAGGAAGGAAGGAAGGAAGGAAGGAAGGAAGGAAGGAAGGAGAGGCCTAACTCCAAACTTCCCCTGACCTCCAAATGCACATTATGACGTGCCCAAACAGAATCTGGAGGGAGTCACACACAGATATTTGCCTGCTCAGTTCAGTTTTCCCAACATTCTTGAAACCTCCCGCCATCAAAGGACAATGACATCACCGAAGTCCAGGTGCCAGGCTGGGTGAAAGCCTACCCTGAAGAACAGATCAAGAGTAAACGGGGCCAGCCGGGCGGGGGTGGAAGCCGGGCGGGGGTGGCTCACACTTTAATCCCAGCACTTGGGAGGCAGAGGCAGGCGGATTTCTGAGTTCGAGGCTAGCCTGGTCCACAGAGTGAGTTCCAGGACAGCCAGGGCCACACAGAGAAACCCTGTCTCGAAAAACCAAAAAAAGAAAAAAGAAAAAAAAAAAAAGAGTAAAAGGGGTCAATAGTCAATGGCTTTAGATTCTGTAATTCTGAGAAATGCAATTCAGAACCTTCTTGGGAATAAAATGACACTTACTGGAAATCCCAAGTGAAACTGTTCTAACATACATTATCTAAGCCTTAAGTAAAGGCCTCTATATATAAAGTTAAGAATCAAGGGATGGCCGAGCGGTGGTGGCGCTCGCCTTTAATCCCAGCACTTGGGAGGCAGAGGCAGACGGATTTCTGAGTTCGAGGCCAGCCTGGTCTACAGAGTGAGTTCCAGGACAGCCAGGGTACACAGAGAAACCCTGTCTCAAAAAAAGAATCAAGGGATGGAGTACCCCAAGATAGATCATTTGCATGTGAAAAACCCTGGGTTTCATCCATAGCACCAGCAAAAAATATAAATAAAAAAGGGAGAAAAGGGACTCAATTACTTCAAGCTGTTGAAAAACTTGGCTGTCATAACCTTTTAAGTAGTATCTAAGTTCTTCAAAACATTCCTAACGATTCAAGCCAAATCATCCCTCAGTGTAAACCCACAGAGATCAAATTTTAACAATGACCACAAATCCAGATGGTAGAAACCACTACTCAATTTTTTACCTTCCTTCTGAAATACAGCACCCCTTCCTCAGGAAGACACAGCACAGTGCAGCTGACTCTTAAAAGCGGCCAGCCACCCATCTTACCAACCTACTCTGTACATGTTATAGACCTCAAAACACCTAAACCCCACCAACTGTGGCTGCTACTCCAGCAAAGACTAGCGCTGTACCAATGGCACCAGGCGCTCAAGCACCAACAATCATGGTGCAAGTCAGGGTGGGGTCCCCAGCAACCCTGGAGAAGCGGAATGATTGATGACACACCAAAGCTTGCAGCCTTTACATAGATCCTCAGAAAGTTCTCTATATCCTGAAACTTCCAAGGATAAGACTATCTTAGAGTCAAGGTGAGCTCCTAGCTAATTAACACTAATACTATGATTGGGAAGGGGAGCTAGCCACACAGATTGACCAACCAAGGGATTGAAGACTGCAGTTTTGAGCCCCAGACAGCAGCCAGACATCTAGGGAAAGGAGATACCAATTACTCAAACCAATCAAGATGATACATGAACCGTCAGTAGTCTGTAGCCACAAATGCTCATGGGAGCTCTGCTGACTGACGCTAGTGTATGGCTGTGCCAGGAGTCATCTGACCTGACTCCACAGGAGGGTGCCCTCACAACCTCACTCTAAGGACCTCCTCTAGCTGGCCCTTTGTATCCTTTTCTGACACAAAGCTATAATCATAAAAGACTGTACTTGCTCTGTGGCTACTTAGTGAATTATCAAACCACAATGACGCAAAGACCAGAGAGGCTAAGGTGTGTCTCAGGGCTTCATCAACTTTTGCAAGAGAAATTTAACATAACCCTGAGGATAAAAATATATGATAAGTACACAAATTACATTTACTGAAGAGTCACAAAGAAATTTACTTCAGAACAATTATTTGGTAGACTCTTACTTTATTATTAAAAATTAAAACACATTTTCATACTAGTTAGAATGCACTTCATTTTTAAACAAAGAATTCAATCTTAGCTGGAATGTCTGAGACCGCAAGATGAAGAATGTCACTATGTTTTCACAGTTGGCAGGTTTCTGACTCTATGATCATCGCGAAGAATGCACCATTGGGGCAGGACAGATGGATCAGAGGTTAAGAGCACTCACTGCTCTTCTAGAGGTCCTGAGTTCAATTCCCAGCAGCAACCACACAGTGGCTCATAACCATCTGTAATAGAATCTGATGCCCTCTTCTGGTGCATTTGAAGACAGTGAGAGTGTACTCATATACATTAAATAAATAAATCTTTAAAAAACAAAAAAGTACCACCACAGAAAATATCAGGACAAAGAATTGTGCCATTTCAGAAATGTTCGAAGTTCTGTCCTAATCCTAAATCAAAATTTGCTTAATGATTTTTTTTTATAAAATCATTCAAACAGCAACTTTAAAAGTCAAAAATATAATATAATCCATAGCTACACCGATTTGACACTTATAAGTTAAGAAATGACAATAGGAAAATAACGCCTTTGTTTTTTGAAGAGCAGAAGTTTTTGTATATACAGTGGAACACGGTGACTCCTAACCTACAGCAGCTCTAATCTGACCCACAGCAGCTTCTGGACACGGGGATGGCTCAACCCCAAGAGCAAAAGTACAAGGCACAGTACAGCACACACTGAAAGCTAGCAGACAACACAGGCAAGTACTGCCAAATTCCTCAGATTCATTCACTATTTCTCTCTGAATATTTTTGGTTACAAGACACTTGGAAACCTTTTGATGCTATTAACAACCCCCATGTTCAGTTCTATGGCTCTCTATAAGAGGGAGTGAAACTTCTAGAACAGATGCTCTTCACAGCTAATGGAAATATCTACTAGCTACTTTTCTTACATCTTGGGGCTAGGAGGGGGCATTCAGTTAAGATGAAGGAAAGATTCCATGGCCTTTAGTTCACTCTCTCTAATAATAAATAAAGTACCACTTTGTGATGGTTTGTATATGCTCAGCCCTAGGAGTGGCACTATTAGAAGGTGTGGCCCTGTTGGAGTAGGTGTGGGCTCCAAGACCCTCATCCTACCTGCCCAGAAGCCAGTATTCTGCTAGCAGCCTTCAGATGAAGATGTAGACCTCTCAGCTCCTCCTGCACCATGCCTGTCTGGATGCTGTCATGCTCCCACCTTGATAATAATGATCTGAATCTCTGAACCTGTAAGCCAGCTCCAAGTAAATGTCATTTTAAGAGTTGCCTTGGTCATGGTGTCTGTTCATAGCAGCAAAACCCTAATTAAGACAACAGTTATCAAAAGGGAATAAAGAACCTAAAAATTTGTTTGCAAAAAATGATATTCAAAGGGTGGCAATAGTCTAAAAACAGAGGCAGAAGGGTCAGGGATTCAAGGTCAGCCTGGTCTATACCAGACCATATATCAAAATCCAAGAAGCAATAAGATGAAACTGCTTCTCACTGAAGTTCACCAGCAGAATAGAATTGACAGCTACACACTGAAGACATTAGAGTCTGGAGATCTCCATTCATTTGGAGTCTGTAGACTGATTTCTGCGTACAGCAACTGGTCAACTATTTCAGGTATAGTTAATTAATTTCACCACTGCTACAGTTAAGAATTTTCAGAAGAGCCGGGTGGTGGCGCACGCCTTTAATCCCAGCCCTTGAGAGGCAAGGCAGGTGGATTTCTGAGTTCGAGGCCAGCCTGGTCTACAGAGTGAGTTCCAGGACAGCCAGGGCTACACAGAGAAACCCTGTCTCGAAAAACTTAAAAAAAAAAAAAAAAGAATTTTCAGAAGAAAGCCAGATAAGTCCACAATGAATTAATTCTGAGTCAGCATTTATAGAGATCAAGAAAATGAGAGTTCCCAGTAAGGAAAAACATGGTGCCTTACAGGAAGAACGTTGATGGCCACACTAGAGAACAAGGGAGAGCAGTCTGACTTCTGACTTCCAGTGTGTCTGGTACCTTATTTACTATACACAGGAACAATCTTGCTCAATAAGGCAAGGTCCCTTCTCCTGTAAGTGACCTGTCTGGACTGAAAGGCATGCAGGCAGTCATTATTTAATCACAGGAATAGACAGTCCTTTTACATTAGTCTCTCCTTTCCTACTCTGCCCCAAAATTGTGCTCAAATTCTCATAACTCATAGATAGAGGAAGGCCCTCCCTGTACTAGTCCCCCAAAATCTACTTGAAATGCCACAACAATGCCTTTCCCACTAGGAGCCCTGGGACTTCACTAGCCACCAGAGTTCTATTCTTGCAGGTTAGATCCTGTTTTAACTCTATTTGTCATGTCTGCTAGCCTCTCTTCCCAAGCCCCATTTGAACAGTTTGCCTAACTTAGTGTCAAAGTAACCAGAAACCAGACTATCACTTGACACAGTATACAGAACAGAGAATGTAAAATATAGCACGGGCCTTTAATTCTACCATTTTGGAAGCTAAGGCAGGAGGACTGCTAATTTGATGCTAACCTGGACTACACAGCAAGGTTCCCACACCAGCCTTAGCTACACAGCAAGAATCTGTCAAAGAAATGAATGTTATCATCAGTGTATTAGCTCCACACCTGAGATGGACAAAAACTTGGGGGAATCACCTCATATAATACACAAACCTGTACATATCTTTTGTGGGTATATGTTCTGTCCATAATTATTCCATACTTCTTTCAGACTTTTGTTTGCATAGTGCAAGACTGTACAATCTTCTGATAAGTCACCTCATTACATGTCTAGAAGATTGGTGGGGCAGGCTGTGAGAAAAAAACGCCAGAGGAGGAAGCAGAGGTAAATCCCTGTGGATTGAAACAGAAAGGCCACTCCCACTGGCCCAACAGCTCTCAAGGTCTGCAGTTTAGCTGACGCTGACCACACACCACTGGACTTGACTTTACGGTTTCCAGTGCTGTCCAATCAACACCCTCATCCACTGTGGTCCAGTGCTGTCCAATCAACACCCTCATCCACTGTGGTCCAGTGCTGTTCAATCAACACCCTCATCCACTGTGGTCCAGTGCTGTCCAATCAACACCCTCATCCACTGTGGTCTAGCTGTGTCTTCAGGGTTAGACTTCACTACTTCGGTCGTGAAGCAGAGTGGCCGAAGACCCATGTGAAGCTCTCAAGAGATCCAAAATGGAGGCCAGTAACATTTTCTCCTAGAGGGCTGGCCACAGGACTCGGGAGATGCCCTGCCCTTCCAACAACCAGAAAGTGGTAAACACTGACCAGGTTGGAATTTCTTGGTAGAGGAGTGACAGAAGCAACTCAAGCTCTGGTAAAGTAACTCAAATGAACTCATGGTTCACCAAGTCCTTTCGTTGGTCAGCAGGAGCCCTTTCTTAGCTGGGAGGAATACATTTCAGGAATATATCTTTGCACCTCAGAAAAAGCTGTATAACATCCATCAGTACTCTGGTTGCCCTAGCACCATCAGCCACTGAAACAACACCTGGGCTGGGTCTTTCCATCCTGAGCTCATCACCATCATGTGTAGTGCTTTAACTTCAACAGAGCTGAACTATACCCCTACATCTTCCTTCCCAGGTTTTCTGGCTTGCATTGGCCATGAGGCAGAGCTGCACAGGAACAGGAGTATGCAAAAGGAGCACTGTGGCTGAGCACACTGCACTCATTTCTGACCCAGGCACCCTCTCGCCTCTCCACCTCATCAACTAACTGCGGGTACAGGTTGGTGACTGTCATGGAGGCCCTCAGAGTCAATCACCAACATTGAAAAAAAAAAAAAAAGAATAAAAGCTGTGATTGTTTACTCAGCCATCACCACGTGGTGAATACCTGTACAGTGGACTAAGAACTTTAAACTCACAGCCTTGAGTTCCTTACATTTAACTCTAGCCATTGTACTCAGAACCTAGAGAGTGAACTAGGAAATTAAGGGCAAAATTAGAACAATCTCTGCTTTTATAGAGCTCAACCTTTTTGAGAAAACTAGTCAATTTTATCAAACAAAGTAACACTCACTAATTTTGAGGACTAAAGGAAGAACTGCAGAAATCTGTTCATGATTATGGCATGTACTGGGCACATTAGCATCTCCACTCCAATTCACACCCAACAAAGTAAGGCTTGAGCAAAACATCCAAAGGAAGAGAAGGAATTTTAAAGAGAAAACCAACAAATATGAAGATCCCTGAACTTCCCCTAAGAAGGCAGAAGGAAAGGTACACAGGCTTCCCTCAAGCGGCTTAACCATCGGTGTAAACTGAGGCTGAAAACACAAGAGTGTAAATGCCACACGGCTCTGAGTAGCATTAAGAAACCCTGCCCTTCGCTGCCCAGAACAGTAATTACCCTTCTGCCCACCCACCTATGCAGTACACTAACTACCCACACATGAGTCACTGGGTACACACAGGAGCTCTCAGATCCACACTACTGCAGAACTCGTGTTCAAGTTTTATTTTTCTTAGTAAGAGTACAAATACAGTAATGTCAGTTTGGATATGCCAAAGAAAAGTCATAGTATACTTCCTTTAGCAAAAAAAAAAAAAAAGTGGAAATTCTAGCCTTAAAAGGAAAAACAAAACAGCTAATACCCAGTACTCCAAAGTTGTCAGGCTCTATGGTGAGCGTGAACCTTCCAGCACTGCAGAGATGGTTCAGTCCCTAAGAGCCAGCACTGCTCTTACAGAGGGTCCAAATTCAGTTCCTAGCACCTCCACAGGGTAGCTCACAACTACAGGTAACTCCAGGGGATGTGATGCCCTCTTCTGGCCTCCACCAGGAACCACAGACACATGGCATAAATACACTATAACACAAACACATTTCTATGGAAATTTTAAAAATCTTTTAAAGAAAATCTTTATATTTAAAAAAAAACAAAAAAACCCAGACTCATGCTAATCTTGTTGTTGAACCTCAAACCGCAAAAGTTAGTCACAGTGAAGAGCCACTGAACCTGGATGGAAGGCAAGCAAAAACAGCATTTCCCCTTGATAACAATCCATTGCTCCAAAAAGCACTGAAGCAGTGTCAGGACTTCACCATGGGTCCCCAGAATCATTGACATCAAGCAATCCATGGCATAAAAGAAGGAAAATAAGCCGGGCGGTGGTGGCACACGCCTTTAATCCCAGCACTTGGGAGGCAGAGGCAGTCGAATTTCTGAGTTCCAGGGCAGCCTGGTCTACAGGGTGAGTTCCAGGACAGCTAGAGCTATACAGAAAAACCCTGTCTGGGGGCGGGGGGGGGGGGGGAATAAAATACGTGTGTTTCATTTTCAAAACTCAAACAGCAAACAAGGAACAGAGACAAATTATTGGGGCAGGCAGGGCAGGTGGCAGACCAGCAGAGACTACACTGTGACTTCTGAAAACTTCTGAATTA
>NW_022196913.1:55524642-55526174 GCF_008632895.1 Mastomys coucha | reverse complement strand
GGAAGGAAGGAAGGAAGGAAGGAAGGAAGGAAGGAAGGAGGGAGCAAGCAAACCGAAACACAGTAAGAAAATTAAAGCAAGCATCATGCAGTGGCTGGGTCTGCAATCCCAGAACTTGAGAAGCTGAGCCAAGAGGGTTGTAAAAGACCCTGTCTCAAAAGCCAAGTGTTAAAAATATTATATGAACCTGTAAAGACTAAGAAAGCATTTAATGCAAACATACCAAACTTACACCACAACTGAAATTTTTATTTCAGTTGTGCTTTCAGGGAGTTTTTATTTGTTTGTGGTGTGTGTGTGTGTGTGTATGTGTGTGTGTGTGCTTTCTCATGACACTGGATATGTGGAGGTTGATTTTTCCTTCTACTGTGAGACATAAGGATGGAGCTCAGGTGGTCATGTTTGCTTGAACAAGTGCTTTTACACTACTGAGTCATCTTACCAAGTCAGCTAATATTTTTAGATGGCTTTCTGGTTCAGAATATCAACAATACAACCGATGTAGTTAAGTTTCTAAAGACATAAAGAAATGTCAGTCACAGAATCTACAGCTGCTCTACTGACTAATTTTATTTCCAAACGACTACGTATGCAATACGGGGAAATGGAATTGCATTGATGTTGCTAAGACTACACATTTCAACATCAAAGAAGAAAAGATGAATTCATTGTGAAACCTTAAAGTACTAATCTTGATTCTACATAGCATCAAAATGAATCTATGTCCCAAATCAGTTCAATGGAAGCGAGACAGCAGCAGTAGCAGAACATAACAGAGCCGGCAGGCCCTAAACTCCACTCCCAACCACAGGAGCTAAACCAACATAAGCATTTGGGAGAAAACTAAAACTTGAACCTAGACATCTCACAGTAGGAAGCAAAACCCCACTTGTCTAACATTAACACACACATCAAGTAAAGGCTCACCGTACTCTCAAAAAGAACTGACGGTGTGGTTAAAACACTGGATATTAAAGAAAAAAATCTTCTGAGTCTACAGTAATCCAGACGAAAGCTAAGTAAACCTCTCACACACACACACAAGAGAAAAAAAAAAAGACACTGTGTAGTATCACAACTTCTTTTCTACCGCTGTGATAAAATACCCTGACAAAAGCAACTTGAGGGAGAAAGGTTTATTCTGGCTCAGAGTTCAATGGAACAAATGCAAATCAAGGTAGCAGGAGGCTGAAGCTGCTGGCCACAGGGCCCGTGACCCACAATCAGGAAACAGAGATGAATGCATCTGCTCCCTGTTCCCTTTCTTCATTTCTACAGTCCAAGATCTCAGTCAGGGACCCATGCCCGCTGCAGTGGGTGGGTCTCTCCACAGCAAGGAACTTCACTAAGATAAACTTGCACAAAGCTCAGACAGAGCCTTTCTCCCAGGTGACTGTCAATTCTGTCATGGTGACAGTTCCCAGGAACCATCACAAGCAGGGAAAAAAAAAATTCTTTCCCTACCACCTGTGTCAGGACCCAACTCAAGCTAAGCTAGTTGTAGCAATGTCCGTATAAAATAAGACTGACAA
>NW_022196913.1:55482820-55483575 GCF_008632895.1 Mastomys coucha | reverse complement strand
CCTCAGCAATAGGGTCTTCCCACTGACTCTCCTACAGCCTTCATGCTCCCTCTCCTGTGATGATCCCAGAGCCTCTTTGGGGGAGGGGCCTTGTTCCAGGCAGCCCAAGCTTCAGTGGATGGCACTATATCTTTGTTCACACGGGCTGAGCTGTGCAGATTTTTCACCCTGTTGCTGGCGATGTCTAGAAGCCTGTGGAAGGAAGGAATGTGATTTATCACCATCCTTTACAGATGTCATTAGATGGTTTTTCCATTAGTATTCTTATCTGTGGGGCTGGGCCTGTGAGGCCTTGTGCATGCTAGGCTAGTGCTCTGCTGCTGAGCTAAGAAAAAAGTCCTCTGCATTTCAATGGCTGATTCAGAGACTAGAAGTCCTTCACGTTTATTGTTTCAATAAAATAAAAATAACACTCTGACTTTTTTTTTTTTCAGAACTCTTCTTTCTCCTCTACACTTTCCCTTTGAAAAGTTGGTACGATTCTTTTCCACTCTTTGTTTTCTGTCTAGGGCTAAATAACAAGTGTTTATCTTACCTTATCCTACAAAGAGGTTGACGTTTCTTTAGCCCTGTCTAATTCCTACTTCTGTAATTTAAATTATTATGAAATTCTGCTCATGGCTAAATAGTAAGACGCCTTAGCAAAACTGCTACCCTCTGACAAGCATTTTGTGTCAAGTGTGTTAATCGACTTCCTGTCCGGGTGACAATTCCTGAGCTTATCAACACTTAGGGAGAACAAATGGTTTCTTTTG
>NW_022196913.1:55480871-55482050 GCF_008632895.1 Mastomys coucha | reverse complement strand
ATGCAGCAGATTTGGGTCCTGTAGCACTACGATTAGCCTTAAATCTGGGCAACTGTTTTTTAGCTACAATCATAACCTGAAGTTATTAAGTGGTTATGCTATTGCTACGTTCTCAATATCCCCTTCTCAAAATCTATATGATGAAACCTTTACCTTGAAGGTGATGTTACGAGGAGGGCCTTTGGGTAGGGCTGAGTAACAGAAACTTGTGTTGAGTAATTTGCCCTGTCTTCTTTTTTCTTTGCTTTTGTTTGTTTGTTTGTTTGTTTGTTTGTTTTTGAGACAGTTGTCTTTTGTAGCTCAGGCCGGCCTTAAATTCACTATGTATCTAAGGATAACCCTGAGATCCCACCATCAGCCTGCCTCTGCTTTCTAAATGCTGGGAGTATGTGGCCAGGCCCGGCCAGTTCATTTTCCATAAGTATAATGGAATACTTGAAGCTGGATAACTTAGAAAGAAAAATAAGTTTCTTAGACCATAGTTTTGGAGGTTCAAGGGTATAACATAGGCACTGGTACAGTTGTGATGGGATCTTATGGTGGGTTCTTTCTGGAATCTCACAGGATTTTGTATGGTGGGGGAAGATCATAGGGTGAGGCTAGAGGCCAGTGAGAACAGGGAGGAGCCAGTTTTGTTGTCCTGTTAAAAACTCTCTCCAGGACTGAGCAGGGTCTTTTTATTTTTTATTTTTGGTTTTTCGAGACAGGGTTCCCCTGTATAGCCTTGGCTGTCCTGGAACTCACTCTGTAGACCAGGCTGGCCTCGAACTCAGAAATCCACCCTCCTCTGCCTCCCAAGTGCTGGGATTAAAGGTGTGCACCACTACTGCCAGCTCTTTCCTATTTTTAATGTAGCTTGTTATTAGTGTGTGTGTGTGTGTGATGACATCTTTGTGGATTGGGTTCCCCTTTCTACCTTTATATGGATTTGGGGACTGAACTCAGCTCACCAGGCTTGTGCAACAAGCATCTTTACCAAATGAGCCGTCTCATGGGCCCCACTCTGGTTTTTGATACAGCGTCTTACTGTATCCCTCCAGCTTCAAAGAGTTATTTTGACTCTTGGGGTCAGAGACACAGCTCTTGCCATCACGGCTCTTTATCTTTAGACCCCGTGAAATTACAGCACATGGAGAAAGGTAGAGGAAGCTTCTCTCCTCATGGCAGCTGGGAAGCAAA
>NW_022196913.1:55479441-55479624 GCF_008632895.1 Mastomys coucha | reverse complement strand
CTGCTACGCTCTGACAAGCATTTTATGTCACGTGTGTTAGTCGACTTCCTGTCCGGGTGACAATTCCTAAGCTTAACAACACTTAGGGAGAACAAATGGTTTCTTTTGTCTCTGTTCTACTCCATGGTAAGGAGCAGGGTTCTCCACACAACCACCCTGCATTAGTATTTTCTTGGACATTTT
>NW_022196913.1:55479151-55479307 GCF_008632895.1 Mastomys coucha | reverse complement strand
CCATGTAACTTCTTTCCTCAAGGTCCCTCCCACTGCCCAGTACTGGCATGCTCAGCCTTTACCAGATGTGCTAAACTCTAGTATGTGGTAATTCACTTTTAAAATATATTACTTCATATTGTGTGCACTTAGGTGCTAAGTAGTGAACATAAGCCA
>NW_022196913.1:55478616-55478892 GCF_008632895.1 Mastomys coucha | reverse complement strand
GGTTATGCTATTGCTATGTTCTCAATATCCCCTTCTCAAAATCTATATGATGAAACCTTTACCTTGAAAGTGAGGTTACGAGGTGGGCCTTTGGGTTGGGCTGAGTAACAGATACTTGTGTTGAGTAATTTGCCCTTTCTTCTTTTTTTTTGCTTTTGTTTGTTTGTTTGTTTGTTTTTGAGACAGTTGTCTTTTGTAGATCAACCCAGCCTTAAATTCACTATGTATCTAAGGATAACCCTGAGATCCCACACTCAGCCTGCCTCTGCTTTCTAA
>NW_022196913.1:55478446-55478588 GCF_008632895.1 Mastomys coucha | reverse complement strand
TTTCCATAAGTATAATAGAATACCTGAAGCTGGATAACTTAGAAAGAAAATAAGTTTCTTAGACCATAATTTTGGAGGTTCAAGGGTATATCATAGACACTGGTACAGTTGTGATGGGATCTTATGGTGGGTTCTTTCTGGA
>NW_022196913.1:55478311-55478436 GCF_008632895.1 Mastomys coucha | reverse complement strand
ATTTTGTATGATGAGGGAAGATCATAGGGTGAGGCTAGAGGCCAGTGAGAATAGGGATGTATGAAAAGAATTTCATGTTCCTGAAGCAAGAAACTTAGGAAGATATCAGAAGATGGAATGATCTT
>NW_022196913.1:55477911-55478300 GCF_008632895.1 Mastomys coucha | reverse complement strand
GTAAGACAAGCAATTGAGAGACTCAGCCAGAGCAGGTGACCCTCCTACTTAGACCCAGCTTGTGTTCTTCACACTGTACCCTGCCTCTCACTCTGAGATTACCTCACTAAAATGCCAGTTGTGAACCCCTTATGGTTTAGACAACCACAGACCCACCTATGCAAGTGGTCCCAAGAGACTACATTAGAGCTGAAAATTCCTGCTGCCTAAAGATCTGGAGCCACCTGGATCTCTGCAAGCACACTGCAGGATCACAGAACAATGTATCAACAGATGATGCTCCTCAGGCCTTATTCCCCGACACCAAAGGATGCCCAGCTATCAGTCAGCCATAGCATTTTGTCTGTGATGGGCTCTCCTCACACTGATTCTCAGCTTCCCATCCTCTG
>NW_022196913.1:55474745-55476685 GCF_008632895.1 Mastomys coucha | reverse complement strand
AAAAAAAGATTCACTCTATGTTCTTGTAGATATGTATATGTGTATGTGTGAATGTACAGGCATGTGCAAGTGTAGGCAGAGGCTCACATGTATGCACATATATACGTGTATGTGAATGTACAGAATATACATGTGGAGCCAGAGGCCGCCTCCCTGCGGGCCCGGCCCGAGACCCACCCAGACCCTCCTCCAACCCTCCTCCTCTGCCCGCCATGGATGGGATGGTGCCCGGGCCCAGCCAGTGAGTGCCAGCCTTGGCCGCACAGACATCTTCCCCCTACCGTCCCCGACCGCTTCCATGGGCTTCTTGGGGCCACAGCGCCCGCCCTCACCCACCCACCTGGGACTTCCTCTTCTTGCCCCGGAGGCACCACGAACCAGCTTCCACGTTCTGGAATCTGGAATCCTGACCCACCCTGGACCTCCGACCTTGGGCCCCAATTCGCTGGACCCACCATCCCTGTGTCCAGGACTGGGCCCCTCAGCCTGGGCATGCAGCGGTCCATAACCCACTGGGGGTGGATGGCATCCCACCTCACCCGGGACACACACAGCCACACCCAGTGTCACAGACTAGCCCAAGAGCCACACACCGCCCGCCGGGACATCCCTCCAGAGCGCACACTCAACACCCACACAGGGCCACTCTCCCACCAATGCAACCCCTCACCAAAGGACACACATGCAAGGGCATGCGGGCACACCCCGGCAAGAAACCAGGACCAGCTAGACAGCGCAGACTGCAAACCACACATGAGCAACCACACACCAACACACACGCACACGCTCGTGCACACACACCACTCACACTCACAGGCTGGCACACCCACCTCTAACCCCAGGTGCACACACTTGGCTGTACTGGCTGGGTAGACAGCACAGGCAGCAAACCACACACGCGCCCACGCACACTCTCACACTCTCACACACAAAACACAAACACTCGCACACACACACCACCCACACACCCACCCTACCACCAGCTACACACACTTGCTGCGTGTAAGTTCTGATAGGAGGAAGCAGGCACGGAGGGTCCTCAGGCTACACACGCAAATCCACACACATAAACACACACAGAGATAGACAGAAAGGGAGAGAGAGACAGACACAGAGAGGGACACACACACACACACACACTCACACACAGAAAGAGAGAGAGAGAGACAGAGAGAGACAGAGAGAGAGGACCCAGGCAGGCACAGAGACACAGACACAGGCACCCACGACCACTGAGACCTCAGGAGGCAGTGGAGAGAGGCGGCTGTCTGGGTTCCTCAGGGACTGCTCCATTGGCGAGGGGTAGTGTAGCAGGGTCCACACCCACCCCACCCCACCCCCACACCCCAGCTGGGCAAGGTGGGAGCCAAGGGCAGTGTTGGATGAGGATGGGTTGTTTGTTCGAGGCCAGCCTGGGCTGGGTGCAAATGGAGCCAGGCTCTGCCATCCCGTAGCTAGCCTGCAGAGTCTGCATGGTGGTGCCAGGGTGGCCACCCAGGTGTGCCCTGCCTGAGTGCTCCTCCTGTGATATGGCAAGCATCTGAGAGGAAGGACATCCGAGGGTGGACTCTTCCTGGGCTGTGGGGTGTGCGGTGTGCGGTGTGGGTGGGGCTGGCCTGGGCAGAGCCGGGTCCCCAGATGGCCATGGACATGGCCGCGGGCAAAAGGGAGAGAGGGAGGGGAGCCCCCAAAAGCCTACAGCACCCGGTATTCCCAGACGGTCTCCCATCCAAGTACTAACCATGCCCGACCATGCTTAGCTTCCGAAATCAGATGAGATAGGGCGCCTTCAGAGTGGTATGGCCTTAGATGAGGGCAGCCTTCGCAGAGGAGCCCCAAAAGAGCCTGCTGCTGCCTGCTGAGCTCACCCGCCGCCTGCTACCAGGCACCGAGCCCACGCGAGCCCAGGCGAGCCCACGCGAACCCACACCAGACCCCAG
>NW_022196913.1:55472143-55473369 GCF_008632895.1 Mastomys coucha | reverse complement strand
TAGACAGAAAGGGAGAGAGAGACAGACACAGACAGAGAGGGACACACACACACACACACACTCACACAGACAAAGAGAGAGAGAGACAGAGAGAAAGAGAGAGAGAGAGAGAGAGAGAGAGAGAGAGAGAGAGAGAGAGAGAGAGAGAGAGAGGACCCAGGCAAGCACAGAGAGAGACACAGGAACCCACGACAACTGAGACCTCAGGAGGCAGTGGAGAGAGGCGGCTGTCTGGGTTCTTCAGGGACTGCTCCATTGGCGAGGGGTAGTGTAGCAGGGTCCACACCCACCCCACCCCACCACCACCCCCCGGCTGGGCAATGTGGGAGCCAAGGGCAGTGTTGGATGAGGATGGGTGGGTTGTTCGAGGCCAGCCTGGGCTGGGTGCAAATGGAGCCAGGCTCTGCCATCCAGGAGCTAGCCTGCAGAGTCTGCATGGTAGTGCCGGGGTGGCTACCCTGGTGTGCCCTGCCTGAGGGCACCTCCTGTTATATGGCAAGCATCTGAGAGGAAGGACATCCGAGGGTGGGCTCTTCCTGGGCTGTGGGGTGTGCGGTGTGAGGTGTGGGTGGGGCTGGCCTGGGCCGAGCCGGGTCCACAGATGGCTATGGCCACGGCTGCGGGCAAAAAGGAGAGAGTGAAGGGAGCCCCCAAAAAGCCCACAGCTCACGGTATTCCCAAGTGGTCTCCCATCCAAGTACTAACCAGGCCCGACCCTGCTTAGTTTCTGAGATCAGATGAGAACAGGCGCCTTCAGGGTGGTATGGCCTTAGATGAGGGCGGCCTTCGCAGAGGAGCCCCAAGAGCCTGCTGCTGCCTGTTGAGCCCACCCGCCGCCAGCTACCAGGCATCGAGCCCACGTGAGCCCAGGCGAGCCCACGCGAACCCACACCACACCCCAGCCCAGAGCCCAGAGCCTAGAACCCAGAGCCCAGAGCCCAGAGCCCAGAGCCCAGAGCCCAGAGCCAAGCCAACACACAGGCAGACAGACACCACACACCCAACCGTCCGACCTGCCGCCCTGCGGGGCCGCCCTAGCCCCACCCAGACCCCCCCTCAGCCTTCATCCTCTGCCCGCCCTGGATGGGATGGAGCCCGGGCCCAGCCAGTGAGTGCCAGCCTTGGCCGCACAGACATCTTCCCCTTACCAACTCCGAACGACCTACTGACCCGACCCTTCCACGGGCTTCTTGGGGCCACAGCGCCCGCCCTCACCCACCCGGGAC
>NW_022196913.1:55470483-55471406 GCF_008632895.1 Mastomys coucha | reverse complement strand
AGCTACACACACTTGCTGCGTGTATTGTCTGATAGGAGGAAGCAGGCACAGAGTGTCTTCAGGCTACACACGCGAATACACACACATAAACACACACAGAGATAGACAGAAAGGGACAGAGAGACAGACACACACAGAGAGGGACACAAACACACACACGCACTCACACACAGAAAGAGAGAGAGAGAGAGAGAAAGAGAGAGAGAGAGAGAGAGAGAAAGAGAGAGAGAGAGAGAGAGAGGACCCAGGAAGGCACAGAGACACAGGCACCCACGACCACTGAGTCCTCAGGAGGCAGTGGAGAGAGGCGGTTGTCTGGGTTCCTAAGGGACTGCTCCATTGGCGAGGGGTAGTGTAGCAGGGTCCACACCCACCCCACCCAACCCCCACCCACCGACTGGGCAAGGTGGGAGCCAAGGGCAGTGTTGGATGACGATGGGTTGGTTGTTCGAGGCCAGCCTGGGCTGGGTGCAAATGGAGCCAGGCTCTGCCATCACGTAGCTAGCCTGCAGAGTCTGCATGGTAGTGCCGGGGTGGCCACCCCGGTGTGCCCTGCCTGAAGGCTCCTCCTGTGATATGGCAAGCATCTGAGAGGAAGGACATCCGAGGGTGGGCTCTTCCTGGGCTGTGGGGTGTGCGGTGTGGGTGGGGCTGGCCTGGGCCGAGCCGGGTCCCCAGATGGCCGTTGCCATGGCTGTGGGCAAAAGGGAGAGGGAGGGGAGCCCCCAAAAAGCCTACAGCACCCGGTATTCCCAGGCGGACTCCCATCCAAATACTAACCAGGCCTGACCCTGCTTAGCTTCTGAGATCAGATGAGATCAGGCACCTTCAGGGTGGTATGGCCTTAATGAGGGCGGCCTTCGCAGAGGAGCCCCAAGAGCCTGCTGCTGCCTGCTGAGCTCACCCGCCGCCCGCTACCAGGC